>NC_060122.1:681934498-682264498 GCF_021461395.2 Schistocerca americana | reverse complement strand
AGCAGTGATGGGTGCACCCAGAGGAAGCAATTCTATATATCTTTTGTATATGCGCGCAGGTCTTTGTACGGAGCTGCTTTGTTTGGGCTTAGGCATTCCTTTCGTTTCCTTATCTTAGCATAAAGACACCATAAAGATGCAGGAGAGGAATGGCCGGTGTTTTTCAGAAGCCAATTGATGGAGAGCGCACCCGCTGATTTCTGTGATTTTGGCTTAGATCTTGCGGTATTTATACACCCGATTTTTGAACCTTCCGCATTACATGCAAACGTCAAATGATAGTGAAATGATCACAGTTCATCACATTTGCCAGTTCACCGGTATGCTGACGTGGACCATTATGGATTAATACTTTTTAACGATTTGCATCTAATTCCGAAGTTCTTCCTGAACGTGGGGAGCTGCTAATGACAAATTGATCCTCCTTAAAAGGAGAGAACCATTTTCTTGCCGTGACCATACACGGCGCAAATGTTTCTGGTAACCTCCGTTGCCGTCAAATCCTCCATTGAATTCAAACAGAAGAATATGTCTGAAATGTTTCGAGTTCTCCATGTGGCACTCCACTTCACCAACATGAAAAAAAAAAAAACACTTACGGACTTATGCAGCAACCTAATGAAACGTCCCCTTAGAAAAATTATTGAATTACTGTGCTGATAAATCTCTTACATTATTTGATTTTCAAACAGCTGAGCAAAACTGAACATACTCAGACATTTCGCTCTTTACCTATTCTGATCAACACTGAACTGACACACAATATTTTTAGCGCAACGCAATCTGACTTTTAATAATCCCTACAAAAGAATGGCCCTGACTAACATTAACCTATACCTTTCACAAATCACTTACCTCACAAAAATCTTCGTTGCTCGAACTACTGCAGTACAGCGAGCGCCACTACTGCCAGCTAAATAATTGCCCGCATCTCGTGGTCGTGCGGGTTCGATTCCCGGCGGGGTCAGGGATTTTCTCTGCCTCGTGATGGCTGGGTGTTGTGTGCTGTCCTTAGGTTAGTTAGGTTTAAGTAGTTCTAAGTTCTAGGGGACTTATGACCACAGCAGTTGAGTCCCATAGTGCTCAGAGCCATTTGAACCATTTGAACCAGCTAAATAAAAGATTCAAACTACTGAAGGCACTAACTACTGATAGGCATAGTTAGCAAATGAAAGATTTTGATAGAGAACAAACAATGTATTTACCTTAATAGTGTTCAAAAGTCATAATATATATAGCAGGTCATGATATCCAATATTACAAATTTACTCTTACTGAAGGACACACGTTCAGATCGTCCGCTCTCAAAATTCCACCATCTCTCTCCCCACATCTACAACTGCTGGCGGCTCACCTCCAACTGCGCAACGCTACGCGCTGTTAACATCCAGCTGCCCACCCAACACTACAATAGCGAACAACAGTGCAAACCAGCCGCAGACTGCACGCAGCACAGTCAGTGATTTTCATGCAGAGCGCTACGTGGCGTTACCAATAAAAAAACCTATATCTGAGGCGTCTGCAAAGACGTTCTCCTAAAGTCGTTCACCGTGGAGTAAGGTATATAATGACCAGATTGAGACGCGAACAGAGGGATCAATGAATGTTGCTTGGAATGTGGCCTTTGGTCAGCGATGGAGTGTCCCATTGCGCGCACACCGAGAGAGGGGTGGAGGAGTGTGGAGTGGGCCTGAGAGCAAGTCGGACGGGACAACACAGTGTCTCCGAGGAGTGTAAAGAAAGACACACGGGATGAGGCTCGCCGTCAAGGATAAAGAAGACGGGGAGTGGTCGTCGACCACACTGAACAGATATACGGTATGTCAACCTTGTCACTTTTGAGGCACTGTGGCTATTCCAACAAGGCGTTCATCTACATCTACATTTATACTCCGCAAGCCACCCAGCGGTGTGTGGCGGAGGGCACTTTACGTGCTACCGTCATTACCTCCTTTTCCTGTTCCATTCGCGTATCGTTCGCGGGAAAAACGACTGCCGGAAAGCCTCCGTGCGCTCTCGAATCTCTCTAATTTTATATTCGTGATCTCCTCCGGAGGTATAAGTAGGGGGAAGCAATATATTCGATACCTCATCCAGAAACGCACCCTCTCGAAACCTAGACAGCAAGCTACACCACGTTGCAGAGCGCCTCTCTTGCAGAGTCTGCCACTTGAGTATGCTAAACATCTCCGTAACGCTATCACGCTTACCAAATAACCCTGTGACGAAACGCGCCGCTCTTCTTTGGATCGTCTCTATCTCCTCTGTCAACCCGACCTGGAAGGATCCCACACTGATGAGCAATACTCAAGTATAGGTCGAACGAGTGTTTTGTAAGCCACCTCCTTTGTTGATGGACTACATTTTCTAAGGACTCTCCCAATGAATCTCAACCTGGCACCCGCCTTATCAACAATAAATTTTATATGATCATTCCACCTCAAATCGTTCTGTACGCATACTCTCAGATATTTTTCAGAAGTAACTGCTACCAGTGTTTGCTCCGCTATCATATAACCATACAATAAAGGATCCTTCTTTCTTTGTATTCGCAATACATTACATTTGTCTATGTTAAGGGTCAGTCGCCACTCGCTGCACCAAGTGCCTATCCGCTGCAGATCTTCCTGCATTTCGCTGCAATTTTCTAATGCTGCAACTTCTCTGTATACTACAGCATCATCCGCGAAAAGCCGCATGGAACTTCCGACACTGGGCTTTGAGCCTCGATACAAGAAATGATCAAACTGAAAAGCGCGGTAGAATGGTATTACGAAAGTGTTCCTGTTAGAAGAGCGACGGGAGGGTGAGAAAGCCATTTACTTAAGGACTCTACTAAACATTTTTGTAAGGGACTAGTACGTTCACTTACATAATCCTCAATCTGACGACACGTTGCGGTACGGCGAGCTGACATGCATTTTGCAATTCTATGACAGAGGTAACTTGTTGATGTTGATGCCAGACAAAGGTGGTATGAATAATTTTGGGAACTGATCGGTCACAGGGGTGGATAACTATAAGTAATTTTTTTTTCGCTTGAACCTGTAATTTGGATCACTGTGGAACAATTGTCAAGCAGTAAGTAGTATTTGTTTTTAATGAAATTTATCTTCCTTGCCAAATTTTCCAAAAATTATTGTTATTATTATCCTATATTATAAATGCTATCCCAGATGTCTTAACAGATGTCCGATCATCCTGTTCCCTCTGCTTGTCAACATTTTCCACGTATTCATTTCCTCTCCAATTCTGCGCAGAACCTCCTCATTCCTCATCTTATCATCCATCTAATTTACTATCATCCATTTTATTATCCATCTAATTTTCAACACTCGTCGTGTAACACCACACCTCAAATGCTTCGTTTCTCTTGTTCCGTTTTTCCCACAATCCATGTTTTACTACCATTATATTTTATTGTATTGTATTGTGTGGAGCTGAGGATCTAGAAACGATGGAGAGGCTTCGTCCCTGCCACAGCCTTCAGTGGTTCACAACCCCACAACAGGCTACAGCAGTCCACTCACCCCACCGCCGCCCCACACCAAACCCAGGCTTATTGAGCGGTTCGGCCCCCAGTGGACCCCCGTCCCCCGGGAACATCTCACACCAGACGGGTATAACCCCAAAATTTGCGTGGTGGAGTAATTATGGTGTACGCGTACATGGAGATAGTGTTTGGGCAGCAATCGCCGCCATTGTGTAACTGAGGCGGAATAAGGGGAACCAGCCCGCATTCGCCGAGGCAAATGGAAAACCGCCTTAGAAAGCATCCACAGACTGGCCGGCACGCCAGACCTCGACACTAAACCGCCGGGCTTATTCGTTCCGGGTACCGGCACGCCTTCCCGCCCGAACAGCAGAGCGTTAGACCGCACGGTTAACCGGGCGTGCTTCACTACCATACAATGCTACGCTTCAAACGTACATTTTCTGAAATTTCTTCCTCAAATTAAAGCCTATGTTTGATACCAGTAGACTTCTCCTTCAGAAATGCCCTTTTTGCCAGCGCTAACCTGCTTTTGATGTCTTCCTGGCTCCGTTAGTCTTTCGTTATTTTGCTGCCTACCTAGAGTTTCGTAACGTCATCTGCTTCGTGACCATCAATCCGATGTTAAGTTTCTCGATGTTCTCATTTCTGCTACTTACCATTACTTTCGTCTTTCTTCGATTTACTCTCAATCAATTTTCTGTACTCATTAATTAGCCTGTTCATTTCATTCAGCAGACCATGTAATTTTTCTTCACTTTCATTCAGGATAGCAATGTCATCAGCGAATCGTATCATCGATATCCTTTTACCTTGAATTTTAATTCCATTCCTGAACTTTTCTTCTATTTCCATCATTGCTTGTTCGATGTACGTACTGGACAGTAGGGGCGGAAGATTAAATCCCGGTCTTACACTCCTTTTAATCCGAGCGCTTCGTTCTTGGTCATCCATTCTTGGACTCCTGAGTGTCAATAGAGTGTTAAAGTTTCTTTTAGCTTTCAATTTACCACCAATGCGCTCAACTCCCCAAAAATCTATTCTCCACCCAACAACCTCGAGAATGTTTCAGGATATTAGCAACCTTTACCCCAGGTTCTTCTGTTGCCTTAAATGATCAGTCCTCTTTGAATGCACGAAAAATATGTTATTTTGTTGATTTTTCAAGTAAAATAAAAATGTACTGCTGCATGTGCTGATATACACTCCTGGAAATTGAAATAAGAACACCGTGAATTCATTGTCCCAGGAAGGGGAAACTTTATTGACACATTCCTGGGGTCAGATACATCACATGATCACACTGACAGAACCACAGGCACATAGACACAGGCAACAGAGCATGCACAATGTCGGCACTAGTACAGTGTATATCCACCTTTCGCAGCAATGCAGGCTGCTATTCTCCCATGGAGACGATCGTAGAGATGCTGGATGTAGTCCTGTGGAACGGCTTGCCATGCCATTTCCACCTGGCGCCTCAGTTGGACCAGCGTTCGTGCTGGACGTGCAGACCGCGTGAGACGACGCTTCATCCAGTCCCAAACATGCTCAATGGGGGACAGATCCGTAGATCTTGCTGGCCAGGGTAGTTTACTTACACCTTCTAGAGCACGTTGGGTGGCACGGGATACATGCGGACGTGCATTGTCCTGTTGGAACAGCAAGTTCCCTTGCCGGTCTAGGAATGGTAGAACGATGGGTTCGATGACGGTTTGGATGTACCGTGCACTATTCAGTGTCCCCTCGACGATCACCAGTGGTGTACGGCCAGTGTAGGAGATCGCTCCCCACACCATGATGCCGGGTGTTGGCCCTGTGTGCCTCGGTCGTATGCAGTCCTGATTGTGGCGCCCACCTGCACGGCGCCAAACACGCATACGACCATCATTGGCACCAAGGCAGAAGCGACTCTCATCGCTGAAGACGACACGTCTCCATTCGTCCCTCCATTCACGCCTGTCGCGACACCACTGGAGGCGGGCTGCACGATGTTGGGGCGTGAGCAGAAGACGCCCTAACGGTGTGCGGGACCGTAGCCCAGCTTCATGGAGACGGTTGCGAATGGTCCTCGCCGATACCCCAGGAGCAACAGTGTCCCTAATTTGGTGGGAAGTGGCGGTGCGGTCCCCTACGGCACTGCGTAGGATCCTACGGTCTTGGCGTGCATCCGTGCGTCACTGCGGTCCGGTCCCAGGTCGACGGGCACGTGCACCTTCCGCCGACCACTGGCGACAACATCGATGTACTGTGGAGACCTCACGCCCCACGTGTTGAGCAATTCGGCGGTACGTCCACCCAGCCTCCCGCATGACCACTATACGCCCTCGCTCAAAGTCCGTCAACTGCACATACGGTTCACGTCCACGCTGTCGCGGCATGCTACCAGTGTTAAAGACTGCGATGGAGCTCCGTATGCCACGGCAAACTGGCTGACACTGACGGCGGCGGTGCACAAATGCTGCGCAGCTAGCGCCATTCGACGGCCAACACCGCGGTTCCTGGTGTGTCCGCTGTGCCGTGCGTGTGATCATTGCTTGTACAGCCCTCTCGCAGTGTCCGGAGCAAGTATGGTGGATCTGACACACCGGTGTCAATGTGTTCTTTTTTCCCTTTCCAGGAGTGTAGTTTTATTCCTTACAGTTTTCTGTCTAAGAAATCATTTTTGTGTCCACATCGGACGCTCCTTGTAATCGCTGCATCAGTTGGAAGGACACCTTGCACCCGGAACATTGGTAATCGTCGAGAATTCCCAGAGACCTGTAACAAAATAATGTCGTGTAAGGAGTTTTAAATAGATTTTTCTTGCCGGCCGGAGTGGCCGAGCGGTTACAGACGCTACAGTCTGGAACCGCACCACCGCTACGGTCGCAGGTTCGAATCCTGCCTCGGGCATGGATGTGTGTGATGTCCTTAGGTTAGTTAGGTTTAAGTAGTTCTAAGTTCTAGGGGACTTATGACCACAGCAATTGAGTCCCATAGTGCTCAGAGCCATTTGAACCATTTTTTTAGATTTTTCTTTCAGCATACATAAGATCAATGATAGACATTAATTGCTAACAAAATGATGAAGTGCTGGAAAACTGTCATTTATTTCACCCCAAAAATCGAGACAAAAGCGTGCACCGATAAAAAACCTTGGAAGATTTCACAAAACAGCTACGTATTCTGATGTTGCTGATATTGTGGTCTTCAGTCCGAAGACTGGAAGATCGGTTTGACCCAGCTCTCCAAGCTGCTCTATCGTATGCGAGCCTCTTCATCTCCAAATAACTACTGCAACCTCCATCTTTCGGAATTTGCTTTCTGTTTCATCTCTTGGTCTCCCTCTACGATTTTGACCCCCAACATTTCCTTCCGGTACTAAACTGATGACTCATTAATGTCCCAGAACGTCTCCTATCAACCGACCCGGTGTATTGGTCTCGTTGCACCACAGATTTCTTGTCTTCATAATTCTACTTGGTACTTCCTCATTAGTTACGTAGATCGACCCATCTGGTCTTCAGCATTCTTCTGTGGCACCACATTTCGAAAGCTTCTTTTCTCTAAACTGTTTATCGTCCATGTTTCACTTCCATATATGGCTACACACCAGACAAATAACTTCGGAAAATACTTCCCAACACTTACATCTATATTCGAAATGCTTTTTTTACCATTGCCGGCATCCCTTTTATATACTCTCTACTTCAGCCATCATCAGTTATTTTGCTGCCCAAATATCAAAACTCATCAACGACTTTAAGTATCTCGTTTCGTGATCTGATTCTCTTAGCATCACCGATTTAATATGAGAACATTCCGTTATCCCTGTTTTCCTTTTGTTGATGATCGCCTTATATCCTCCTTGCAAAACGCTGTCCATTCCGTTCAACTGCTCTTCCAAGTCCTTTGCTGTTTCTGACAGGACTACAATGACTTCGGCAAATCTCAAAATTTTTATTTCTTCGTCCTGTACTTTATGTTCTACTAGAAATTTTTCTTTGGTTTTCTTTAATGCTTGTTCATTGTACATATTAAATAACATCAGGGATAGGCTACAAACCTGGCTCCCTCCCTTTTCAATCACTGCCCCCTTTTCACGCCCTCGATTCTTAAAACTGCCGTCCGGTTTCTGTACAAGTTGTAATTAAACTTTAGCTCCCTGTATTTTATCCCTGCTACCTACAGAATTTGAAAGAGAGTGTTCCATTCAACATTGTCAAAAGCTTTCTCTAAGTCTACAAATCCAGTGAATGTAGGTTTGCTTTTCCTTAAACTATCTTCTAAGATAAGACGTAACGTCAGTATTTCCTCGCATGTTTCCGCATTTCTCCAGAATACAAAATGATTTTCCTCGAGGTCGGCTTCTACGTTTTTCCATCCTTGTGTAAAGAATTCAGGATAGAATTTTGCAACCCTGACTTATTAAACTGATATTTCTGTAATTTTCACTCCAGTCACGAACTGCTTCTTTGGAGTTACTACGTTCTTTTTGAAGTCTGATGGTATCTCGGCTGTCTGTTACAAGACTGTCAGTATTTCTGACGGAATATCGTCTATTTCTGGGGCCTTGTTTCAACTCAGATCTTTCACAGCTTTGTTAAATTCTTCCCCAAGTATCATACCTCCCATCTCATCTTCATCTACGCCAACTACCCCATCTGTAAAAGCGCTTTGAATTTAATCTTCCTTGTATGAAAACTCTACACACTCCTTCCACCTTTAAGCTTTCCCTTCTTTACTTATTACTTGTTTAGCATCTGAGCTTCTGACGTTCATACATCTGCTTCTCTTTTCTCCAACGGCCTCTTTAATTGTCTTGTAGGCGGTATCTCTCATTCCCCTAGTGAAATATGCTTCTGAATCCTTACATTTGTCCTCTATCATTCGCACATAGCAATTTTGTACTTCGTGTATATCTCATTTTTTAGAAGTTTTGTTCCCTAGCGGCTGCTGGATTTGCTGCATTTTTAAATTCTCTCCATTTATCAATTACATTCATTATCCATGATTTAATCAATTACAATCACTATCCTAGATCTGTATTGTGTCTTATCTTTCTAATTATTTTATCCTCTGCTGCCTTCACTGTTTCATCTCTATTTGTCTTCTATTGTATTCCTTTCCGCTGTTCTAGTCAACCGTTGCCTGGGCTTTGTGTCTATCTCGGCTAGTATAAAGCGTTCACTATGCTGTTCGCAGTAGCTTACCCGCTTTCCTATTTTCTTATTCATTATTAAACCAACTCCTTCATTACCCCTGTTTTATTTTGTATTTATATCCATTTTTCATCTGATCATAAGTCCCGATCCTCCTGCCACCGAACTTCACTAATTCCCACTATATCTTACTTCAGCCTATGCAGTTCCCTTCTTAAATTTTCTACCATACCTGCCCGATTAAGGGAACTAACATTCCACGCCCCCATTCGTAGAATGCCAGTTTCGTTTTGCTGATAACGACATCCTCCTGAGGAATCCCCGAATGGAGATCCGCATGGGGGACTACTTTACCTCTGGAACATTTTATCCGAGAGGACGCCACCGCAATTTAACCATAAAGTAGAGCTCCATCTCCTCGAGAAAAATTACGGCAGTAATTTCCCCTTGATTGCAGCCATTCGCTGTACCAGCACAGCAAGGCCGTTTTACATGATGTTACAAGGCCATATCAGTCAATCATCCAGACTGATGCCCCTGAAACTACGGAAAAGTTTGCTGCCGCTCTTCAAGAACCACACGTTTGTCTGGCCTCTCAACAGATACCTCTGCGTTGTAGTTGTAGTTGTACCTACGGTACCTCAATGCACGCAACCCACCCCACCGACGCCAAGGTCTATGGTTCATATCGGGACGTACGGTGATACAGAATTCGATTTAGAATGTGCGCATCAGATTAAGGTGAAAATCGTATGTACCGTTCTAAAGTTACGTTTCCCTCCAATTTTTAAAAAAATACTGTTTCGATAAATACGCATTTAAATATTTGGGTTACATTTTTTTGCCGTTAAGTTAAACGTGTCTACCAGGATAACACAACAATCCTTCCATATCCAAAATAAGGTCCTTCTACACGTTTTTCGTGGCCTTGGTGGTCCTCTGGCCTACTTCGCAGCTTGTGTCTTCCGCTTTGCTTCCGCTTTTATGCAGAAGTTGTAGAAGTCTGGTCCAATCTCAAGTTCGAGCACTTGCATAACATCCCTAATGCCTGTAAGGCCGTCGTTGAAATTACATGCTGCCACATTGGCCGCGATGTCCACTATTTTTTTCTGGCTGTAAATAGGTTTCGGAGACACTTTTCCGTAAATCTCCTTTTTACTCGACAACGGCGTTTCTGAAGAATTTGCGATGAAAATTACAATAAAGTACACATCCCAGAGAACATTGTAAGCAAAAAAAGCAATTTTTGAAATTCTGAATTAACAGAAGTCTGGTTTTGCATACAAATTGCTTTAGTTCTAAAAGTGTACCCGTAATACTTTTGCTTAACAGATCTAAAAATTAAAGAGAATCAGAAAGCTTAGTGTAAAGTTATTTGTTTGCTGTTATGTAAAACATTGTACCAACCATAACGCAGTCCCACTGTGAATGCTCTTCTCCAATGTGGAATGTGTTAGTTGACGCTCGAAGCAGCTGGAAATCGCCCTGGCTACGTCAAACGTTCGGAAGTCGCTACTAATGGTTGTGTTGCCTGGGTTCTCGAGAGTCGTGTAAAGATATACCAAAGGTACCTTAAGTACTATCATCACCTGTGGATCTTGTCTCCTCTACCAGAAGTACGAAATTCATCACTACTCGTCCACCTAACCACCTGATTATGATTGGCGTGTCATTGGAAGGGCTAGACACGCTCTATAGGTGAGACATTGCAGGGAGAACTCAGAATGTTATACCCATCCCTCTATTTCTGAGGTGCTGTTTTCCACTTAAACTGAAACTAAACCAGTGAGATTCACTTCACCTGTGGGCAAACATGCTGTGTCCTGTGTCAAGAGGAGGCAAATGCAAAGGAGGAGGGGTTTTTCAATCGTCAACAGTTCAAATGTATGGCAGCTGATGGTACCTCTTATGGGAACGGCAGCAAGGCATGAGAATGAACATTAGACGCACCTAGTATTCCTGGGGGCCTCATTCCACATCGCCAAGAGGCTGTTCTGGCAGCCATTGAGATATCAGAGGGGGCAGCCATTGAGATATCAGAGTGCAACCAGTTGCAGATTGTGGCACATGTTGGAACGAACGATGCTGTCGTCTGAGCTCTGAGTTCATACTTGGATCATTCAAGATACTGGCAGAAGAAGTTGAGAACAACAGCCTTACTCACAGAGTTTCAACGAAGTCACAATTTGAAGTGATCGTAGCTCTTTTATAGAAGTGGAGCCCCTCCACGCCCACACCGGCATGATGGCCAACTCAAAAGGTCTACTGCAATCTCTGCATAAAGCTTAGTCATCACTAAAGTGAGGTATCGCAGGATGTGGGTACTGCGATGTTTCCGTAAGTCTGGTTAAGGTTAACCATTAATATGCACTCATCCGGAGATAGATTGGGTCGAAAGGCGAACGAAGGGTAGCGGTATGAAGGGCAAAAGAAAAAAAGTGCCAAGTCAAGAGCCAAGGGAAGAAAAACTTCTGCGATAGGTAGGACGGGTAGTAAGAGCAGTAGCGGATGTTTTCCTGCCTACGACAGGTCATACAAGGGTAGGCTTTGTTAGTAGTGGGTATCTTGCATGTCGATACCTTTGACGTTGTGCGGTGCTGTTACTCGGCGACTGCGGCTGGGTGCCGGTGTTGATCTCTCGGTCAGCGTCACCATACCTGTAACACTTAGGTTCATCGTCGTTTTGTATCCGATAGGTCATATAACAAATGCACAGGGTAGGGTGATGGCGATTTGTTTGTACGTCAGCGTGCGATCTCGTCGGTGTCCCTGCTGTAGCCTGTTGCTCGGCTTTAATAGCACCTGGCATATCCAGTCAACGTTACTGATATGTAGGGGCTTGCCGAAGTTTGTCGCTTGTTGGTGTTTATTAGCTCGCCACAGGCGGTAATGCCCAGCAAGTAGCGTCTTTGGCCGCTTATGCTTCCACCTATAGTTTTCCATAGTAGTAGAGTAGTAGAGGGGTTTTGTGGGCTCACGACAGCAAGGTCTTCAGCGCCCGTTCAGTAACATAGTGAGACGGGTGTCAAGAAAAAAAACTCAGAACATTTACATAAAACGGAACATAAAACACGGGGAACAATCATTGAAAAATAAGTGCTCACCCACACCGAAGCGTGGGATGAAGCAGGGCGTCAGCAGTAAAACATGGACAACACAGGAAGAAAATGGTAGAGGGAGCTAAAACAATGTAGCAGATGGAAATGGCTGGCTGACCGCAAGGAAAAAAGGGAGGAGTCAGCCACTCTGCAATACACTAAAACCTCCAGCCTAAAAGTTTAGGCCAGAGTCCAGACACATCACAGAACTTAAAAACCCTAGACACACACGTCTCATCGTTAGCTAAAACAGAAGGCAGATCCCCATCAACTTGTGCCGGCCGAAGTGGCCGTGCGGTTAAAGGCGCTGCAGTCTGGAACCGCGGGACCGCTACGGTCGCAGGTTCGAATCCTGCCTCGGGCATGGATGTTTGTGATGTCCTTAGGTTAGTTAGGTTTAAGTAGTTCTAAGTTCTAGGGGACTAATGACCTCAGCAGTTGAGTCCCATAGTGCTCAGAGCCATTTGGACCATTTGAACCCATCAACTTGTGCTTCTGCCCTTGCATCACGGTATAAAATGCAGTCCGTTAAAATGTGCCGGACAGAGATGTGCACACCACAAGCATCACAAAACGGAGGATCCTCCCGCCGTAATAAATAGCTATGCGTCAGAGGACAGTGCCCGATCCGAAGACGTGTGAGGGCCACCTCTTCCCGCCTGAGCAACCGGCAGGAGGAACGCCACGGCCGAGTGGTTGACTTTACCGACCGCAGTTTATTGGCCGTCACCGCCAGCCATTCGTCCTCCCACAACTCCATGCACTTCCTGTGGAGTGCAGCGATGACTGACTGCAAGGGGATAGGACACTGGACCACATCCTGCTCTCTGCAGGCCTCCCTGGCAGCCCGATCAGCCTGTTCATTGCCCCATATGCCGACATGACCAGGCACCCAGCAGAAGGATACCTCTTTACCCCACTGTTGGAGCAAGTACAGTTGGTCATTTATCAACTGGACCATCTCCTCAGTCGGGTATAGGTTCTGCAGTGATTGTAAGGCACTAAGAGAATCGGAGCAGAGAAGAAATCTATCGCCCCGAACACGATGCATCTGCTCCAGTGCCGTCAGGATCGCGTGGAGCTCCGCTGCGAAAACGGTATATTCAGCAGGGAGGCGAATCCGGGTGACACGATCAGGGAACACCACAGAACAGCCAAGGAAAGTCTCCTGTTTGGAGCCATCAGTATAAACGACAGTGAAAACGTGATGCACATCTAAAATGTTAAAAAACAGAGATTGGAACGTAAAATCTGGTGTGCCATCTTTCTTAAAACTAGTCAAATCTAAAATAAGTTTGGGTCTCCGGAGGAGCCAAGGTGGAGATCTGCTCCAACCGCGACGTAAAACACGAAGACCAGCCATAGACATCGCACCGAGGCAATCCTGTGCGCGAATCCCATAGGACTGCGTCGCACGTTGCCGGTAATGAAACAATAGGGCCAGAGGAGGGTGAGCAACGGTATGGTATGCAGGGGTGTATGGTGTGGACAAAGTTTTATACGCCTGGCGCACTGTAAGTAGCAGTCGCCGCATATGAAGTGGCGGTTCACCAGCCTCTGCACAGAGGCTTGGTATGGGGCTAGTTCGGAATGCCCCAGTGGCCAACCGAAGCCCTTCATGGTGCACAACGTCCAATAACTTTAAGTAAGAAGGCCTCGCAGACCCATACACCGTACACCCATAATCGAGCCGAGATTGCACAAACGCCCTGTAAAACTGGAGCAGACAAGCCCTGCCAGCTCCCCATGTACTGTGGCTAAGACATTTTAAAATACTTAAAGCCTTAAGTGACCGCCGTTTCAGGTCTTTAAGATGAGGTACCCACGTGAGCTTCGAGTCAAAAATGAGTCCCAGAAATCTCACCGTGTCTTTAAAAGTAAGAATAGTGTCCCTCATCCTCAACTCAGGAAAGGTTAAAATCGAACGAGAACGGTTAAAAAGAACACATACCGACTTCTCGGTGGAAAACTTAAAACCACTCTTCTGCGCCCAGTCATCCAAACGCCTAATCGTAAGTTGCAACTGACGAGTTGTCATTGCAAGGCTTGAAGAAGAGCAGAACAAAGAGAAATCATCCACAAACAAAGAACAATGGACAGGACTTTTCACTATGGACGTAATGCTATTAATAGCGATGGCAAAGAGAGTCACACTTAAAACGCTACCCTGAGGGACACCGTTCTCCTGCTCAAAGCGATCAGACAGGACGTCACCAATTCGGTATCTAAAATATCGTGGCGAGAGGAAAGACTGAATAAAAAGAGGAAGACAACCACGAAAACCCCATTCGTGAAGCTGCTCCAGGATGAGACGCCTCCAAGTGGTATCGTAGGCCTTCTCGACGTCGAAAAATACAACTAGAAGGTGATGACGGCGTAGGAAAGCTTGTTGTATAGCCGCCTCCAGGAGGGCAAGGTTATCGAAGGTGGAACGAAACCTCCTGAACCCACACTGAAAGCGACTAAGGAGTTGCCGGGATTCTAACATCCAGACAAGGCGGCGGTTGACTATCCGCTCCAAGGTCTTCCCTATGCAACTAGTGAGGGCAATACTACGGTAGCTACTTGGGTTCGTGCGGTCTTTCCCAAGTTTTAAAAAAGGGATTAAAACTGCCTCACGCCACGCGTCAGGAAAGTGACCCGACGCCCAAATGTCATTAAAAAGTGCGAGGAGGAGTTCTCTGTTGCGCATTGTGAGGTGCCATAGCATACTGTAATGGATCCTGTCGTGACCAGGGGATGTGTCACGAGCTCCAGACAATGCAGAACTGGAAGTTCAGACTACATCTCTCACCAACCGCTCTATGGCGCTGGAAACCTGGATCCTGACTGGTTGTTGCAGTAACTGTGGCAAAATACGCTGCCATAGTCTGGGAAATGTCTCGCGGATCCGTGTGGAGAGTGCCGTTAGTCATTACAGCAGCTATGGGGCACCTCCCTCCTCTGCCAGAAATTCTCCTGATGGTCTCCCACACAATGGAACTTTTGGTGGAACGATTAATGGTGTTCAGGAACGTTTGCCACGACCTCTTCTTGCTCTCGCGAATAATGCGGCGACATCTTGCCCTAGCCACCCGAAAGGGTGCAAGATTCTCAGCAGTCGGCCGACACTTAAAAGAACCGACGCAGAGCCGCACGCCTGGTCCTGATTGCAGAGCGGCATTCGGCACTCCACCAAGGCACAGGTGGCCTCTTCCGGTGGCCTGTGGACTGGGGAATGGATGCTGCAGCGGCGTGGTGGACCGTTTTGGTAATATGATCCACCCAACACCTCAACATTCGCACAGTGTTCGAATTGGGCCAACTGGCTATAAAGTGTCCAGTCAGCTCCACTGAGCACCCATCGTGGTGGTCTCCTTTCGGGCCCCACGCCATCTGGCAGGTGAATCCAGATTGGGAAATAATCACTGCCGTGCAAGTCAGCAACCACTTCCCAGTGAGCACTGGCGCCAAGAGCTGGAGAGCAAAGCGAGAGATCAATGGCAGAGAACGACCCAGTCGCCGTGCAGAAATGAGTACTCTGTCCTCCATTGAGCAAGTAGGCACAGGATGACAGGAGAAGCCTCTCAATCGCTCTACCCTGGGGCAGGTAATTGCAGAGCCCCAAAGCACATTGTGGGCATTAAAATCACCACAAATAATGAATGGCTGGGGGAGCTGTGTAAGAAGGTCGGTGAGGGACGCTTCATCAAGAGCATCATGTGGGGGCAAGTAAAGTGAACATACAGTCAATGGATGACGCACGTGCACGGACACAGCGACGGTCTGTAAAGTCGTCGTAAGTGAGAGAGACGAGGAGTGGTAGTCCGTCCTGACGAAAATCCTACGCCTCCTTTTTGTGGAGTGTATAGCCTCGTATCTCAGGGGAGTATGATGGATGGAAATACGTCTCCTGGAGACAGAGACACAGTAAGGATGAAAGGATTGTTCGAGTGTCTCGATTTCCTGTATAGTCGTGTGGCGCGTTTTTTGAGTACTTCCTTGAGGGTTTCGAGGCGGTATTCATTGTGAAGATCCACGGCGTGTGTGTAGCGTGGAGCGTTGCCAATGATGCGTAGAAATTTGTTGTGTATCATCTGCAGGCGGCTCAGGCGTGTAGGAGCAGCATAGTCTCAGACGGGAGCTGCGTACGCTCAGTGTTCCTTCCCTGTTGAGTCATTGAATAGAGTTATTTGAGCCTCGCGTGCGATCTGTTGGAAACGTATTCGGTGTGGTCGCCCAATGTAAGCTTCAGGTCCAGCTAGACACCAACGTTTCTCTCGGAAACGTATAGGGCGTGTATGTGGTGTTAACTGTCTACAGTGTTGATGTCTGCGCAGTAGTTTCGGTCTGCGTATGAGCAGAACTGCTTCGCACTTGTCGACGTTTACCTCAATACGCCATCGTTCCACCCAAGGCTATGCAGTTCTGAGTGCCATCTGTACTCGTGAATTAATCTTCGACGGTTCCCAAACTTGCGCAAGAATGGCTGTGTCATCCGCGTAGATGGCTAACGTAGTGTTTTGTGTTGCTGGGAAGTCGTTAATGTAAAGGTTGAACAACATGGGCCCTAGGATGCTTCCCTGGGGAACTCCAGCTTGGATACCGTGTTGTGTCGATTGTTTTCCCTGCACGTCGGTATTGAAACATCTGTTCGTGGGATATGAGTGTATGAGACGTACGAGTCGGCACGGGAAAGCAGCTTCGCTTAGTTTGTATATAAGGCCATTGTGCCAAAGACCCTCGAATGATTTTTCTATGTCTAGGAACACGGTCCCCGTGGCTTTGTTCATGTTTTAGCAGTGTATTGTATGTTCGCCTACGCGGAGGAGTAGTTGTGTTGTTGAGTAGTGATTCCTAAAGCCGAACTGCTCCGGTCTTAGGCTGTCATTGGCGATGCAGTGCCTAGTGATGCGTCTTAGTATTACCTTCTCAACAATCTTGCTGAGCTAGCACAGCAGACTGATGGGTCGGTAATTTTGTCGGAGGGAGTGGTCTTTCCCTGGCTTCCCGAACATCAAGACCTTGGCCGCCTTCCAAAAGTCAGGGAAGTGTTGGTGTTTTAAGATGGCATTCGTTATGTGTGCAAGGTATTCTACGGTTCTGTCCGTGGACTCCTGGAGGACACGGTTTTGAATGCCATCATGCCCAGGGGCTTTCCTATCGTTGGTACGCTTGGCTCTTTGGTTCTCCGTGGAATATCTGAACAAATTGAAAACTGCCGATCCCTCTAAAGGGGCGCCACACATCATAAGTTGCAGCCCAGATAGCTGACGGTGTGTGGGATCCACACAGGTCTTTCTTAAACGATACGACTCTCCGTCCAGCCCAGACAACAATAAGCTGTAGAGGACACGGAAAAATCAGTATCGGGTCCAAAGATATGCCCCTTACAGGCGAGAGTGATCAGCTATCGAAACAATCGCAGTAAAGCACTTGTAAAAAGTACAGGAGATCATGCAATACTAGGTGCAGAAAGTTTGTTAAGATCCGACACTGATACAGTGAGATTTTTTGGAAAAATCTGTTGGCATATCGAACGCATACATACAGACTGAAGCGAAGATTAAAACTTTGTACCAAGATTGGAAATCGGACCTGGCATTGGTACAAATTTTTCTTTCATCGCTTCAGTCTGCATATATGCGTCATAGATATTGGAGACCTGAAAAGATCTCTGGAATCACATAGTTTCATTTGATACATCGAACTGTTAGGATAATGACAAAAGAAGTTGATTTATTGGTCGCAGTAGACAAGAAACTCAAGTCGACTGAAATAGAAGTTGAAACTGCGTACGAGACTGTCTGAGCAAGACCCAGTAACAAATGTGGACATAAACTTATAACAGATCGTTCTGTCGACCATGAGACTCACCTCCACATGTAACCGAAAACTTTAAAGAAAACCTAAGAAACCTAAGTTCACTTGTACGTAAGTTCCCCAATCATACTGGCATCATCGGAGGAGACTTTGATAATTCAACAGTCAACTGAGAGAATTGCAGTTTTGTAAGTAATGCGGGTGAAACAGGTCTTCCGATAGGTTAGTAAATGACTTCTTTGAGAACTGGCCATAACAGATTGTTCGTAAGTCTACTCATGATGAAAATGTGTCAAATCTAATAGCAACAAAGAGACCTGACGGCTTGGAGGTTGTCTGCGTTAAAACGATTGTCAGTGGATGTGGTTATCAAAGCACAAACAGCAACTAAAGCAAGTAAAAGGATTTAATGTTCAGAAAACAAGATAAATAGGCAGTAGTATCGTATCTCAACAAGAAAAGTTAAATATTTAGCTCTGGAGAGGAGCATGTAGAAAAACTGTGTGTCATCCGTAGAGGAGTGTATAGAAAAAGCCTTAGAAGAATAGTTGACCATGCGTTTCCAAGACATGTAGCTGCTACAGTTCATGATGGGAGTGACTCTTCATGGTATAAAGGCACTGCAAAGAATCTTCTAAAGAAATAGAGACTGCTGCACCGCAATCGTAAAATAACTCATAGGCTCTATATAGCAAGATGCTGAATGCAACGCTTTTGGCTGTTAAGAGGACAGTGCGTGTAGTCTTCAACGACTTCCGTAGCAGAATATTATCGAAGAATGATTCACAAAAGGCAAATAATTTTTGTTCATATTAAAGGCTCTTTCTAGTACCAAAGTTCGTGTCCAGACATTCATGTAAGAGACACAGACAGGCTTATTGAACGTATACGGAAAAAGGCAGCACAAATGACCATATGTTCGTTTGATTTAAGGGAGACAGACAGCGACATGCTTCAGAAAACGGCAAACGATTGAAGAAAGACGCAAACTATCAAGAGAAAGTCTGCCTGCAAAGTTTCAAGCACCAGCTTTAAATGAAGAATCCAATAATTACGTGAAGTAGCCCCAATAATTACTACAATGGGAAGTACCCTTCACCATGCACTTTGTTTGCAGAGCACTATTATTCAAGTAGACGAGAACGGATATCAGTGATAAATTTCGCTCTTGACGTTGTTATTGTCAGTGAAAATGAGGAGAATTCCATGATCTGTTGGTGGAATGGTCTGATGAGTATACACAGTGGATTAAGAGAAAACCAAATAGAGACGACACTAACGATGAGTAGCAGAAATGAGATAATCGATAAACGTAATCTCCAAAATTTGGGTAAAACGAAATAGAAGAAGGCGAGTAATCCTGCTACAATATTGAGGCTATTCAGTCTAGTTGTCAATCGTGTGATTGTATTTGGGGACAGCATTCTCCCATTTTCAAGTGCTAAAAACAAGGAAACCAGATAGAACAGTCGTCTTAAACCGACGGACATATAAGGTTTACAGACATCCTGAGTTACAACATACCTTAAAAAAAATTATGCTGTCAGGGCTCGTCACAACTTAAATACAATCTGCACAAGTGCATGGTCAACTCAAAGCAGTACATGAAACATCACAAGCCGGTGCGTACAACGTTCTCGAGGTATAATTGCAAACTGAAAGCCGCTACCATCACCTACAAACGATGATACTTACTCAACGCCTAATGCTCAACACGGACACTATTTTCTGTCGTAAAATTTTTGAGAAATGGCTGTCTGGTCCTAGTCCGTTCTAACTTAACACTACGTCTACGCTGCAGTCTGAACGGAAATAGCATGCGTATATACTGCTACACTACGTAAAATATGTTGATGGCTGGTTCTTAAGCAGGATGTGCTCAAAAATGCCCTTCAGGGACTTCCGTCCTCATTTAAAACGCCGACGCACTCCTCTCAAGGTACAATAAATTTCTAGCTCCTCTAAATTTGATAGTAACCACCCTTCTGCTTCAACGTGCTACACCCTCATGCTTTCCGTTATATCGCCTAAACGAAAGCTGCCCATTCTTGAGAGATGCTTTGCTACACCTGACGAACCGTTCTCTCTAGTATGGCTGGTTCTCTCTTTAAAATTCTGTCCCGTCTGCCCCACATATCTCGCTTCACAATCCTGACATTTTACTTCACACACTACGGATTTCCTCATCCAATTCTCATCTGTATCGATCTTATGTCACAGCCTATATCCTGATTTGTTGTCCATCTTGAAATTATTTCTAACCCCTTTCTTGACTAAACAGCCTCGCTAATTCATGTGAGATGGTCACCCAGTACCTCATGACTCTATATTTGTCTGGATTTTTATGATTTTGCTGTTTACCGTGCCTAATTACTACATAAGACTGATATATCAAACCCACAAAAAACCATTTTCAACCGCTGTTAGGCTAATGGTTTTCAGCTCCCATATTTTTGTCTTCCGGATTTAGAGGTATGGAATCAACGCTGTGTGCCGCATTTTTTTTAAATACTGCTGTATTTTTATGAGTTTGGCACAAGGACATATCAACCACCCGTGTGAATGTGGGCTTCCTAAAAATCCTTATCTCGAGCTTGTTATTCTTATCTCGATCCTCAGGCACTGACAATTCAAGATTCAAGGTCGCTCATGCTCTAGCGTAAAAACTACTTATGCATCTTATTGAAGTCCTTTATTTCTTCCTCGGACCCTTGATATACTATGAAAATATCATTAACGTATCTTCTTTACATATGTATTTTGTCAACGTACTCAACATTTACCTTTAAAAAAGCTGTTTTGTACTTATTCAAGAAGATGTCTGTTACCTGCCCTGATAATGCACATTCCATTGCTAAACTGTTATCCTACACGTAAAAAGTTCATTTAATTTAAAATAACGGAACGATAAAAGAAAGCTTTAATAACCTTATAAATTTATCAATTTCGACGTCAAATATCCTACCATGCTCATGGAAGTGGTTTTCTATAATGTCTATCGTTCCTCCCCTGGCACAGATGTGTACAGATTAGTTACGTCTAATGGGGCCAACCTTGCACCGTTACATAGGTTGCTTTCCTGTATCAGTTGAGCAACCTCCTTACTATTTTTGACTGAAAATGTTCAATTATATCAGTTTCGAAGCATCTCACTTAATCGTTTCATTAATCTTGCTCCAGATCCTCTTCTTCCATTCACCATAGGCTGTACCGGTTCCCCTTCTTGACGGGTCTTTATACTACAGTCCAAATATGGAGCCTCTGGATTCCTATAAACCTATTTATTTTTTGGTAAACAAAAAGTTTCTTTCAAACATTTCGTAAGCCCTGCTTGATACCTACTACTAGAGTCACGTATAAATTCTACTATTCCCTTTTCTATGAAAAAACTGTGGAATTTATCTACGTAATCATGTTTTTTAATGATAATGGCTGTGTTCCCCTTGTCCCCTCTCAGCCCAGTGTATCATTTTCTTCCAACTTCCGAGTTACCTGTCTTAATACCTTCGATTCTCTGCTCTCCCTCCCAACTGATAATTCTTTTTGAATTATTTTATTTGTCTTACATGTTCCTCCCTCAACATTTTTAAACTATGGGCAATAGTTTTGGTTTTCACCACCAGTTTATGGATGTTTTTCGTCCTTGGTGTTGGCGGAACATTATATTTTAAATCTTTATGTAAAAGAGCCGTTTCCTCATTGGAGAACTCTACATTAGTATAATTTTTAACGCTTGGGTAAAATGTTTCATTGTTCACATCGCACGCGTCTACTCTATTTGTAACGTCACCTTTCTTTGTTGCCAAATCTGATAAGTTCTTTTCACCTGCCTTAACTATCACCTCTTTCGTTTTAAAAACCAACTCGCTGATATCGTTATATAATTCGTCAAACTGAACTCCGACAGTGCCTTGGATAGCCGGAAATGTACTTTGTACAACTTCTCGCCTACTATGGATTTCTTCATGTACAATTTTGCAAACTCTCTCTCTACCCACAGATTAAAAATCTTTGTTTAACTTATTCGTTAAATTGTTTTTTAAATTTAACTTGAAGCCCTTCGTGTCGTATTAGGGGATTTCGTCGCTTTTTGTAGATCGTTCATTAAAACTGATGTGCTGGATAAGTTTCATACGAAGAGTACAGTATCTGTGTATGCCTTCTTGTGTTTCCTTGTTGGGGATTATAATTTTCAAACCTTGCAAAAGCACGATCCTCTTGTTTCCTTGTTTGTTCATACACATAGCTGTGTGCTCTCCTTTGCCAACTTTCTCATCTGAGAGTAGCACTTGCAAATTACGTCCTCAATTATTTGCTGGATGTATTCCAGTCTCTGTCTTCCTCTACAGTTCTTACCTTCTAAAACTACCTATAGTATCTTAGAAGCTATTTCCTGATGTCTTGACACATGTCCTATAGTACTATCCCTTCCACTGTTTTCAGTATAAACCATTCTTCGCCTATTCCGTGAAAAATCTCATTTCTTACTTACTTGTGGTTACCAATACTGATATAAAGTTCTCATTTCTGCTACTTATTATTACTTTTGTCTCTCTTCGATTTACTCTCATTGACCTGTTAATTCCATTCAACAGATCCTGTAATTCTCCTTCATTTTCGCTGAGGCTAGCAATATAATCAGTGAAACTTATCACTGACATCCTTTCCTCATGAATTCTAATTCCACTCTTGAACCTTTCTTTTATTTCCATCATCGCTTCTTCGAGGTGTAGATTGAAAAGTAAATGTGAAAGACTGCATCCCTGTTTGATATCCTGAAACATTGCGAAACTGACTGTTTCATCGACTTTCACGATATCGATATTTCATCTGTAAATTATGTAGAGTGATACATAGATCGAATTAATTTGATGTGAAAATTCTGGTTGTAAAAGATGACTCCACCACCAAGCAGAACAGCAGTCGCTGAAGGCTGTTGCGTGTACTGGACAGGATGAGGAGGAGGCCCTCCAAGCTGACACAGTGTGGAAAGCACGTAACGCCAGACGGCCTAACATTAATTATTCGAATTCTACGTGACATGATCACCGCCCCCACGTTCCTAAAGCGTTTTACTGTAGTGAGGGTATTATAAGGTACAAGAAAGGTCCCGGAAGGCAGGCAACTATGAACTTGGGCAGAGAATTCATATGGGTATTTATTGTTCTACGCTCTGGGCAGGACACGGCTGGCAAGATGTGAGACTGCAACTTTCTTGTCCCAAAAATACCTGTAACTGGCACCTCACATATATAAAGCAGATAGAAATGTTAGGAGGGTCATAGGAAATAGGATGCTGTAACACGACAATGCGCTCCTTTGAGGAACCGACAGGACAGAGCCAAAACAAATTCCTGTCCTTACCTGTAAGCCTGTGGGCACAAAACTGTGGGAATTTCATTGATCAGCCTGGTCTGACGTAGTAGCTTGGTAACACTTGTCATCGGATGACTGCTTGTGAGAGGCTAGGATCGGCTCTCAAAGTAGGGGTGACTGTTACGAGGGAAGACAGGAGGAAGTAAGGAGATTTTGTCCGTTGATAATGAGAGAAACGCTTCGAATTCTGGTAGCAAAATTAGATTGGAGGAGTAGTCATTTCACTTTGCAGCCCCAACACGAGAGTGATGAAAAGTTTGCATTAGATAACTTTTCGGGATCCACAGGCATACTATCCAACATAGTGGTCACCGAAAACAGCACTGGTAGACAACATAACAACACTGTTAAAAATGGTAATGTCTGCAGTTGGCTTCCATATGCATAGGTCGCAATGTACTCAGTAAACGTCCGAGTGTTAGTGACCAGGAGGAAGACGCCCTTCTAGCATAGATAATTTACGAAATAAATTTTGTGAATCTTTGTTGTTAGATCACGGAAACGGATCAGTGTGCTAATAATGTAATAACACATCTATCGGTTCCTTGTCTCGAATCTCCGCCAAACTTACTTACTTGTAACAGTTTCATGTTCTTTTGATAATTTTTCAGTGAATAGGATGTTATTAAACATGTTCGTGTTACACTTAAGTGCAACTACTGCACTCAATTTGTATGAGGGTTATAATAAACAATAAAACTTACGGTAACTTTGACTTTCATTACATACGTATATCACATGGTCACAAAGTTAAATTACAGTGCCACTATTCCACCACATTTTTGAAACCCGTAGAGCCATAATTCAGTGTTAATTAAAATCCTTATGTAACAAATGATAGTTTAGAGTCTTCATTGAGCATTTACGAATACGTATTGATACAGGCAGTGCAATCTTTCTTAATCTTAGCACTTCGTTCTTGGTCTTCCAGTCTTATTGTTCCCTCTTGGTTCTTGGACATATTGTATGTTTTCCAGTCTTATTGTTCCCTCTTGGTTCTTGGACATATTGTATATTATCCGTATTTTCCTATAGCTTATCGTACTAAGACTCTACAACACAGTACATACACTGTGGTCCTATATGCAGTAGAGTGCCTATCCGTAACCAGGGCCAGTATGAATCTTTGAATTACAAGAAAAATATTCTTTCCAAAGACAGGGTGTCCACATGCTGTGCTAGTGGCCATAGATGGCTAGTCGTCTTCCATACGGTGTCCTGTAAGATGTTCAAAGTAGTCAACAATGGTAAAACCGCTGGATACCGGTAGAGCGCGCAAACTGAGAAAGACCTTGCAGAACGTAATATTAGCCAAGACTTCATAAATAACAGACGTGATTACCATTTGTCTATTGAAACCGAACCTTCCAGACATCCCTTATAGAAGTTAATCACAGTGAGGAAATGGTCCAAGGACGAAAGATACAGTTCAGCAGGGAAATGAAGGAATACTGTGTAATAGGAAACATCGGGGTGCTAACACGGAAATAGCTGCTTAACTTAATCAAGAACACCAGAATTGGCAGACGACAAATTCGACACGGTTCGTGGATCGACAAGTAGAGCCAGCAAACCACTTGAAATTCTGTAAGGATAGACAGAAAGCGAAAGATTGTCCATTAGGGGAGCAACAGTGGAAAGTCTGACTTATCGAATGCAGGTGAAATGAAATTAAGTACATGACATTGAAGCTCTATAATATTCAGACGTATGTTTCTCAAATTCCGTAATTACTTATACTAAAACAGGATGCTGTTGTAAGCAAATTGTTACTATTATATTGAAAAATATACTTCATTGTAAGAAAACCGTTTAGTACTAATATGTTAAAAGGTTTGTTTCGTTTTATTATAATTATTAAAACTGCAGGCATCTGTGGCATGTTCACATGCTGAGACTGGGTGCATGGCAATTTATATTTGGCTGCGACGGGAGTCAGACAGTGTTAAGTTTTGAGACAGTTCCCCTTTCTAGACAGTGGGTTCTCGCATGCCACGATTGTAGTTTTGTTTTCTGTGGTACAGCTCCAGCACACGTATCGTATCATTGCTGGCTGTCTAAAGGCGAATGTTCTGGCTAAGCTACATTCTCTCGCTGGAATCGCCCCTCCTGACATTCGGTGAGATTTGCACCCACAGAAGAGAAGATGAAAGCTCTAATTATGTCCATTTTGAAGGATGATTTGAGGTTTCACAAACAACGAAATACTTTCCAAAATGTTAGCGGGAAGATAGTAGTTTTATCAGTATTAGTAAATAGCTAGCGAAAATTTGTGAAGTTTGAGTTTGTCCAGTACGACAACAAAGGAAGAAATTGAATTTTGATCAGTCCTTCACTGATCATTAAGCCTTTACTTTACAGCATTTACATCGAAGTTACAATGAAACGAAATATGGATTTTGAGTAATTAAATATGGGGAAGATGTAAAACTGTTGAAATTTGTAGTGTTAGCCAACTTTCATAATTATCTTCGAAAGGCCATAGAAGTTTAAACAAGGACTATATGTATATAAACTCTGTATGCAGTGGTGCAATAATACATCTTGACTTCTGGAAAAAATAATAGTACACCTGGAAAGATGACTTCGATTTTGATCCGATGACAACGTATACGGGATAGTAGATGTGCTGATAATGGTTTCAAAGTCCAGAATGAGATTTTCACTCTGCAACGGAGTGTGTGCTGATATTAAACTTCCTGGCAGATTAAAATTGTGTGCCGTTTGCCTTTCGAGGGCTAGTGCTCTAACAACTGAGCTCCCCAACAGTTGGGGAGCTCAATTGTTAGAGCACTTGCCCGCGAAAGGTAAAGGTCACGAGTTCGGGTCTCGGTTCGGCACACAGTTTTAATCCGCCAGGAAGTATCGGTTTCAAAGTCGTCCGCCAATAGATAGCGTAGTGACGTAGCCACTAGTGGTCCATCTGTGTCTGCCGTCTAACAAGATATGCTCATATCCAGACTACTCAAGGTGGTGCAAACGTGTGATGCAATCAGGCAACCATGCCAAGGAGACATTCATTCTTTTTATAGCCAACTAAGCGAGTTTCAAAGGGGTCATATTGTGGCCTATCAAGTTGAAGGATAGTCCTTTCGGAGCATTGCCTTACAGTTTGGACGTGCTACGTTGTTTTGCGACGATGCACGTATCAGTGGTCACGTGAACATTTTCACACCAGTATACGAGGTTCTGAACGTCCCGGTGGCATAGACGCCTTCCAAGATCGTCGCATTTTAAGGGCATCAGTGGCAGACCGTACAACTACCTCAGCACAGATACAATGGCTTGTGAGCCCAGACGTGTCAACATGAACTGTTGCGAACCGGTTACTGGCAGTGAGACTATAGGCATACGTACCTCCAGCCCGTCTTCCATTCACGCCACGGCATCAAGTGGACGGCTCTACTGGTGCCGTCAGAAGGTCACTTGGAATGGCGTTCCATGATCTTCAGCGACGAAAGTAGATTCTGCCTGCACGGAAGTGATGGTCGTAAGACGTAGACCTGGTGAGCGCTGTCTCATAAAGGGCATTGTCAAAGACACACTGGGCCCACCCTTGGCCTTATGGTCCGGTGTGTGATAAGCTACAGCTCACGTACACTTTTGATGTTTCTGGAGGGGACGCTAACCAGCGCTCGGTACGTATACAATGTTGGGACTCTTGCAACGGGAAGGTGATGTGTTGTTGCAGAAGGATAACACTCGTCCGCATACTTTCCGTGGAATTCTGGGTGATCTATAAGACGCGCAGCAACTTCCCTGGCCAGCACGTCTCCACACCTGTCTCCAGTCGGACACGTGTGGCATATTACACTACGAGAAGTGACTCGTGCGAGTCGACAACCAACGATTCTCACAGAACTACGTGAATAGGTCGAACAGACGTCGCATAACGCTTCCCAGGACAGTATTCGCCATGTGTACAATGGCTGCATGGCAGAATCTATGCCTGCATTGCCGCTCGTGGGGACTACACCACGTACTTATAAGGGTATTTCAGCAAGGGTCGATATCTGTTACTTCGTTACTTCAGAACCGCTTGTGTAAATGTAATCATTTCATGTACTCCATACACAACGGTTCGACAGTAAAGTTTGAGTAAATTGTAGCATCTGAAAGAGCTTGAAATACCGGGAGTACGAATATAATAAACGAATAGAAAAAACAGTAAATAAAAATAAAATTGAAACATTGATACGCAATGCAGTCTAGTACCAGAAACGGAAATGCGGCGGAAAGAATGTTAAACAAGTAACCAAAAAAATCAAATGGCTCTAAGCATTATGGGACTTAACATCTGAGGTCATCAGTCCCCTAGAACTTAGAACTACTTAAACCTAACTAACCTAAGGACATCACACACATCCATGCCCGAGGCAGGATTCGAACCTGTGACCGGTGCGGTCGTACGGTTCCGGACTGAAGCGCCTAGAACCGCTAGGCCACAATGGCCGGCGAACAAGTGACCAGATCTAAGTAACAGTATAGCATAATCAATGGGAATTTTAGATCTTGCAAGGAGTAAAAAATTGAGAATAAAAATTTCAGCAAACCAAAGTCGCTCTAAATCATTTATTTCCCTAACCAGTTTCGGTAAACCACATTTCCATCTTCGGATCTGCAATGGAGAGAAAGAACTTGACAGTGAAATAGATTTACAGATCAAGTATAAAAATGTACTAAATCATTTGTCCACACATTTGGAAAAGTTACATACCTTAAGCTCTACAAATTTACGTAATGTACATCTCTCGCACGTGTCGCCTCACATCACTAATACGCTTGCGAAGATCACGAAAACCACATGATACGGTCATGTCAAATCTACGCAAATCGATTTCTAATTTTACTACCAAAGTGCAACCTTCTGAACTTATGGCGTTGTTGTTATATATATTCTGCCTCTTAGTCTGTAGTCGACTGTTGCGTGAGCGTGAGCATTTGTCCGCAACGGATTCTTCTCATTTTTCATTCTGTCGCCATCATTATAAAATAGTGAATACAGGTGTCCAATAATTCGATCTCTTCTGTTCTATGGAAGACTTCTGAATTAGTCTTTCTGTCTGTTCTACGCACATACCACACACGGCGGAGATTATGTGAATTTGTAGAGCATACGTTATGTTATTTTCCCCAAGTTTATGGACAATTATTTTAGTACGTCGTTATACTTGACTTTTAAGCCTGTTTCCCTGTCAACTACTGTCTCTACACTGCAGATCCGAAGCTAGTAACAAAATGTTTCCGAAACCGGTTATCGAAATAAATACTTTACTACCGATCTTGGCTTCTTAAAGCTTTTCTTCGAGTTTGTTACATTGCAGGTCGCCCCCATTTTGGCACAATGTAAGGAATATATTGTAACGCCGGAAATGCATATCCTCCTATTTCCATCTATTGTACTATTATTTTTTTCCTTGTTTTGTTACCTCAAGATATGACATTTCTGTCTCTTTATATATTGTAATTGTTTTACTGTTTGTATATATATATTTATGCACTCATGTCGATGTATAATTGGTTTGTTTCGTAAATATTATTTGTATTTTTACGCTGGGTCTTGCCTAGGGAAAACTGCTATCGAACGATTACATCGATGGGTCGTGTGAAGAATCAAAGTGTGTAGGATCTTTGGTAGTGTTAACTCTGTCGCGTGGAGCGCGGGCAGAGAGAGTCTGGCTGGAGTAGCGAGTGGAGCAGGTGTGTTGTGTGACGCTCCCGCGAGTTGCCGCGCTTTCGGGGTTTGGCAGCATGTAATTGCGCTCGACTCGCGATGATAGTTTCTGACATGGTGTCGCGGACGGGAAGCATTAGCTGGCGCACATCAAGAGCCCGTTTCGCCTGGCGACCGTGTCGAGAAGAAGGCGCGCCAACATCCAGCTTCTGCAACAGCGACGGCCGACAATGAGTGACTGTCGCCACCTCCTCGATCGACGGCTTCAAACCTTCAATCAACCAACAAGGAAAACTAAAAGCACGTAAAGGTTCAGAACTGTATGGCAGACCTCAGCTTTTCAAATTGTTCCATTTGCCTCGCAAAATTACAGCAACTTAGCATGAACCTTTGTTGCTCATTGTCCCAATTGCATTGCCAAGCAGGGTCCCTTCCTTTTCCGAAATGAGCCCGAGGGTCGTTGAAATTCAAACGCCAGCATCATTCGATTTCGCTTCTTTAATTTCAAAGTTCAGCTGGCTACAATATTTAGATTGCACAATCACAAATTAAGAATGCGAGTTTTGTTACCGTATTTTAGTTACCTGTGACTGCAGCTCAGCTTGGTACGTACTAAATTTTACTATGGTTAATTGTTCAGAATCATTTAATTCAAGTTCAAAGTTAATTCTCTTATTTCTAAATTGCGTAGATTCAAGTAGCTTTTGAAATGATTGTTGAGGTAGTCCAAGACCAACCTTATTTTACTGAATGTCGATGTGCTTCAGAAAGAAAGCTCACCATTAACTTCAGTCACTAAATTAACTTTCGATTTTCCAGTTTTATTAATTCTTTTGCTAAATTAAGTCAGAGTGTAACGAAATTTATTGCTTCTGACAATCTTTCAGTTTTCACACTACACGTGTCAACTTTCAGTTGCCATGCTTCTAGTGCTAATTATATGTGTAATTACCTTTCTTTTTCAGTTACTATAGTAATTGTCCTTAGGACTGGCGACCGTAATTTCCCCCAAATCTCAAATATCTAATTACCGCTAGTTAATTGTTAACGTAACGGCCGCACATTTACTTTCTTCATTAACTTTACCCCTTTTCAAAATTAATTTCCACCAGTTTCATTTGCATTTTTCCTTTCATTTAGATGTAACCCTTTCCTCCCTCTTTACCGACAGATTAACTTCGGTGACGAGTGCTCTTCCCAAATTTCCATTAGGTACATGCGGTTTGATTTTTCACTGTCATTAAGGTCGATAAGTGAGGGGGAGGTTACACGTAGCGACCTGGTGACAGGACGATCATCGGATTTGAGGTTGTTCTGGACACGAATTTTGTATGTTGCAAATCTCGTAACGAAGTACTGGTTACGTACAGGCCGTTACGTCAGCGAGAATAAGTAGTGGGAGTAATCCTAATTAGATTTGAGATTTAGAATTTATATTGAAAATTATTAAAATGAGTGAAGGCAACAATTACCAAAATTTGGTGGGCTTGGATAAGGAACAATCGGTCGAACAGTGGGGAACGCGCACCGCGGTACCCATTGTTCAGGGACAGGCGGCTAGCATGAAAGACGCGACCGCCGAAACGCAACAAAGAGCAGAAATGGAATTCCACACTTTAGAAAATGTTTCGGAGTCGGAAGTGAAAATCAAATGTTGGAGTTGTTAACACAAAAGTTGATAAAATCAAAGAAGATATTGTTGTGATTAATTGCGAAATCGGTAATCTTAAACAGGAAATGATAGGCGTTCAGGCGGAAATTGCGAGCATAAATACTCGTTTTTATTCCGAAATTAGCAGAATCGAGAAAAGTGTAGGAGAATCAGTTGCTCCGATCATCGAGAATAAGGTGACGGAACAAATTCAATTAGTGAAAAAAGAGGATCAAAAGAAGGTGGAAACTTTAAAGGCTTTAGTATCCGAAGTAGATACCAAAGTGACGAAGCAGGCTAATACCTGCGAAGAGAAAAAAAGGGAAGTAGAAACGCTTGCGACAACCACTTGCCAAGTAATTACGAGAGTGTCGGAATTAGAAAAGAAACTTGACGAAAAACAGAGCTATGTGCCAATCTATGCACATAGTTCGGAATTGTTGACGAAAGAGGAGCGGTTCGACCCCTTGAAAAAAGGCGGTATACACGCGACGGATTTCATTAAGAATTGTGAAAGAGTTTTACCCCGATCATGGACTAATGAGAGAAAAATTAATGCGATTATTGGTGTGTTGGCTGGTGATGCCAAGCGTTGGGGCTTAAACCTCAACATTATGGACCTGACTTTTGACGAATTTAAAAATTTGTTTCTGGCTGAATACTGGTCAGAGCAAAAACAGCAAAGTGTCTGACGCGAATTTGTCGTATCGAGGCCTTTCGATGCGAATTCGCGCGGTTCGATGAAGGAGTTTTGTGAGGGCTGGATCCGCAAGTTGGAATACTTGCGTGATCGCCGCACGGAATCCGAAATAGTCTGGGAACTTTACAAAAAGCTTCCAGATGATACAAAACGCTACGTAGGAAGCAATTACAGAACAATAAATGATTTCCTGGAAAGAGTGGAGGACGAGGACAATTGGCGCAATAATCGCGACAGTGGTAGAGGCCGTGGTAACAACAACGGGTGCCACAGCAACCACAACAACGATAACCATGGGAATAATGCATACCGCAACCATGGCAGCAATAACGATAATGGTTCGGATCGTAATAACAATCGGTACAATGCAAATAATAACAGGAATGACGGAAACCAGTATCATACTAACGTGATACGGGCTTCACAGAATAGTAATAACGCCAGAGGGTGTGATCAGCCGCCTCAGCAGCATCCGGGGACCGTACCTGCTGGGACGAGACAGGGAAACCATTAGCCGCGCCGGTGAGGGGCCGACCGGGCGTGGAGAAATTTTGGCGGCCCAATAGCAGGAGAAAACCCAGGTGTCGTCGATATGAAAATTCCGTGTGGAATAATCAACGGCGGGAGAGTTTGCCAGTGTTAGGAGAAAGAAGTGCGCCCACAAGTAGTAGATCAACTGTATACACGGCAGTAGAAAATACATTCACTGTCAGTGAGAACAATTTAAGTAGTGTTCCGGAAATCGATTATAAAGGGGCAGCTGTAATACCCACAGCAGAACTGGAGATTCAGTTTAAGAATGATTCGCAATTGTTGAGAGAAGATCAGATGTCGGATAACACGTCCGTCATTGAGCGAGGGGAGGCAGAGAGGGATGACGTCTGGTTAAGGCAGTTCGGTCGCTTATACGACGAACTAAGAGATTATAGGGGCCTGTACGGGAGAAGCATTTATGGAGAGCGCGGGCAGAATTTGCCGCGTCTCGTCCCACAGGAAGATAGTATTTGTGAAGTGATGGAAAGTTCTGGCCCTAACCGGCAGACTTTACCGAAAGTTATAGTGATAGAAGTAGCCGACCCATCCGACGCAAACCTCCAGTTTAAACGTTGCGAGAGTATTAAGGAGAAAGATTACGAAAATTTTAGTGATAGCCGGACACGATTGGTAGAAAAGCACATAGATTACAGCGTGTATGAGGTTAGAGCTGACATTATACAGTCAGACGATAGCAGTGTGGGTTGCGCAGATCCAGAGGAAGTAATTTCAGATGCTACTGGGCACATTCCTCCAGGTAGATTGGCAGATGAGATCAATCTGACCAAAGTGGAATCAACGAAGGTGGCAATTAGTGAATTGATAGCAAAGCAACACTCACTAGTTGACGAGTTACAGGAAAAGGTTTCGGTATTGGAGGCGAAGCTACAGACTAAGCCTCAGGACAAACGTGTTGAAATTAAAACTGTATGCGAACAGAGGCTGAAAAAGCCGCCAGATAAGCCGAATTTAGGATCAAAGCCGGATGGTTTTTTCTGGAATGACCTGGATATAGACGAGGATTTACTGTGGGAAAATAATGAAACAGTCGAGGACAAGTGTAGGCAGATAGTAGTGTCTGTTAATATGCACGACCTACAACTAAACGTGTTGATTGACACCGGTGCAGAATTGAGTGCTGTATCTGGGAAAATATTTGAGTTACTGAAAGACAGACCCGGCATCGTAGTTATGCCAGTAACAGGAGTGAAAATTATCGGTGCTACTGGGAAGGCCAGTAAACCGGTCACAAAACAGATTTTTGTCAACTTAAAGATATGTGGGGCACGATTTGAGCAAGAGTTTGTCGTCGTGGCAGACTTAACTACGGAAGTAATTATCGGGTTAGATTGGCTATTAAAGTACCGTGCAGTGATTAACTGCGAAAGCAAAACTTTGACATGTATGTCACAAGATAAAACAATAGTAGTTAGTTTTGACGAGGCAGGAGACGGTGTGCATAGGCAATACCAGCCTATACACATTGTTAACTGGCCGGATGGTATTGATGTAGGTATTAATTTGAACTACTGTAATGTGAGGAATCTCGGCATTGACACAAGTGTAGAAAGTGAATTGGAAGAGATAATCAAATTCCCTCCACGGATTGACATTAGTATTGGTGTGAAAAAAGATCGTTTGCGAGAAGTAATGAAGCTAAAAGTCGATGCTGGCATACGTCGTCATGACGCTAAAGCGCGTTTTGCTAAGTTTGCAATCGGAGACTTAGTACTTGTAAAAGCTCATGAGAAATCGAGCGAGATAGACAATGAAATCTCTGAATTTAAGTTTGTTTATAATGGACCATATAAAGTCATTGGTATACCTCACACAAATGCTTATTGCTTAGAGTATCCAAGCTCTGGAAAGCTATTAGGTATACGAAACATTGTAGACCTGAAATTGTACCAACCAAGGATTGATTAGTACCACAGATAGGGTAATTTGTACAGTATGTAGATATAGAGTGTAAGATTTAAGGATGTGCCATGTGGCGATGCTTTTGCCTGACCTAGAGGTCATTAAAGAAGTTGTAATTAATAAGTAATTTATGTTGATTAAATGATTTAAGAGTTACTGAATATTAATCAATTTAAAAATCCAAGCTGCTAGTTTAAGTATTCAGCTGAGTCACAGTAGATTAAGCAATGTAAATATGATTTTGTAACTAGCTGTAAGATTCCATGAATATGTGTTTTATTAGTCACTGCCGATGTACTTAGACGCTGGTTTAAGTTTCAGGCTAGTACATGCTTGTGATGATGGACAGTGTTGAGTTATCCACTGTGATAGTATTAAGGGACTCCTTGAGATTACTCGGGAGTGAGTTTTTCCCAAAGAATTCAGTGCAACGGACGTTCTGGAAATGCCGTTACACAGGCGAGTGAGATCAAGCGTGCCGCACAGGCGGGCGCAACAATACTTGCGAGGCGAAGCCGCTGTCGGCTCTTGTGCCGCTGTCGGCATTCTCTGTACTTGCGAGTACGGAAGGCGGAATTGTTTTTCTTCCCGGACAGATGATGTGAAAGAAATCTGCTGTCAATACTTATGTTTTTTTCGATCTACTGAATATTATTTTCTTGTTTAGCATTAAGTTGACCCTCATGGCAAGCGTATTAATTACGAAAAGGTTATATAAAATGTGTATTCTATGTAATTAATAATTAATTTGCGTATTTTGATCTACCTGTTTTTATGACCATGTACTCTGATTAATTTTGTAAATAGTATTCCATTTCATGATAGTGTTACGGATTTTGACGATTTTGGAATAGCTAAACCATTTTCTATATCTTCTATGAATTTTAATATGTTGTCAACCTGTTTTATTTTGTGCAAGATGACAGAGTGGAATAAGATTAGGATTGTCTCCACTCAGTTATTATGGTCTAAAAATTGATTTATGATTAATTAGACGAATGCTACATTTTTTTGATGTTTTGAGCATATGCATTTCCGCTGTTTCTTTTTTGGGACATTTTCTGAGTCTGTTTTCGTTACACGAACATCCTCAGTCAATGTGGGGCACGTGTAACGCCGGAAATGCATATCCTCCTATTTCCATCTATTGTACTATTATTTTTTTCCTTGTTTTGTTACCTCAAGATATGACATTTCTGTCTCTTTATATATTGTAATTGTTTTACTGTTTGTATATATATATTTATGCACTCATGTCGATGTATAATTGGTTTGTTTCGTAAATATTATTTGTATTTTTACGCTGGGTCTTGCCTAGGGAAAACTGCTATCGAACGATTACATCGATGGGTCGTGTGAAGAATCAAAGTGTGTAGGATCTTTGGTAGTGTTAACTCTGCCGCGTGGAGCGCGGGCAGAGAGAGTCTGGCTGGAGTAGCGAGTGGAGCAGGTGTGTTGTGTGACGCTCCCGCGAGTTGCCGCGCTTTCGGGGTTTGGCAGCATGTAATTGCGCTCGACTCGCGATGATAGTTTCTGACATGGTGTCGCGGACGGGAAGCATTAGCTGGCGCACATCAAGAGCCCGTTTCGCCTGGTGACCGTGTCGAGAAGAAGGCGCGCCAACATCCAGCTTCTGCAACAGCGACGGCCGACAATGAGTGACTGTCGCCACCTCCTCGATCGACGGCTTCAAACCTTCAATCAACCAACAAGGAAGACTAAAAGCACGTAAAGGTTCAGAACTGTATGGCAGACCTCAGCTTTTCAAATTGTTCCATTTGCCTCGCAAAATTACAGCAACTTAGCATGAACCTTTGTTGCTCATTGTCCCAATTGCATTGCCAAGCAGGGTCCCTTCCTTTTCCGAAATGAGCCCGAGGGTCGTTGAAATTCAAACGCCAGCATCATTCGATTTCACTGCTTTAATTTCAAAGTTCAGCTGGCGACAATATTTAGATTGCACAATCACAAATTAAGAATGCGAGTTTTGTTACCGTATTTTAGTTACCTGTGACTGCAGCTCAGCTTGGTACGTACTAAATTTTACTATTGTTAATTGTTCAGAATCATTTAATTCAAGTTCAAAGTTAATTCTCTTATTTCTAAATTGCGTAGATTCAAGTAGCTTTTGAAATGATTGTTGAGGTAGTCCAAGACTAACCTTATTTTACTGAATGTCGATGTGCTTCAGAAAGAAAGCTCACTATTAACTTCAGTCACTAAATTAACTTTCGATTTTCCAGTTTTATTAATTCTTTTGCTAAATTAAGTCAGAGTGTAGCGAAATTTATTACTTCTGACAAACTTTCAGTTTTCACACTACACGTGTCAACCTTCAGTTGCCACGCTTCTAGTGCTAATTATATGTGTAATTACCTTTCTTTTTCAGTTACTATAGTAATTGTCCTTAGGACTGGCGACCGTAATTTCCCCCAAATCTCAAATATCTAATTACCGCTAGTTAATTGTTAACGTAACGGCCGCACATTTACTTTCTTCATTAACTTTACCCCTTTTCAAAATTAATTTCCACCAGTTTCATTTGCATTTTTCCTTTCATTTAGATGTAACCCTTTCCTCCCTCTTTACCGACAGATTAACTTCGGTGACGATTACTTTTCCCAAATTTCCATTAGGTACACGCGGTTTGATTTTTCACTGTCATTAAGGTCGATAAGTGAGGGGGAGGTTACAATATGATATTGCAAGGAGATTAAATGCGGTACCGCTCTTGCTAAATGTCTTTTAATAAGGGAAAACCACAACTAACATCAGAAAATATTAGTTTAAACACCACACGGACAGACAAGTGAGTAAAGCATAAGTCTGCTAGAACACAGGAGAGGAAAGATCGAGTTATTGGGCAGCTGAGAGAAAAGATCGAGTTATTGGACAGCTGTGTTCACATCATCCTTTCATCACGAAAAAAAAGGAAACTGACAAGAAATCCTGCGTAATTAGACCGTAATGAGATCAAGGCCACAGTACACCCAGCTCACTACACAAGCTATCAACGTAACAGAGGACATAGCGGGAAGGCGGGATTTTCTAACGAAAAATCTACAGATCTAGCAAATTTTGAAGAAGAAAAAGAAGACGACGCTCGTAACGGCTGTTTCCGGAAGTGTGAGCTGTTTTCAGGGGATGCATAAAATATATTTCTAAACCTTCAACCATTCTTAGACCAGGAGAAAGCTTATAAGATGTAACTGGCCTTCTTGTTGGTGTGAACTACTTTAATCAGTAACGCAGTTTAAATACTTAACTACGAGTCTTTCATGCTCCCAAGTACAGAGAGCATTCCGTGTTGTTGAGATCCGTTGAGAACAACAGGCGTATTGCGAAAGAAGAAAAGAGTAACGTGTACCAAGCACCAGAATAAAATCTACAGTTGTAAATGAAAAGCATTAAACTGTGGATATTCTACGATATTAATTTATTTCGTGAAATGGTTTTCGGCTTACAAGGCATTCTACAGACTTATTATTATCTTTGATTATCTTTGAGCACGTAATGGGAAGTATATCAAAATAATAATAAATAAATATAAATTGTACAAATCTGAACATCGGAAACACTTAACACCGAAAATAAAAAGTGCGTGTGTGTGTGTGTGTGTGTGTGTGTGTGTGTGTGTGTGTGTATGTATGTCTGTACGCGCAAATGATTGAAAGAGGAGTAGGAGAACATTATGAAAGAATTAAACTAAACAGAAGTACATTTGATAAAACAATCTTATAGCCCAAACAACAATTTAAATTACCAGTCACGATAAAATAAAATTACTACAAGTTTATTGATTAATATTTTGCAGGGGTATTACAGAAACATACGAAAAGATATAATTGACAATTCCAAATGGAAAAACATAGAAATGACATGAAGAACTTCTCTTATTGTAGAGAACATGTGCATACAATAATATGCTGTACAAAGCCAGTCAGAATTAAATAACAGCTATGAGACAAAAACAGGGCAATAGAATGGAGCAGAAATTTAAGGGAATTTGAGTAAACAGTTAGAAGCCTTGGCAATGGGATCCTCACTTACGAGGGGACCGCGCCTACACGTTATCAACGACTTCGTCCAAATTTATGATACATCTAGGTTTCGGACCGAAATAAAAGAGACGGAAGTGGGAGTTCCAGATGGCCAAGCGCTTAGAAAGAATAGCATTTTCGGTGCGGGACCGATGAGGCATGAGTCACTTACGGAAACGTGGTTTCCAAGGAGCAGCAGCGGCTGGCGCAACGGGCGTAGCGGGTAAAGTACGGTAATGCGAGGTTCGTCGGTTCCAGTCCCTATGGGAAAATTTCTTTCCTTTTTTATTTTGGTTGCACTGCGAATAAATCGACATAATGCTGAATATATTCTATCTGATATGATTAAACCCTATTTGCAGGAGAACAAATTTCTTAATTGTCTCATGGGGGAGACAAAGAAATCCACGATTATACGACGAGATTTTCTAAGATGAAGAAAGAGTGCCGCAGTGCCAAGTTAAAGTGATTCTTCCCACATCCTTACCGCTAGTCCAACCATGCGATGTTTATTTCTGTCGTCAGCTAAAGGATTTGAATTTTCAAAACTGCCCTTGTAGAGACGGAGGAAGAAATCAGATTCTCAGAAGACTGCATGAAAATACGTTCGATATCAAATCAGCAGCTATCCTCACAACTATTTGGCGCAGTGATGTGTTATGCGTGGTTTAGTGCCAAATTGTGTGAAAAGAGATAATCTTTTATGATTGTAAGCCAAGTTTGTTTAAAGCAGTCGTGTTCTTACAAGTATGTGGCAGCTTGCAAGATACCCATAAATGTGGCCCCAGCACCTGTAAATCATTAAGTATAAAATAACAAAAGTATCTAATTTTATGTATGAAGTGCTCGTGTATGTCTTACAACCCATTCTCAAAATTTATTTGGAATCCAAAATCTTCCTTTACATGCCTTTTACGAAAAAACTAATCAATAGATTATACAGGGTGTATCATGATTAATGCGTAAATGTATACAGTTGAAAGTACACGATACTGGAACCAAAAAACGTCTCATTGAACATAGGGTCGAAATGCATACCTCCAGAGTTACGAGCAATTTTTCATCTTAGATATTGTGAATCAAATCTCTTCTACTACAAGGTCTTTGCTTTCCACATTTTGGGAAGTAGTATTATGAACCAAGACGAGAAAATAATGTCCAGTAAACATGTGCTGTAACATGCATACCTTAGGAGCTATGAGAACGTGCTCATCTTCGCTACTTGGAAACACAACTCTTCTAATGAACAATAGCTCATAACTTTTAAGTTATGCATTTTAGAGCAAATGTTTACTAGACATTTTTTCTTGTTTTGGGCCATATTACTACTTCCCAAAATGTGGAAAGCAAAGACCTTGCAGTAGAAGAGATTTGCTTCACAGTATCGAAGATGAAAAATTGCTCGTAACTCCTAAGGTATGCATTTTCGACCCTATGTTTACTGTATCGTGTACATTCAACTGTATGCTTTTACGCCATTATTTATGATACACCCTATATAATTCTTTACCTCGGATTATTTTGAGTGTAAATGACGTACAAACCGAAATAAAAAAAAAAGGATAGCGCGTATGGAGTCGTATCCCCAACCATCCCAATACAGTGCGCCGCCCAACTCGGACCAAAAATGATATTGTCTTTTTAACGGTTGGATATCTGGAGCTCCCATTTCTGTCACCTTCAGTTCTGGCCAAGTCCTGCATACACCGTTAATTTTGACGAAATCGGAGATGGCGTGTGGATGCGGTCCCCTTGTCAGTCTACTTCTGGCTGAAATAATCATGGGCCTCTTTGAATAACAATACATATGTAATATTGTATGCAATGTTGCTCTAAAATGCATACCTTAAAAGTTATGAGCGATTGTTCATTAGAAGAGTTACGTTTGCAAGTAGCGAAGATGAGCACGTTCTCATAGCTCCTAAGGTATGCATGTTACAGCACATGCTTACTGGACATTTTTTTCTTACTTTTGTTCACACTACTAATTCCCAAAATATGGAAAGTAAAAAGAGATTTGCTTCACAGTATCAAAGACGGAACATTGCTCGTAACTCTTAAGGCATGCATTTTCGACCCTATGTTTGCTGAGACTCTTTTCGCCTCTAGTATCGTGTACTTTCAACTGTATGCGTTTACGCCATTAATTATGATACAACCTTTATATTCTATTCAGCATTGTTTTCGTAAAAGGCATGTAAAGGAAGATTTTGGATTCCAAACAAATTTCGAGAAGAGGTTGTAAGACAGACACACGAGCACTTCATACATAAAATTTGATACTTTTGTTATTTTACACGTGATGATTTACAGGTGCTGGGGAAATATTTCTGGTTATCTGCACGTTGCCGCATACTTGTAAGTACACGATTGCTTTAAAGTTTCTAATCAAAAACAAACTTGGCTTACGATCATAAAAGATTATCTCTTGTCGCACAATTTGGCATTAAACCACGCATAACACATCACTGCGCCAAATAGTGGTGAGGATAGCTTATGATTGGAAGCGGAATGTATTTTCATGCAGTCTTCTTAGGACCTGATTTATTTCTCTTTACCGATAGTTCATATATGATAATGGTCCGCTAAGCCGAAAGCAGATAACGAAATAAATTAAAACTGTAAACTTCAACAATTGTCGGTTTTAATTTATAGTTATGAAGTTTTTCTAACAAGTCGCGGTGCAAGAATGAGTTAATACAAAATTTAAAAATACTATGACTTCACAAGCGTTACTAAAATATCAACACTTTTGAGTCTGTCAGAAGACAGAGTGTTTCGCCTTTGCCTACGCAGAGAAGTACGCTGTGGTCTATTACTAGTTTGATCGCCAATGATTTGAATGTAAGGCGTCCTGAACCCATTTAGACGAGGAATGTACGGAGACAAAGGCACCACATGGCTGCAGCAGCCAAAGACTGACTCGAATCACAGAGCTTTCCCATGATTTCTGGCCGCTCAGTGCATTTTTAATCTTGGCATACTTCTCTTCTCAGAAGAAATTTTTCATGCAATTGCCTGTATTTATTTTGTATCCTCCTGGCTTCTAAGGTTGGTAGCAATTTTGCTGTCCAAATAACAAAATTCGTCTACCACTTTTCACGTCAGATTTTCTGACTCGCCGCGTGGGGTAGCCGTGCGGTCTACGTCCTCTTGTCACGGTCCGCGCGGCGCCCTCTGTCGGAGGTTCGAGTCCTCCCTCGGGCACGGGTGTGTGTGTGTGTGTTGTCCTTAGCGTAAGTTAGTTTAAGTTAGACTAAATAGTGTGTAAGCTTAGGGACCGATGACCTCAGCAGTTTGATCCCATAAGATCTTACCACAAATTTCCAAATTTTCTGACCCTCAAAGCATCACGTCACATAATTTGACTGTAATCAGTTACTTTTACTTTCCTATTTTTCTAATTTTATCTACTGTTTTCACGGCAGCATCCATCCCGTTCAACAAAATGGTTCGAATGGCTCAATGGGACTTAACTTCTAAGGTCATCAGTCCCCTAGAACTCAGAAATACTTAAGCCTAACTAACCTAAGGACGTCACACACATCTATGCCCGAAACAGGATTCGAACCTGCGACCGTAACGGTCGCGCGGTTCCAGACTGTAGCGCCTAGAACCGCTCGGCCACCCCTGCCAGCTCCCGTTCAACAACTCTTACTAATACATTGCTGTCACTCACGAAAGAAAGGGGACGACGTCGAAAGTACATTTCTTAGGCAAGAGACATATTGCAAGGCCTAGAACTTCTCACGTCGCCATCGTAAGCGAGCACGGTGCTGACCGTCCTGCTGCAATTCTTTCGGCCATCACTGTTCTGCTCAACGGCAGTTGCGTTGTCAGAATCCATCGACGGAGAAAGAATCACCGGCGAGCCGCTCCTTGGGCGACGAGGCGGCCGCGTTTCTCCTGGGCGGCTCGCTCGTCATTTACTATGGAAACGGCACGTGTGTTTGCGCGTAAACAGGCGGCTCTGTTTGCACGTCCGGCCGCGCCTCGCGCACACGTACACACGTAGACAAGGCCCGTAATTGCAACAGCTGACCGCGTGCACCCATCCATCATGGCAGTCGCCCAGCGCATTCGCCCCTCCCCTTCCCACCTCCCTCTCCCCCCCCCCCCCCCACCCGCCACCACTCCCCGCGCATGTCCGAAAAACAAGCGACTGACGTCCGCCCGGCTGACAATCTAATTTGTTTCCCGCACCTCGCCGCTTCGAAATGAATGAAAAAAAGGAGGAATTGCGGTGGCCGCCGCGTGCGGTATGTATGTCTGTGTGGTGTGCTAATGTAAACGCCGAAGGCAATTTTCGTCTCCACGCTGGTCACATACAGCTCACGCTATGGGAATACCATTTTCGTACGAAACATTACGCTCTGAAGCACAGGGGAGAGCTCTCGTTTTCGCTTACTCTTCGTCAGAACTGTGTTTACAGGCAACACCTCCGTGTTCGATAACATAATCTACCTTACGAGTAACAACAACGGTCAGTTCAGAGGCGCGCACTCAGGTAGGTGTATCTTCCGTATTAGTTGCACAGCAGGCGTTTGTAATCAGTGCAACGCAACGCTTGCGCAACGTAATTACTGCTCTCCGACGTCATAGCGAGTGTACCCGCCGTTACGAAGTTCGTTTGCATTCGTTTACCCCACATCCATTTAGTGAAACTCGAAGCATAGCGACTGATTGTAACGTAGCAGATCCCAAGCAAATCAAGGAATATTTTACAACTGTAAGAACCTGATATTTTTCCTCTAGTGGACAGGTGCGCATGTAACGTCTAAACACGCTATACTATAATTTCAACACCAAATTTTTCAGATTTTGAGGGAAATATCAATGAAATAGCACTTTAGGAATGGTTTTTTTAATACGTATTCATAGTGCTCTTTCATTCTACGGGAAGATCTTGTAGTGTACCACAGCTCACTAGTACAGTGGAAGAAGGATGTTAATTACCACACAGGAGGCTATTGTATTGGATTTTAGACCTCGTACAGATGTATCTCTGTTTGTAAATGGTGACCGAATGATTTTTGTTTGATTTTTTTGTTTTCCTTTACCTCACAAGAACTTGTCCAACTTAGTTCCTTAGTCATATGTTCTGTGGATCACTTTGCAGGGGGAACGTGTCAGTTTACAGAATATTCATTGGTATTTAAATATGGCTACATGCGGACCATATGCAAATGGGTTCACATACCACAAATAACATAACTTTTTCAGGTTATTAACGAATTTAGCTCTGCTATGTGTTACATATTTCATATCATTCAGTAAAGGATCGAAGATTTTGGTTGCTGCATCGATCACACACTTCTGACTTGAAGCCAGTTTTCATGGACAGTAACGACGGTCATTTCACCTTTTGTTATTGTTAGCTAGCTTTCCACCTGCAGCTTCGGCAGCGTACTTGTAAGTCGCATATATTCCATACCTCCCTTCCTCCTCTCGCCCTGCCCTTTTCATGACCCTTCATTCTCTCTGTCCATCACCACCCCTACCATATCTTTGTCCACCCCCTGCGCCCAACTTTCTCTCTTCATCTCCTACTCTCCCCTCTGTCCCTCTGCTGCCCCTCGCTGTCTATCTCCACCTTCCCTCACCCTTTGCGCATCTTCTCCTCCGCTCTCTCAGTATCCTTGTTACCCCTTTTCCACTACGCCCGTCACACCAGTAAGAAGTAATTCTTTCCCCATAGTACTTCTTTCCAGAGAAGTTTGGCTAAAATCCAGCCACTGATATAGTAGGATACGAGAAACATACCGACATACATTACAATCAGTTATTCCTTGGCAACTACTTCCACGCTCACATAGTGTGTTATTGTTCTTGATGAATCGCTAGTAAATAACGTAAATTCTTTAAGAAAAGTAAATTTTCACGGTTCAGTATCATACTCAGTTTGGCAAATGTTGGACTGGTAGGCTATCTGTACCTCACAAAATACGAAATACAGGCGACTAAAATAAGATAAATCAAAGAGCAATGTTTACACAACTAACAGACAGGTGGCGCGCACTACTTTCACCACTTAGGATAACTGACGATCGAAGCGATGGGATGGGTATACAGCCACAAAGTTAATACTGAATTAATTTACCAAACCATAAACACAGCACACCTCATACTTCGGGATAAACGCTAGGAATGACAGATGATAATCACATACATCACACTTAGGTCGGCTGCCTAACCAGATGCAAGAAGGGTACTCGCTCCGCTCACTGGGTGATGGCAGAGCTTACAATTTGCGGTACCATATCCGGAATTGGTATGGGCCTTTTGGTTTGGAGCTGAGTGGAGGACCTTAGCAGGAGGTTCTGTCGATTCTCTGACAGTCTCGGCTGTAGATCTCTGGACTTGCGCTGTGGCTGGAGGGTGTCTCTTAATAGACCAAGTGTTCATTACCCAAAGTTAGCAGACAACATGTGGAGTGCACGAGGGGATTTTTTAGGCTAGGCGCAGCATTCGTAATGAAGTCCCTGAATATACTGCCCTCCATTGTTTCGCTCAAGTTGTACACTGCGAACTGGATGAAAGGCAAAGTAGGAAGCTCAGAAGTACTTAGTGAGGCATGGGACATACATCGAAAAGCCAGGTTAGGCTCAATAGTGGAGGTTGGGGGGGGGGGGATAGTGTTCATTATAATCGACAATAATATTGTGTCTGATGATGTCGAAATTGGGTCTCACCGCGAAGTTACATAGACTCGAGTAATCCGCCTAGGTGAACTGAAATTGATCATCAGATGTTTTTATCGTCCACCTGATTACACCGTAGCGGTTGTAAAATCATTGAGAGAAAGTTTAGCTCAGTACTTCGGAACTACTCCAATAATACGATATTAGCTGGAAATGACTTTAACCAACCAAGTTTAAAATGGGACATCTATTGATTCAACGCAGGTGGTGTAGAAAAAAGTAGATGTGAACACACTTTCCGAAAACTTTTTTGGGCAGATAGTTCTGCAAGTCACACGAATGGAAATATTTTAGACCTTGTAGTTACAAACAGACCTGACCTTATCGAGAGTGTCCCTACACAGAAAGGTATTGATCATCATGGTGTAGTCACAGAGACGAAACCAAAGTTAATAAATCCATCACGAAGGCTGGGGGAGTTTTCATGCTGGAAAGAGCAGATGTGGAGTTGCCACAAGTGCCCCAGGGAAGTGTGACAAAAGCGTCCTTGTTCTCTCTATATCTAAACGATATGACGGACAAGGCGAGCAACAATATGCGACTGTTTGCTAATGACACTGCAGTGAACGGGCAAGTGTCGTCGGAGTATGAGGAGGAGGATTTAGATAGAATTTGTATTTGACGTGATGAATGGCAGTTTTCTCTAACTGTAGAGAGACGTGAGATGTTACAAATGAGTAGCAAAAGCATCCTGTAATGTTCGAATATTTGTAGTGTGCTTCTTGACAGAGTCACTTCTATAAAATATCTAAGCGTAATGTTGCAAAGTGACATGAAATAGAAAGAGCACATTATGGTGGTAGTGTAGAAGGTGAATGGTAAGTTTCTTTTTTGGGGGGGTGGGAATTCTAGGAAAGTGTAGCTAGGTTTGCTATTGGTAGGCAATCAACATGCGAGTATTACTTAGATGCTTCGAGAAATTATACAGAAACTAATGGATGGTTGACGAAGAACTTTTCGCGAAACACTATGACAAAATTTAGAGAACCGGCATTTGCGGTTGATTGCAGTATGATTTTACTGTCACCAACGAACATTTCGTGTCAGGACAGCGGAAGCAAGACATGAGAAATCATTGCTCTCGCAGAGACACAAGGCGGTTTTTTCGCTCGCACCACTGGAGAGTGAAACAGGTACAAGGCATTCTCCTCCACGTAGGATATGCTTGCGGAGTATTTATGTAGATGTAGATGTAGAAGAACCCAGTACATTCTTCCAAGGGACAGGAATTCCCAACGAAAAGAAGGGTTTCATCGCAATACAGAATTACTGTGCATGAGCCCAGAGTATTGCGGTAGTGTAAGGAGAGGGATCTGTTGGCAGCGTGTCTGCGTTTCGGTCGAGCTCCCTCGCTGCTGTGGAGCAGTGGGAAGCTGCCTCCAGGCTGGAACCGCTCTCCAGAAACCACGGCAGCCAGCCCGCCAGCCAGGGCCGCGTTCCAGCGGCCTGCGCGAGGCGGCCAGGAAATTAGAGTCTGTCGCTGGAGTGGCCACTCGCCTGGTGCTCCTCCAGCTTTCAGCCCTCTCGTCTGCTGGAAACACCGAACGTCGTCGTCATGGAAACACTTACACTCTGTTTTTGCACGCGAAACCGTCTGCTTGTCTTCCTCTCCATTCGAGTTGACAACGAACTACCAGAAATCTAGATTCTTTTTTGAGTTCCTATTTTTTGAAAATCTTTTGATTTCTGCGTGCCAAGTTGCACAAAATATGATGATATAGGTTTTCTTTATTCTGTAATTGTGGAATGCCTTCTGATTTTTCAGTCTGACTGTCCCTTCCAGCACCTACAAAGTGGACTCAAGTCCCAATATCATTTCTTAAACTCCGTCTCTCACTCTATACTTCTCGTATATTTTCATTTCCTAATTTACCCGCCTATTTACTTCGTTACGTTGTTATGAAAAAAGTGGTTCAAATCGTTCAAATGGCTCTGAGCACTATGGGACTTAACATCTATTGTCATCAGTCCCCTAGAACTTAGAACTACTTAAACCTAACTAACCTAAGGACGCACACAACACCCAGTCATCTGAAAAAAAGTGGTTAAGAAACAAACGTGCTACCAATCGTAGAAATTTTCTCAAGTCTGTGGGCCTCTACTAAATAGACTAGCAGGGCATATTGAATAGAAATCTTCCTTTCTTCCGTAACTCGAATCTTCCGTAGTCTGGTCTGAATCCACGTGCTCTTGGCGGGGTACGGTACATGAGACAAAATATGCAACGTACTGTTCCTCGGACCCGGATAATAGCTGCACTGCTACATTACCCAACAAATATAAATAAGGGTCGGCACAACAGGGCTCCGCAAAACAGGTTTGAAATTCACAACCCTAAAGTCAATAATTAAGAGCCCAGTGTTTATGTAACTGCTTTCAGGAAAGATTCGGAGATGCGATTGCTTGGCTGTAATATGTCCACTGTTTGTCGGCCGTTGAGGCCCTTCAGTCCGGAACCGCGCTGCTGCTACGGTCGCAGGTTCGAATCCTGCCCGGGCACGGATGTGTGTAATGTTCAACTGCCTATTAGCGCGATGTGCAGTCAGCCGTTGTGAGGCAAACTGAGGAGATATTTGCTTGAGAAGTAGCGGCTTTGGTCTCGTTAACTGACATACGGCCCGGAAAGTGTGGTGTTGACCACATGCCCCTCCATATCCGCCTCCAGTGACGCCTGTGGTCTGAGGAAGACACGTCTGCCGATCGGTATCGTTGGGCCTTCATGGCCTGTTTGGGCGGATTTAAGTTAATCACCTATTAGCAATTGCCGTCGATATGTACCATAACAACAAAACGGGAACACCCTGTAAAGCCCACTTGGAAAATTTCGCTAGTAAATCACTATCAGATTTGCACGGGAATAAATGAAATTTCCAGAATTAATTTTTCACTCTGCAGCGGAGTGTGCGGTGATACGGAACATCCTGACAGATTCAAAATGTGTGCTGGACCGGCACTGGAAAGCGCGACTTACCTTTCACGGGGATCTTAGATACCGGTGAACGACTCACGATCTCTCCTCAGTGCTTCGCTTCCGCCAATACTTTATCCCCTACCTCTCAGACTTCGGGGATGTTCTCCTGTGAAACCTCCGGAACTAGCGCTCCCTTATGGTTCCGCTGGTAGTGCTCTTGCCCGTGAATGGTAGAGGTCTTGGGTTCGAGTCCCGGGTCGGCACACAATTTTAATCGGTCGGGAAGTTTCAAATCATTTTATTTGGTATCAGTCAAACCTAGTTAAGTCCGTCCCTTTTATACAACACCACCTGGTAATGTGCTAGTTTGAAATGGAAGGTGATTAAGATTTATTTAGCTTAAAGTGATTATGGTGTGACAAAGCAGCGTTTATAATGTGTTATTACTCAGTAGAAGGGTAATTATTAGTGTGAAGATGTTACATGTTTGTTGTATATACGATCTTGTACAAAGAATAAGTTGTGAGAGACCAAAGATGATCAGATGCTGTGCTGCCGTTCGGGAAAGTTGCTGAGGGGCTGTCGAAGAGCTGGCCGCTATCCGACGACGAGACGGCCAGAAGCAAAGATACATTAACTGTCAAAAGTGTGGTAAACGCTGCTCATTTACTAGCCTAAATGGTTCCAAGTGGTGTTCTATGCGTTACGGTACAAGCAGGAACCACTGCTACCGTGAGTAAGGTTACAGCTGTGGTTCAGAATTCTTACGTAGCCTAAGTCGATTCAGATCTGCCGGGGAAAAATATTCATGTCTGCATGGAATTTGGATTTTTGGGAGTCATAATTTGGATTGATCACTGACTTTGAGAGTTTTGTTTAGTGAACTAATCGTAAAGTAAGCTGTAGAGTGATCTCATTAAGCTTATAGAAGAAACAATTGGTGATCTGTCTGTAGAAATAGAAAAGTATCTGTCTAATAAAAATGGTTAATTATGAACGGCTTCAAGTGAAGCATATCGCAGAGCCAGATTGGTCCACGTGTGCAATTCATTAATGTATGTCACATATAGATATTGATATTATTTTGAAAACTGATGTAATATGGCTGACAGCTATTAGGGGTAATGGTCTTTGATTAAACGTAACTAGATAAAAGATTAAAGCTTGCAGACGCATTTTTGGGTGCAGAATGTTTAAATATTGATTAAACTGTTTTGTATGGTCCATTGATAAATATTCATGGAATCTGACTTATTAGCATGGATTAAGGGTAAGACCAAGGTTTGCTTCTTCGGACTTCCCTGTGAGCGATATGCGAAACTAATGACAAATGTTAAGCTGCGGTCCTTTTCCTCTCTCTCACTCTCTCTCTCTCTCTCTTTCTTTTTTCTAACAATTCAAATAGTAATATTTTAGCTTGATTAATGAACATTATACTGATTTATCAGTTTAAGACCATGTTTGTCAAACTTAGAAAATAAGGTTTTAGGGAAGCCACAAGCCACTATGTCATTAACCATTACTGGGATGACATATTTAACCAAAGTTTACTGTTGATCACTTTGTGGTATCATAAAAGTATACAGTAATTCCATAAACAACAACCCCGAGCAACACTAACAACGGGTTTCTCCCCTGATGATTAAGTAGTGGGTAATTTCAGTACTTTATCCTAACCTTGTCTTCTTAGAAAGAATTAACTCCTCGTGGCCAGATTAAGTTTAATTATTGAGCTGTAGTTACGTTCTCAAACGTGTTGGGCAGGGTGATTAGGAAGAGTTTTTCTATAGAGTACGAAGATTTATTTGATATCTGTTGCCGATTAGGCATCTCGTTTTATCGACGACTGCCAGTCAGTGTTACTTGTACTCGCATCAGTGTAGCCTGTGGGCTGTCAGTAACATCCACCTACTCCACCTACCAACGGTATAATGGATGTGAAGCAATAACGCCTACCTACTTAAACCAGGTCGATGTCTAGTGAAACCCCGACGAAGGCTTCATGAACGATGATTGATGATTAATCTGGACAAGTCGCCCTATATAAGATAATTAGTCTGATTTGTGTTCTTAAATGATATGGTTGCTCTAACTCTGGAACCTTTGGTAATGGTACCTATCCCAGTACCTTCGTGGCTTGCTTGATATACCAGTCATGACTCAAACAGTAGATTGGTTGGTTGACGAACCGTGGGTCACTCGATAATTTCGTGTGGCCTACACGCGCACAGTGAAACCTTCAGCTAGCGAATGGCTGCATTCTCTAGACTGAGACATGATTGTAGAGAACAGGTGCACGCTCACTTGAGGCGAATAGAAGCAAAATATGTCAGGCGAATTCCACGGCCGCGCACGGGAACACACTTTCGAATGCTCTATAGGCATTCCATACGAGAAACGTAGCGTCACTGATGATGGACGGCCACTGAATCCTGACTTTCGAAACGACAACCACTTTAAAACACAAACCCGCCACAGGGGACACACGAGTAGCCACTTCACTGGCCCCAACGCGTCGCTGGCCCACACCTGAATTTCGCGAGCTCCAAACCGCTTCACAAAATTATTTAAATTAATGGCCTTTCAGCCAGACAGACTCAGTAGCTGCATTCACCCCGCTGCTGTACGGCGCTGTTTCCTGCGAAGGCTTTTAGAATTTCCCCGGCGACTGTTGGGAAAACCGAGCGAGGTGGCGCAGTGGTTAGCACACTGGACTCGCATTCGGGAGGACGACGGTTCAATCCCGTGTCCGGCCATCCTGATTTAGGTTTTCCGTGATTTCCCTAAATCGTTTCAGGCAAATGCCGGAATGGTTCCTTTGAAAGGGCACGGCGGATTTCCTTCCCAATTCTTCCCTAACCCGAGCTTGCGCTCCGTCTCTAATGACCTCGTTGTCGACGGGGCGTTAAACACCAACCACCACCACCACCACCACTGTTGGGAAAAATAGTCCGTCATTGGAAACACTCGCCATTGAGACGAGCCTATTCGACCTGATCCATTATCGCTTTAGGAGTATTATGGAAATTCCAGCCCAACATCTTCAGCAGAACAAAAGCACCTTTCTCCCTTTAAGCGAGAACTAGGTGAGGCGTCTAAAATAGCGAGGCACTTCGGTGGCCAAGAAACGATACGTTATAGACATATACAAAGAACGGCAGCGCGAATGGTTGCAGGTTTTTTTTAACTAATTGGAGAACACCGGAGAGCACCACGAAGATGCTCAAAAATGTGAACTGGCACACTAGAATACGAGCGCCAGCTGTCCCGCTAAGTCCCGCTTACAACTTTTCGAGAGCCAGTATCAGTGACGAACTCGTAACTGGGAGGAAAGAAACATGCTTCCAGTTGTGACAGTATTGGCGATTCTGAACAAAAAGCTTCATATGGGCGCTTACTCTATTCCGAATGGTTTCCGAGACAGGACACGGCTAATTAAAATTGTTATTTACTTTCTGTAATATTCAGTACATTGTCATTATTTACAACAGTAGTGCAGAGTAATTTGCGACCAACAGTACGATACAGAATACCTATGGTCTATCAAGTCAGCAGACTATATCAAACTGGCCGACAAAAGCTACCTAAGCACCAACACAGGACCGTCACTCGAGATTTTCAATATTCTTGGGCTCTCTTCATGTAACTTATCAGTCTTTGAGATAAAAACGAATAAGATCATTTTTCTGCAGGAAATCTGACGTGTTTTGACACTGTACTGCGACTCGTTATGCTCGAGGATTGGTTTTCGAGTTATTCAAGAAAACCGTGCAAAAGTGATATTAAATGCGTTGTGTTTCGGAAAGCATTCGCAACAGGGGATATGTCCATACGAAGTTTTTTGTTCAGAACCGCTAATACTATCATTCCTCAAAGCATGTAACTCTTCTTCTTGATCATCTGTGTACTGATGTCATTAAGCTATTAATTACATTATTGCATTTGTCATTAATATTAGAGTATCACGAAAAGAAGTGTAATATCTGGCCTTCGTCACATGACACTGTACGAAGATCAAGTGCAAATTTTTGCTAAACTAGTAAGGTTAAACACACGAATAAAATAAAAAAGGTAGCTTTGTATGCTTTCGCAGCCAGAGTAAATATTCATAAAATTCTTCTGGGATGTGGAGCGCCTCATGTTGTAAAATAATGTACCGACAGTTCAGCTACTAATAGAAGTAAACTTAATCAAGCATGTGTTTGATAAAGGTCACTTCCAATACAGGGTGAAACGTGGGTACACATTTTACGTGACGACATGCTGGACAGCCAAGAATTTTAAGAAAAATAGGAAAGGTAATTATGGTTTCCAAACTTCTTTCGTGTCGTGTCGTAGCATTTACTTCAAATAGACAGTTGTCAAAGAAATACACACATCTATGATTCAACTGTTTCAACAACGACTTTACACATAAGTTTTTATGGGTTATTTTCCCCCCTCTGGGCGATATCATCAGCCACTGACAGCCGTACGTGAGGGGGCAAAAAGAAGAGCCAATGGAGCGTCAGTCGTAGTCTCTTCATAAAATATATGGATTACCATTACTTTTCTTGGGATAGTATATGGACACAAATTAAGTGCTGTCTTGACATCCTGCTGAGAACACAAAATGTTTGTCCTTACTTAACATATATTTGGAGAATAAGACTTGATTTTAAGCTATCTTGCCTTTCCATGCCGTGCTCAGTATCTGTATTTTTCTGTTGATCTATGGTCCTCATTCCCTACGTTTAGGGCTTTTCTTCTTTGTATAGCCATCTTGAGTGAGTTCCAATGCCACAATCTCCCATGAACGACAAATTTCATGCCAACACTTCTGATTTCTGCCTGCAAAATACAAATTGAAGAGTTTGTTGGACTATGTGTGTAAGTCCGAAAAATGCATTTCCGGTAAAAGTGAGGTGAAGATTTGCGTATTTATATCTTACTGAAAAACAATGATATTTAAATGATGTAATAATTTTGTCTTAGACGATACTTCTAACATACAGCATCATTCCTTACAACTGAAGATATTTCTTCTATCTCTGATATATTATCCTAGATATAATGAGCGGTTTACGCCCTTTTTCCATCAAACCATGATACCTCTACAAAATATCATAACATTTGAGTCGAAGCACTGCTTTTATTATTTTATTATCCAGTTAAACTGTACATTAACAAAAATACATGCTCATGACCATGATCATTAGCTTCTTCACTGTTTCTGTAGAAGTTCTCTGTACCAGCCTTTTACTGTATCTGGAAGCAAGGGCAGCATGTCATGATTGTCCCTTAACTTTGTCGCTGCTACAGTTGGTTTCTCTGTTAATGACAAAAATAAAATGCCTTCAGGGAGTCTTGATGATTTCTTAATGAATATGTAGGGTATAAAGACATTCAAATATAATTTTGAAGCATCACTGACAAAGTGCATCCTTACAAATGACCAACTGGAAACGAAATTTCCCGTATAGCTCTGATAAGAAGAAGTCCATTAAACTTTTCTTCCAGTCTTTAATAACCTCACTTCTGTCAATGACTTGAAATGGCTCTGGTTTCTCCTTGAATTGCTTAAGGACTAGGACATACTTTTCCTTTGAATATACAGTTTCCCTCTTCTTCAACTTTTTTCCATAAATGCCAAAATTCCGCTCACAATGGCTGCATGAATGGCCACGTACTTGGAAAATGTGTGATACTCGTATTCCAAGTGTTTTTGTTAACCATATGCAAAAACCGATCGTAACAAAGTTTTTGTTTTGCCCTCCTGCAGCATCAGAAAAAATTATATATTTTCATAATAATGTTCTTGAAGTCTTCAAGCTTCTTGAATATAAAACTGTGCATGCACCCCCAGTCTTATTAATTGAAGGTTCTGTGTATAATCAAATTCTAAGTACAGCATACTGTCATCTATTTACAATGTGCAATACACTTCTTTTTCTTCTGCGTAACAGGTCTCAACAGGTTGTTTGTGCAACTCTAATCTACATTTGAGATCCTTGTTTTCTTCTCATTTAAGCCTTGTAATAGCTTCAGATCAAAAGTCACAAATGTCTGACCTAGGATGTCTGAATGCAAAGTCCAGTGTTTTGAAGAACTTATTATATGCATGATATTTCATAATAACTTGACTACCATATCTTGTCCGGTAGCACTCTTTAAAGAGGGATAATAATATCGTGATAGTTAAATTTGGCTTTTCAAATACAACTTATTTGGTTTTGATGCTGCATAATGTGAATCTGCGTGAAGAATTGTTACGAAATGCTCCTTAATACAATTCTGAATCTCCTTACCTATTTTGTGTGGTTTATTTTCATGCTTATCCCGTGTTTCTTCATAACAATCACCTTGGAGAACCTCCTTCTGCACAGTTCTTAAACGGTTTCCAGAAATGTTCAGCACACAAAGGAGCAAATTTCAGCAAACAGTCACTTTACGACCTTGGTCAGAAAATGAATGCACCCACACATTTTCTCTGTTCTTAGTTTTGGGCATCTTGGTTGTTTCTTTAACACCTTTACTCTCCACAAATCCTGAGAGAAATGCATCCTGTTGAGATTTATCATCACATGGATAAAAGAGATTGAATATTGTTTCTTGGATCTCGTCTGTTACTATTGCACTACACTATTTTGGACAACATCTACCTACAAGCTTAATTGTTTTTACGCCCACGACCATTACTTTCTTGTTTCATAACTTTCCCCACTGTTTCTTCTCTTCTTTTTGTCTGTAAAGTCATTTTTCTATTAATTACCACTTTTCAGTCATTATATCACAAAACACACAATGCAAAACACACAATGCAAATCACAGTGGACACAAAACCTATATGCGGTAAACAAGGTGACAACTGCCTGTTACCCACTGCCTTCTTAAGATGACTGCTTAGGCTACACAAAAGACAGAGCTGAAATTAAAATGTGGAGGTATCGATTTAATATTTTAACGGAAAAAGGACGTAAAGCCAGTTACGCCCACGGCCCATCACACTCATTTCATTGGTCACTTTCAAATCACTTTCACGATCAGTATATGTTGACACTCTCTTTACTAACCACCTGATTTAAATTTTTTTACATAAATACGGAGAGCTGCGTTTTAACTGTTGCGACAATTGCTACTCTCTACCTTGTCCATTAATCTTCGGCGTCAGCGGATGTACTTTCCCAGGTTTACAAAAAAATCTTCGTTATAATCGACGAAGTACGAGCATACTTTACGGGTAAGTGAATGTACGCTTTCCCGGCGTATCCTGCTGACGATATACACTACTAGTCATTAAAATTGCTACACCAAGAAGAAATGCATATGATAAACGGGTATTCATGGGACAAATATACTAGAACTGGCATGTGATTACATTTCCACGCAATTTTGGTGCATAGATCCTGAGAAATCAGTACCCAGAACAACCACTATGACCGTAATAACGGCCTTGATACGCCCGGGCATTGAGTCAAACAGAGCGTGGATGGCGTGTACAGGTACAGCTGCCCATGCAGCTTCAACACGATACCACAGTTCATCAAGAGTATTGACTGGTGTATTGCGACGAGCCAGTTGCTTGGCCACCATTGACCACACGTTTTCAATTGGTGAGAGATCTGGAGAATGTGCTGGCCAGGGCAGCAGTCGAACATTTTCTGCATCGAGAAAGGCCCGTACAGGACCTGCAACATGCGGTCGTGCATTATCCGGCTGAAATGCAGGTTTTCGCCGGGATCGAGTGAAGGGTAGAGCCACGTGTCGTAACACGTCTGAAATGTAACGTCCACTTTTCAAAGTGCCGTCAATGCGAACAAGAGGTGACCGAGACGTGTAACCAATGGCACCCCATACCATCACGCTGGGTGATACGCCAGTATGGCGATGATGAACACACGCTTCTAATATGCATTCACCGCGATGTCGCCAAACAGGGATGCGACCATCATGATGCTGTAAACAGAACCTGGATTCACCTAGGTTCGTCGTTGAGTACACCATCGCAGGCGCTCCTATCTGTGATGGAGCGTCAAGGGTAGCCGCAGCCATGGTCTCCGAGCTGATAGTCCATGCTGCTGCAAACGTCGTCGAACTGTTCGTGCAGATGGTTGTTGCCTTGCAAACGTCCCCATCTGTTGACTCAGGGATCGAGACGTAGCTGCACGATCCGTTACAGCCATGCGCATAAGGTGCCTGTCATCTCGACTGCTAGTGATACGCGGCCGTTCCGCATTACCCTCCTGAACCCACCGATTCCATATTCTGCCAACAGTCATTGAATCTCGACCAACGCGAGCAGCAATGTCGCGATAAGATAAACGGCAATCGCGATAGACTACAATCCGACCTTTATCAAAATCGGAAACGTGATGATACGAATTTCTCCTCCTTACACGAGGCATCACAACAACGTTTCACCAGGCAACGCCGGTCAACTGCTGTTTGTGTATGAGAAATCGGTTGGAAACTTTCCTCATGTCAGCACGGTGTAGGTGTCACCACCGGCGCCAACCTTGTATGAATGCCCTGAAAAGCTAATCATTTGCATATCACAGCATCTTCTTCCTGTCGGTTAAATTTCGCGTCTGTAGCACGTCATCGGCGTGGTGTAGGAATTTTAATGGCCAGTAGTGTATTCTCGGGCTACCATGAAGGTGTTACAAATAAGTTATTTCAAGAAAATCTCAGAGCCACACGCTCTGTAGTTATGCACTGACGCCAGACCACCGCCCTTTGCGGCTTCAGTGGTGCCAATCGAGAGCTCACTGGAGAGCAGGGTGGTCTGTTGTGTTTCCTGATAAAAACTGGTCTTGCCTTGATGCCAGTGAAGGCCGTGTGTTGGTTAGAAGGGGGCCACTTCAGGGCCTGCAACCAACCTGCCAGCGTGCTAGACACATTGGACTACGCCTGAAGTTACAATACAGGGTGCGATTTCGTATGACAGTAGGAGCACCCTAGTGGTTATCCCACGCACCCCGACTGAAATTTTATAAGTCTGATGATTCGACCTGTTGTGCTACCATTCATGAACAGCATCCAGAGGGTGTTTTCCAACAGCATAACGATCGCCCACAAATCTCTATTGTAACCCAAAATGCTCTACAGAGTGTCGGCATGTTGCCTTGGCTTGCTTGATCACCAGTTCTGTCTCCAGTCTGGTACATATGGGACATCGTCATAAATCGTCCCCGTATTGACCGCCCAAGTGCATGGAACTTCATCTCCCAAACTGACATCCGGCACCTATAAAACACAATGCATGCGCGTTTGCATGCTTGCACTCAACAATCTGGTGGTTACACCGGTTTTTAATGTACCAGCATCTCACATTTACAATGGCTTACATTAAAGTGTGATCTTGCAGTGTTAACCACTCTAAGATGTTACGTAGACAACTGTATTCCCGAAATGTCATTACTCTACATTAATTACACTCATGTTCAGAAAAAAAACGGAACGCCTTGAACGACGAGAGGTAGGACGCTCACATTCACAGGACATGGACAATAGTATGCTCTACAGAAATGATGAGCATTTGCACCAAGTCGGCCAGCGGATTCAGAGTCAACATCGATATCGCGGCGCAACACTAACTACCGGTAAAATGTGCCTACAGCTCTCGTTGCCGCTATAAACCGAAGGTAATGGATCAGTGTGACTTGGGCAGACGTGCAGGATGCCTCGCAGACATATTGGCGAACCGTAAAGTCAAGTTAGTGAGTTCGACAGACGGCGCATGATTGGCATGAGAGAATGTGATGCATCCGTCAAGGAAACTGCTGCTCGTATGGAACGAATTGTCTCGGCAGTGCCACGGTTGTGTGCGGAGCTGTTCATGGAATGCCACAGAACACAACGAGATGAGTCAGGCCGCATTTTGGTTCGCCGCAGACAGGGGGGGGGCAGAATCAGGTGAGTGCACTCACACAAGACGTACAATGTCAACTCAACGCCTTATGCTGTGTGATACTGTTCGGTATAATTGCAAATCACAGCTGGTGCTTGTCCAGGGCGCTGTGACCAGTGTGACATACGTGAATGACATCTTGCGATCCGTAGCCATACCATTTCTGCACAACATCCCAGACGCTATTTTTCAGCAAGACAATGCACGACCACAAGTTGGTGCACGAACACATGTCTTGACCGCACAGGACGTCAGCTTTTTCTCCTGGTCTGTCAGATCACAAGACATGTCGCCAATTGGAAATGTGTGGGACATGGCGAAACAACGGATTCAGCACTGTGACCCAATGCCAACCACCACAGATGAACTTTGGAAGCAGGTGAATGCAGCATGGATGGCTGTACCACAGGGCGCCATTCGCGCCTTACACGCATCGATGCCATCGTGCATGGAACAAGTTATCAGGGCCCTGGCGGACCCTGCGGCTACTAGCGGAAAAGGACACATGCTGAACCGAGGTGACTGAAATGCTAATCATTTCTGCAGAACATACTAATATCCATGACCTGTGAATATGAACGTCCTATCTCTAGTCGTCCAAGGTGTTCTGTTTTTTTCTGAAAATGAGTATACTTTGTGGTTTTGCCACTCTTTTCCTGCCACATATTTACTACGATTGAACGTCGCTCGTCTGACAAGGAGACCACGCCTATCCGACATCAGTGAATTCATTCAAATTTATAGTATATGCAGGGATTAGTCAGAAATTATGTCAGAATTGAGTGCTCCAGGTCGCCAAGCGCTTAGAAAAAATAGAAAATATGGTGGGCATCGGGCGGGGCGTGAGTGATTTATGTTAGTGCTCTTCCTAAGTAGGAGTTAGTGCAGAGGAAAGACTACAGAATAGTAATTCGAGGGTCATTGGGTCGAATCTCTCTTGCAGGAACTTTTTTACTACCGAGTTTTAAGTTCCCTACGCTGCAAATAAACCGAAATGTAAACAAGTAACTCACTCGTGTAAAGAGTAATATGTTATAACTCTTTCTGAAAATTTTTGCCATCAGTCTCCGTATGCCTACAAGAGAGAAGTGGCTGTGTTTTGGACCCAGGTTGCAAGGAATAGTGGATGTGTGCGAGGCAAAATATAGGAATGCCTTCATTTGTTCGTCAAAATCTGCGAAACTTATAAAAGCCTGAATGAAAAGTTTTGACTGATGTGATGGAGTTCACAAGGAAAAGAGCAAATTGACTGACTTGTGAGGAAAATAACTTGATGTACAGTTATATGATGATACCTTCCAAGACGAAGGATTGCCATTGCGCAAAATTAAAGTGATTCCTCCCAAATTTACTCCGCTAGTGCAACCCTGTGAGAAGACTGCATTAAAATATATTCCAGTGGACATGACCAGGTGCCCTCGCCACTATATAGCGAAATGACGCTTTACGAGTCCTTTGCTGCCTGGCTGTGAGACTTTTTATTAGTGAAACGAAGTTTGTTTATTTATCGAAACGTAAAAGCAACCGTCTATTGTAAAAATGAATAACTTGCCCAAGATGCCGAAAAAATTACTGTCTCCTCTTTTTGACAGTGAGTTGTTCATCAACAACTATAAAATAATAGAAGTATCTAACTTTATATACGAAATTGTCTTGTAAGCCTCATAAGCCCTTCATGGAAATTTATTTCCAGTTCCAGATTCTCCTTTACCTTTTCTTCTCATACCTTTTATGAAAATATTGTTAAATCCAATATACTGAAAATTATTTCAGTTTAATTGCTGTCAAAGTAATATAAAAATTGAAAACAAGAGAAAAGTTTCTGCGTAGGGAGTCGAACCCACAACCCACTGACTACTCCGTTCTGTGCTTTTTGCACTGTGCCAGCCATTGCCTATAAAATACGCTATCATGAACTGCTGATGCGTTCCCCAAACTGCATCAAACTATTGCTATTTTAGTTGGTGAACAACGTAACCAGCCATATATGCTTTTTAAAATATCTTATTTTAGTGCCTTAACCGGTTTCGGGCTACTATGCCATTTCCAGATGGATCATATTTTTAATTACACAGATGTTTTGACCAACGGGATGTCGTCTGCTCCCACAATAAATTCCAGTAGATGGCTACTTCTTTTGCTGAGAAAGCCCACATGGACCACAACAAAACAAATCGCTACCTACTGGAACTTATTGTGGGAGCAGGCAACACACTGTTGTAGTCAACATATTGTTGGTCAAAATATGTGTAACTAAAAATATTAGCCGTCTGAAGATGGTCATGGTAGCCCGAAACCGATTATGGCACTAAAATAAAACATTTAGAAAGCATTTGTGGCTGGTAACGTCATTCACCAACAATCATTAACGGCCGCGTTGTTCACAAGGTCCAACACGGATAAAACAAAAATGCTGTTTTTTTTCTAAAGCCTGTTACTTTTATTTGTGGTCAAGCACTGCGTATTTCGTAAATCTGGACGTAGTGATGCCGGGTAGGCGCAACGTCCTTGTAAACGAACTGGGTTGTCTCGGTCCATAGTTTCTGCCTCTCTTCAAGAATCACACGTCTATCTGGCCTCCCAATAAATACCTCTCTGTTGTGGTTGCACTTAGGGCACAGCTATCTGTATCGCGGCGGCACGCAAGCAATCCCATAGACGGAAAGGTCCATGGTTCATTCGCTGGGGTCGGGGGGCAGGGACATTACACCGACACAGTGTTGAAAAGAACTGTGTTGGATACCGAGTTTTTTTATTTTATGCTTATTATTTTTTTCTGACAAAGTTACATGGTTTTATTCTGTTAACCGGTGTCGGACACTATTACCCTTTATCAGAACTGAAGCAGTGGCAGGATGATCCACAACAGTATTTGTCAGATGTTGTCTCAGTTGCTGGCCAGTGGTGAACGATACCGGAAAACATTAACACACTTTTATGTGACGGCGAGAAAGGAAGCAGTAAGTGTAAGATGTAGAGTAAAACCGCCTGTAGATTTACACCCGGATTAGAGTAAGAAAGTTACTGACAGCGAAGCCCATTTGATAGTGGAAAGGGGCGATGTCGTCGGTTTGCCAGTGCGTGTGGCTAGGCTGTAGCAGTTACAGCTGTGTGGTTTCATACTATCTTCTGACGCACCCTGTTGACGTGTAGTATTGAGTTTTCTCTGGAGGATTGCTGCAACATTGCCACTAACCGATTGCACTCCTCTCTGTATACCTTTTGCCTCTTATTTGTGTATTTCAACAAAGGCAACAGCACGTGATCTGCCTTCTACAATGCTTAGTATGATTTAGTTGGCGTATTCGATAGGAAAGTGGTATTGCAATGGATCTTAATCCCTTATTTGAATAAAATATCTAGCAATATTAAAATAATAAAAACTACTTAAGTACTTAGCATTCACTGTAATGTGCTAGTAGTGTGTCATACTTGTGCAGAAGGGTTTCCCTTAACAGCGAGATGAAGATTCTGATGGAACTGCGAGCCTGAGAATCTCTTCGAAGAGTTTTTAACAATGCCTCTTGCAAATCGATAATGCCACGCCACGATATCTTCTCTCCATTATAATTTTGCGTTCGCTAACTTTTTATGCCAGAAACGGAGGGCACTACCAACTGTTAAAAATATTTCAGCCACTGAATAAATTTGCCTCGCAAAGAGTGGGTGTTCGCAGCTCAGGTCAACCGGTCCCTTAGTATTCTAAACAGTTTTCTTTATAAACATTCACGACAGTGTTTTTATGAGCTTTCAGAGAGTCTGCTGTTATTTCTACCAGCATTAGGAACATTTAATGCACACCATTCTCTCTTTCCTTCTCGAAATATACGCACACCTCACAAAATCAAACGTCTGGTGACCCAAGACTAGAGGTACCTTGATCACTGAATTTTCCGTTTCGCAAATCAGACATTTCTGCACACTTCCGCTGCAAGTTTCGGCACAAAACAAACTCACTGCACTGAGAAAGAAAGCACAAAACAGAAATGGATCGTTACTGTTACGTTACACGCCGCAAGTGTCGTCTGCAGCTAGTAAACCAATAACCGCTACCAGCAGTAGCAGAGCGATTTGACAGCGGTAAATGGTAAAGGTGGCGTGGCTAATCGTATCTTCTGATTGGTTGTTGCTATGGTAGTAACCGTACAAACAGCTAGACGTCACTAATGGGTCATTTGGAGAGGAAGAGGATTCACAAGTTTCCCTATCCAGGAGATGCCACTCGTTAACGATTACATTTCGTAGAACTACCAAACTGCGGGGATTTGTATTGCTATGTTTCGTCTGCGGCTTCAAATAGTCCCAGACAGTTGAAACTAAAGGGCTTCTACTTGTTGACCTAAGTGACAAAACCTCTTAGTTAAGAATGTCGGTCGTTTACAAACTTTTATTTCACGTTCATACAAGAATACAGTGTCTCAATGTATTATTAGCAAAGTGAAAGGAAATGCTCTAAATTCCGATCAGTGTCACCCATTCATTCTGATCTAGAAAAACCTTTGTATACTACCTCTGAATGCGAACACAACTGTGTAAATTACATTGGATGTATGTTACTTCGATTATTCTAAACTAAACTATCCGTCTGCAAAGAAAACTGAATACAATAAATGGCTATTATAATACACAAAAGTCTTCCTCCTCAAACAAACACAATACACTGGCTAATTATTGCGTATTTAATGTGCTCTGTTAGAAAATACATCTACTGAACAATGTGAAATATTTACAAATGAATAGGGTTTCGTAACTCCTTCTCACTCTTAAGTTCGTTTTGGCCGTGCGATTGATTCTTACCTGCGCAATGGACAACTCAGCTCTGGTCTGTTCTGCTTCACTGTATAATATGAAATAATGCACTGCATGTTCCTGAAAGAAATCGCTGCGCAGCTAATGCTCTCTACTTTAAGCTGCTTACTAACAAGACTTCGCTATCTTTCCAATAATGCAACTAACTGCCCAGGCGATAATGCAAGGCGTAACAGCACTGTTCTTACACGATTTACTTTTAAACTGCAAGAAGAAACATTAACGAGCAAATAGCAAGCGAATTGAAAGGTTGGTTTGAATATGAAATGTTATTCCCGTCTCTTTAATAACACAGAAGTGGGTCACAACAACATGAAACTATAATCTTTCCTTGGCACTGTCAGGGACAACGTAAACTGATTCAGACAAACAATATTGAAATTACGAAAGTTTCTCATGGCTGTTCTTATAAAATACTTTTAACTGAAAATGGAAGCAGAAGAATAGTTACTAAAACACTTAACACATGATCGATAATTTGCCTTGTATACCAAAGGTTGACATTTTGAATAAAATGCAATCTTTGCACTAGAATAATTCACTGTTAGCACTTGCAGCAAATAAGAACTGTCTGTATGTTACCTCTTTCCAAACGTGCAGTCACTGTTAACGCATCTTAAAAAACCATCCTTTATCCCCAGTCACACCAGGGAGCAACTCAAATATAAGTCACCCGTTGTTCGGCACATCCGCCATCACAGTACCTCACTCACCAACCCCTCGACACTCACGATCGTAGGAAAACAACATTGACGTCATCTGATCCTAACATAACCTCTGGCAGCAAAGACTACCGTATCTCTCGTGAGTACGGATATCTATGGAGGGAGCATAGTCTACTGCACATCTTTTCAACATCAAACCGGGCTAATCACGTGGTATGGGGAAGGTGGTGTTTGTCTACAGTTCGTGGTAATAGCGAAACTTGAAAATTACATGTATTCGCCTTGTTTATATACGATCCTGCAAGTTTTAGTTTAGAAACAGATGTTATGCAGTATTGTCGTTGCTACGAATGTAGAGAGAAGTATTGTAAAGGAGGATGAGATTTCTCATAGGATATGAAACAAAGGTACAACTGCAAATGTCATATTGGTATGAGGGACTTGTACATTGGTATACTAAAATCATGTATTGAAGAGATAATTTATGCGATTTTATGGTCGTGGGTTTATGAGACAAGTGCTAGATATATTTGCAAGTGTCTTTGAGTAAAGTGCTGGTCATTGTATACGTATTTGTGGTACGTTCATATGCAAATAAAATTTATACGTTGCAGTCTGATTAATTTCCGCCGGCCGCGGTGGTCTAGCGGTTCTGGCGCTGCAGTCCGGAACCGCGGGACTGCTACGGTCGTAGGTTCGAATCCTGCCTCGGGCATGGGTGTGTGTGATGTCCTTAGGTTAGTTAGGTTTAAGTAGTTCTAAGTTCTAGGGGACTTATGACCTAAGATGTTGAGTCCCATAGTGCTCAGAGCCATTTGAACCATTTTTGATTAATATCCTTCAAGTTACGCTGGTTTTCATATCTTTGTGTGTATCTAAGTATTTTTGCATGAGACAGTTTTCTATATGGTGTCACTACAACGTAATTTATTAGAACAAATTCGACAATATGCATCAGTGCAATAGAAAACCTAAAAAAATATTATTGTTAAAATGTTTTTAAAACGTATGTACAAAGTTTCACGGTACTACTGAAGGTGATCTCTGTCTGTAGCAGCGATGTAATAACATGCAAAATGCAATAAGCGCTATACGGTCTTAAATGCGCCATCTCACGATCATGCGATTTGAACTGCTGGAGAGGTTGCGGACAGGATTCTCGTTCTGCGCATCCGACTGCTCATTCTACAGATGTATGTACTCTAAGGTTCAGATATACAAAGATGCTCATAACGGCAAACATTTCAAACAAAACTAGCATTTCTTGTAACATATAAACATCCCACCGATTCTAAAATGGCTGAGATGAACCATCATTCTCTAGCAGCCAGAGTTCCTCTCGGGTTTGAAACCGATTGTCTTTGAAAAGAATTAATACTCTCTGTTAGTTACCATCTTTCTACGACCATCTTTACTGCATCGTGTTACGTGGCTATGAGTTAGAGTGTCCATTTCATTTTCATTGAAAAAGGGGACATTTAAAATAAATTAGAGAAAAACCTGGGACAATGAAGAAAGAAAACGGGACATAAATATTGTATTGACTAAATTTAATACACACACAAGTTTACCTTTACAACGTGCACTCAGATGATCCCAAATCACTTTTTACAGTTATTGTGCCACACTATCAACGTACTTTTCACTTTTATGTACTTTATTAAGAAGTGCATTTTTGTTTGAAATTGTATCATAAAAGTCAGTACACGATACACCATTAAAGTGTGTTTTGACAGTGAGCAAGGCCCTCACTGTTTCAGCTTTCATTCTGTTTTTTTCATCTGACCACAAAGAGTTCACTAACGACAACACACGTTCCACAGCAGCATTTGACCAAGACATTTGCCAAACAAAACACCAAATGAATCATGTTTTTCATGTTAATGTTTTTACTTTTGAAATAAGCAAATATTTTACACCAGGTTGCACTAACGTTTTTTTTGTCTCCTTCATTTTTTATGAAGTTCTGTGCACATGAAAATTCATCGAACAGTTTGTCTTCATCAACAGGAAAATTTGGTACAATACTTTTAACAAAAACAACAGTTCTGAATATCCTTCCACTGTAGCTGCTCCTTTTCAGTATTAACCCAGTCAAATGCTTTAAAAGGTGTGAGAAATGGTAAACACAATTCTTTAATATACTCAGTCCAAGAGTCATAGAAGATGTCAGCATAAATATGAAATTGTTCTACAGTAATTTCACCCTCTTCTTCCAGCTCTTTTAGAGTCTCATGCACAAAGGATGTGAGATATCTTTCAGGTTGTCTACTTTGTAATTTGCTCAATAATTTGTTTATTTCTTGATAAACTTCCACTATTGTGATTTCTTGTTTCTCAATACATTTAATTGTTGGGGAGAAAGGTTTTAGCTGGCTAACAAGAAAATGTACAAGAACAATAGACACAGGGTTATCAAAGAATTGTTTAAGGATAACAGGACACTTATCAATGGAAATGAAATATGATTTCAAAGCAGGAAATATCTCTACAATTCTTTCCAATGTTGGTAGCAGAGATAGCCACCTTGTCTTGCTGTGCCCAAGTACAGTTTTGTATTTAGTTTCAGTAAACTTACAGAATTTCTTCAGAGATTCAATCCTTAGTGTATATATGTGGAAATGCTAGATTTTGTTTACAATTAATTGGCAGTCGATGGATAGGCAATCTGAGCCAGTTTGTAAGGAATTGTGCACCACATGCGCTGGACAGCCAACACCTACTATATTATTCACTGTGTTCTGTTGCAGTTTATAGAACAAATTGTTTTTTCCTTTCCTCTGCTTACCACCAAAATTGGTGTTAGTGTTGTATGCAGAAACTGCAATCACCTTTTACTCAATATCATATTTCTTTAAAACCTGACGCACAATTATGAAGTAAATCTGAAATTTCTCCAGCTAAATTAAACAGTTCGAGCACTTTCACCGTGATGCCATCTTCAGGGTGAAAATACCTGATAAGGAGAGGAACCAACTTCAAATCCAGATGATTCGATGTATCAATCATTATATAAATGAATCGACGACTTTTCAGTTCATTTAAAACCTGCTGACCTGCATACGATGCAATAACATTTGAAATGATTGCATTACATTTTGTGTGTCCACCTGTGAATTTAGCACTAAAAGGTTTTTTAACAACTGCTGTAGTACAGTTCATTGACTTAAAGCTATGGTTATGCATTGCACTGTGGTATGCAAACGTAGCTTCTTGTGCTGCTAACTGCCTATCCATTTCTGTTACTGATTTTAAGTTTACGTAGTAGTCACTCACGCATTGAATTGCTCTTTTCGTTTGATGACTCATGCGATGTTTCTTCGTCTTTATGTGTTTCACGATGTCAGACCTTCCACCATGACCAATAGCAAATTTTGATCTGCACAACGTACATTCTACAGTTTCTCCACTACCAGTGATAAAAGGAAACTCGCTTTTTATATTGCTGTTAAAATTACACTTTCGTTTTGGCGTAATGAAACGGTGATTGCACAGCGTAAAACATTAACACTGTGGTGACGAAAGCCAGAGAGCAAGTATCAGTGGTGTAGAGTATCTCTGGACCGAAAGGACGGATTCAGTGGATCGATTTACAGGAGAAGAATCTTCGTTGCTATTCGTAACCTATAGTGCGTTTAAAATTACTCGCGATTTTTGGAAGTTCGGTACATATTTGGGGTATGCTGAAAGCCATCACACGCTTCCTAGCGTAAATAATTGCGCAGTTAATAGCAAGTCAAACAACCAGTACCGTCAAATACTTTAGCCAAGCGGAATCATAGAAAACGGGACATTTGAGCGTCCCCAAAAAAACTTTCGGGACAGCGGGACATTTTGGTAAAAAAAGGGACTGTCCCGGGAAAAACGGGACGAATGGACACCCTACTATGAGTGCTACACCGTTCCTTGTAGAATCGTTGGACAGTTCGCTTTGAAACACCACGAAGACGGGCAACTTAACTCACGGAATATTCATAGGCGTTTCCAAAGACGATAGCTCAATTTCTGCTTTCCCGCCATGTCTCCACGTGAACACATCTTACTAAGTATCCGAAGTAGATTTCCTACTTCGACTGGGCCATGCACATCACTTCTCTGCCGTGACATAAGGAAAAAACTTCCAAAAGTAAGTTTCGCATGTCGTCCCACGTTAAGATCATTGCGCCACAGGAGAAGCGCATTGTCAGAAGAGCGTACATGGTCTCGCTTTCCTGCGGACACAGTTCTGCTGCGGTACGGATATCGAAAATATGAGAGCGAAATGGTGCGGCAACGGGAAATGTACTTCAGTGTTCAAGTACACGGGACAGTACGATTCGTGCAGGCAAACCGCCTAATTTGCACATAGGTTCCCCGCGAAATTGTGTCTGTATATGGACCAAATGCAGTGTGGTGTTCAGCCGTAGTGAAATGATGACAACTATTTGACCAAGGCCGCAGGGACGGGGATGGCGATCATCGTGAGGGAACGCCTGCGGCATCGAACACAGGTGACAATGTCCCGCCAGTCTGTGGACTGTTTCGCAGCAGTCGTAGGCTTTCCAACGATGAGAAAGAACACACAGCGGTTCTCGAATTGTTCCAGACGAAAGAGCAGATTATTATCGTTGAGAAATTGGTAGAGCGTTCCGACCGTAATTTACAGACTCTATGCCTATTTTGAAAAAAAAAATTGCCGTGTATCTGTGTCACTCTGAAGTATAGTACAGTGTCCAGTGAAAGTTACATATCCTGCAGTAATAATGTGTAACTTTCTTTTAGAAGTTCCCTGGCACGTGTCTTGTGGAAGCCCCATGACAGCCTAGAACACCATCTACAGCTCTCAAACGTAAGCAGCATGATTTCTTTATCCTTTGACTGACACTGGTAAGTATTTGTTCACCATTGGTAAACAACTGCAATTAACAAGTTGTAACCTTTCGTCACGTAAATCCTGTAAACCGGGTGTGTTAAGCTGCGCAGCGCTCATTGCAACAGAACGCCCCGCGTCATCCATTGTCGTTAAGTTAACAAAGGACACAATAGAATTTGTCTGTTCATCGCTAGGATCAAAAACAATATTAGTGGGCGGTACGCACTGATTGTCTACAAATGGAGGATTGTCATCATTACACTGCGTGTCGCAAGTACTATCAGTCAAGTTACTTAAGTCGGCTATTTCACTCATTATACATCGCGATGTACTGTTAACAGTTTTTCGCGGCATTTTTACACCAGTCAAGATTATTCACTAATGAAACAAAGACAATGCAAGATGCAACAAACACAAATACAACAAAGAGCAACAGATTGCCGATGATCTGTGGAAGAAAGATTGACAAATTAGAAAAAGCGTTGCGCCAAATGCTAATTATATTTAAGTAAATAAGAGCAGATATCTGACTACTTGTCAGAAGATTCACAAAGAAATACGATCCTTGTCCGGATGTCGCCAAGTGTAACCTCCCCGCAAGGAATTTAGAAAGTCAATGATTATAAAAAAAATGTGCCAAATGTTGTCTTCTCACAAAAGTGAATAATAAAAATGAGCCAAGCGTAACCTGCTTGCAAAATTAAAGAATAATAATGGCCCAAATGTAAACTCCACACAAAAATTAAGGAATGATAATTGCTCATTAAACCCACAATAATGTTAATTAAATAATGAACCATTAACTGAATGTAACATCTCAACACAAATAATTAAACCTGATAAATCTTATAAGGGCAGCAACGCTGACCTTCGGCCCTGTGAAATAATTAAACCAAAAATTCTTACCTCGGTAAAAACTGCATCTATATCTGCTCTTACTTAAAAAAATTTCCGGCACAGCTCCGTGCAATGCTGGCCTGTATTTAATTTTGATTCTTGGAGGAAATGCATAGGAAATATTCTTTAAACTGAAATGAATCTTTTTCTTTAAATGAGTTACTTTACAAAAGGTTACTATTGGGGCATCGTTTTTTGAACAAATTAATTACAATTAACATACGTTATAAGCTGAGCGCAATGCTGCTTCATTACCTTCAACAATAATACACATCGTCCACCACAATCCTGACCAGATTCGGAAGAACAGCACGCCGTCGACGCATGCCGACTCCCGCAGACTAGCACCGACTACTCGCTACAACTACTGCCGACTGACAACTACTGCAGACAGAGTGCAACTACTGTTCCTGCCGACTCGCTACACGCAACAGCACCAGACTGCAACTACTATCCAACTGTCTACTCTCTCTGCCCACTCGCCACACACTACTGCCGACTGACTACTACTGCAGACAGAGTGCAACTCGCAACTGAACTCCCGCGGGTCAAGCGCAGACTAGCCACGATAAATAACTCTCTGGTCAGAGATTCTGTCATGCCTCGCCATCGCTGGTAATGAATACATATGAAACGTACGCGTTTCAAAGTATAACTGTTTTCCTCATGATTCCTTAGTACGAATATTTACCGTATCATACCCCATAACAGACCTAAAATTACAAAATAAATTGAGCAGGTTTGTCTTTGCTGTTTCCATAGAGTACATATTAACGTGTGTTTCACTGTTATGCTGGAAAAGCCTTTTGTCACTTAGTGGATTAAGAAATGTGGTCGCTTTTCGGAACTGTAGGTGGTGCAGAACTGCTGACTGGGATTTGGTTCACTGAGCTTGTTTATAGAAAAAGAGAAAGATATTCTTTATCTATTATTAATTAATTACTATTATTACTGTGAAACATAGCCTGTAATATTTCCTGCTGTTCAGATTCTTTGGTACACAAATAATAAAAAAAATGGTGCACTCCCTATGTTCAACAGTATTTTCCTGTATCTGATTCGCTTGTCTAATGTCTGACTTTTACGAGCCAATCAGCCTGAACGCAGGCTTCTTAATTACAATAATAATGGTCGCCTGTCTCCTGGATGATTTTACGTCACATTTGTATTACGGAGAATGCATACTTACAGAGAATGCTTTCGTAACAATGATTACCAAATTGTTATTCATATCACATAAATTAATTCAGTGAACTTGCACTCTTCAAGATAACACTACAAAATTGGATCGAGAAGAAAGTAATTTTGGGGGTACCCGTACCACTCAAGAAAACGTAAATGTGAGCAACACTGAAGCTTTCTCAGATGCGAGCCATGGACTTGGCATCACTATTTAGTTAATTACGTTAATTCTTTGGCAAAATCACTGGGCATTTCCATAAATAATACTCCCTACCTCACTGCTGCTACTTAGTGAGACTTTTATATAAAACTGTTTACTGCGTGAAGTGTGCTCAGCCAAAATTGCCTCTTCATGTCCCGTTGTTATGTGTAGTAAAATAAAGGAGAAACTGATCATCATGTTAAAAGATAATAAGTTTTAATTTGATTGTTGGGTTATTTAACTTTAACAGTTAGCTATACCCTGTTCTTTCAGCGCATTAAATTCAGTTTCCTTTAAAAGTTATTTTTGAACTTAAGCAGCAAATATCAAATAGCAGTTAGCACCATTATACAATGAAGCACGCAAGTATTAGGTCAATTCAGGTTAAAAGAATGTGATCTAGATAAGATTCAGTACCCGTTTTCGTGAGAAATTGATGAATCAACGTAGCACATACAGGATCCGTAAGGCTGGTCCCGGCGGAGGTTCGAGTCCTCCCTCAGGCATGGGTGTGTGTGTTCCTCCTTTGGATAATTTAGGTTAAGTAGTGTGTAAGCTTAGGGACTGATGACCTTAGCAGTTAAGTCCCATAAGATGTCACACACATTTGAACATTTTTTTTCAGGATCCGTAAACAACTGTCATAGAATATTTATTTCCCGTTTTACAAGGCTCAGTCTCTGGGAGAAAGTAATGTTATATTTATTCAACAGGTCACAGCAGAATTGTCGCTCTCGTTACCCAACCCAGTTAGTGCCAGGGAAGTGACTTCAACATGACGGACGTACGTTTGAGCTTTGAAGCGCAGAAGTTGATGGTTAAGTCGTTCTGGAAGTTTTCGAATGTTGCTGCCCTTCAAAGACAGTGGAGAAGCAAGTATGGTGCAGAACCATCTTCAAGATTATCAATTACACGTCTACGAGACCAATTCGAGGTTCATGGAACAGTATCTGATGTGCATAAAAGTCAATCAGGCCTACAAGTGACGAATTCTCGGCTGATCTCCGAATTTTTTCATCGTTCATCACAGAAATCTTCTAGGCAAGGGCCACGTGAGAGTAATGTAAGTGCTAGCAGTGTTCTATGCGTTCTTGGTTCAAAAAATGGTTCAAAATGGTTCAAATGGCTCTGAGCACTATGGGACTTAATATCTGAGGTCATCAGTCCCCTAGGACGTAGAAATACTTAAACCTAACTAACCTAAGGACATCACACACATCCATGCCCGAGGCAGGATTCGAACCTGCGACCGTAGCGGTCTCGCGGTTCCAGACTGAAGCGCCTAGACCCGCTCGGCCACTCCGGCCGGCTCTACGCGTTCTGAAGAAAGGTATGTTTCACGTGAACGACCCAAGACTGATGCAACATCTAAGTGACGACGATCCAGATCGAAGGTTACAATTCTGCGAATGGATTCTGAAGACGGTGAGCCGGTAACCAGGATTTATGCGTAACATAATTTGGTCGGGTGAAGCCCAATTCAAACTTAATAGACCTGTCAATAGGCACAATTTTGTGTACTGGGCTGAAATAATCCTCACACTACCGTTCAAAAAGGCTGTGAATTTTCCTGTGTAAGTAATGTGTGACACGTTTTGCTGGAAGGGGACTCATTGGGACTCCCCGCTTTGAAGACAATGTAACTGGAGAAAAGCACTTAACAGTGTTTGTTGATTCCTTATTTCCTGACATTCGGTGTTATGCGGAATGACGAGTTTTATTACCAACAAGACGGTATCCTGCCGCACTCTTACAGAGACGTACGAACATACCTGGATCAGAATTTACCAGGCCAGTAGATAGGGAGCAGGAAGATAATTTAATTTCCTCTACGCTCTCCAGACCTTACGCTGCTCAACTTCTTCTTGTGGAGCACAGTAAAAGAGTACAAATGTAAACCACGTAGCTTAGACACACTTAGGAAGGCGATTCAGGTGGTGTGCGCAGAAATCCCATTTGACACTTTGGTACGATGTACGGAATCAATGGTGACTCGGACTCAGAAATGTATCGTTGCTGAAGACCACCATTCTGAACATTAACTACAAAGAATATATTTCCTTTTCAAATTACACTTTCAGTTTCTTGTAGAACAAGGTTCCAGAAATTTAACCTTGTAGAACAGTAAATAAATTTTATATGACAGTTCAAAGTGCACCCTGTGATACAAACAGATAGACAGATAATTCATTTCAATTTCTAAGGCATAAAAATAAAAATTATTTTGTTTCGGGGTGTCTGTGAAAAGCAACTGCTCTGTATCTCTTAAAAACACCAACGTAAACTCACCTGTCGTGGAAAGTTCAGTCGTAAAGAAATGTAATTACAACAAGAGAGAATTGAAAAGACCCACGCAGATAGGTTTTTGTGCACTTCGTTTCGTGATTGCGTTATTTCTGGAAAGCGACGAGAGCGCTAATCGCTGTGGCGGTACACAGTGGATTCTTTTATCTGCGCGACTGCGCAGGGCGCACAAAACACATTGTGGGGTGGTCGCGCCGCGCTCGCAGCCGCCGATACGAGATTATAATGGTGCCGTCACCCGCCGCTAAATTGTCTTGCCCTCTCTTTACACGAGGCCTGCGTTCCAGTCTCCCACTTGTTTGTCTGTTGTAATTAACTCAGTCCAAACAAGCGTACTGAAAAAACGACGGCCTGTTCTGCAATCAACAGTTGCGTTGCGGAGCTCACTCTGTTGACTTGTTGCTAATTAATCCGCTTTGACAAATGATTGTTGATGTTTCTTTGGCAACTAAATTATTACTAATTGAAACAATGCGATCGCGTGCCCGTTGGAGTCCGCTGTCGTCCCTCGAATCATCTGACAACAAAATCGGCCATCACAGGCCGATTTAAAATTATGTTTGCCGATAAATAACACACTGGCAGACTAGATTAAACAATTATAGTACACATGAAAGAGAATTATGAACCACTTCCACGGGGAAAACCTCGTTGTCCAGTAATAAAAGCTTCCGCCAAATGACCTGCATCTCGTTTAGAAAATACGCCAGATTACAGTACAGGAAAAAATAAGACACTCCTGCTCCTCTGAAGTCCAAACATATTGAATCACATGAACAATTACAGATTTGTTGAACACGTTGTTCGAACTACGCTTACAATTTTATGTTCGATATCCTACCTTCGTGGCTTGCTGCAGCGTGAATGAAGAGGGACAGGTAACCTTTAAATTAGTGGAAACCACAATCTGGTGTGGTTGTGGTCAATTGCCAGTTCAAAACTACTTTGCGGGATGCTTTCAGTTTTATTCAGTTGTTCAAGACAATCAGAACTTCCAGGTATTGGAGCATGACAGAATATCTCCTCCGTTGTTTTTCTCAGGCGGTTTTGGGTGAATCTTTGACGGTGGAGAGTTACAGAGCTCCACGCCGTCTCAAAGAGGCAACTAAGGAGTTAGCTGACGCAGGAATAACTGTTTCGAAAGCTAGCATAAATGGGTGAGGGGTGAGAGGAATTTGTACTGACTACTCATCGACATCTTATTGGCGGGGGTAAACCCGTTATCAGTAGCCAGAAGGATGTCCTATAAAACAACAGTCACGGAAAAAGACAGATGTTTATAAAACTGTTTCAGATTTGTTAAATTAAAATACTGATTCTCAGAACACTAGGTCGGCTGTGATTTATCCTCCGTTGGTTGGCACAAGTAAACAGCCCAGGTATAGGGAATACGCAAAAGTTTATTGAACACCATTCCCACAAAATTGTTTCCTACAAAGAAACAAAGGAAAGGATGGTGCTTCAACAAGCGAAACAAAATGAATGCCAGTCCGCCAGTAAGTGAAAGAAAAGTTCGTAAATGACTGGTACACTTAGACATCCTGAGCCACAAAGCACATAAAGAAGTTCTGTGACACTTTGCCGCGCGTGATTAGGCGAGCGGTCTAAGGCGCTGCAGTCATGGACTGTGTGGCTAATCCCGGCGGAGGTTCGAGTCCTCCCTCGGGCATGGGTGTGTGTGTTTGTCTTTAGGATAAATTAGGTTACGTAGTGTGTAAGCTTAGGGACTGATGACCTTAGCACTTAAGTCCCATACGATTTCACACACCTTTGAACATTTGACATTTGTGACACTTAAAAGAGTTACACACGTTTCAGTAAACACAATCTCGAGGTCTTAAGAGCCTTACTTTAAGGAGAACGAATTAAGTTTCTGTAGTCACGTGCTCTTTAATGAGCGGAGTCTTGAAGTCCTAATATCTTTAGCTTAAGACGGAAAAAAAGTTTCTCACTTTATAACGAAGTCGAACTCCACGCTTCAGTCATGAAAAATAAACATTTAGGAACTCTTATGATGTATTTTTCTGAAAAAATATTGAGAGCCAACAGTAATGGAATATCTAACCCCAGCGAGGAGACAAACTTCATTCTGGCACTATCTCGTCGGCTAGGAGAACAAAGGGTACAATTATACCAAGTCTCAACGAGCATATCGTTGATCCCTTAGAATCCCAGCTGCGGAGGTGGCGTGCTGTCCAGAAGTAGATGGCTCAGTCCTTGCCACAGCGTAGTGGAGATATTCAGGTTGCTCGCTGCGACGGAACTGATCTCTGGAGCTAGTACACAGGCCTAAATAGCCGCCTCGTGGAAGGATACGTCCAGGACTACTTTTGGCATGAGACTTAGCGGATGCATGGAGTGGGGGCGCCTTGCCAACGATCTCTACCGTCATCATGTAAACCGCAGGATAATCTGGCCGGAATGCCGTTGACACCATCTGCTGGTCTGGGTTGCGAAGTATCATGTCGTCTGCACTGCAGGGATTGAAGTCGTTGCAAACCGCATGATGAATAATTTGTGTCGTGCATCGGCACCCAATGTCTGGGGCACCACAGCAGGCTACCAGATTCTCCCTTACAGATTCATTTATATTTCTTTCCCTGCCAATGCTACCAATAATACCGGTAATCCTACCATTTACTATATCATTTATGTCGTGTGCCAAAACTTTGAAACCTAGTTTTCGTAGAGCGTAACACTAGCTACACTACTGGCCATTAAAATTGCTACACCACGAAGATGACGTGCTACAGACGCCAAATTTAACTGACAGGAAGAAGATGCTGAGATATGCAAATAATTAGCTTTTCAGAGCATTCACACAAGGTTGTCGTCGGTGATGACACCTGCAACTTGCTGACATGAGGAAAGTTTCCAACCCATTTCTCATACTCAAACACCAGTTGACCGGCGTTGCCTGGTGAAACGTTATTGTGATGCCTCGTGTAAGGAGGAGAAATACGTACCATCACGTTTCCGACTTTGATAATGGTCCGATTGTAGCCTATCGCGATTGCGGTTTATCGTATCGAGACATTGCTGCTGGCATTGGTCGAGATCCAATGACTATTAGCAGAATATGGAATCGGTGGGTTCAGGAGGGTAATACGGAACGTCGTGTTGGATCCCAACGGCCTCGTATCATTAGCAGTCGACATGACAGGTATCTTATCCGCATGGCTGTAACGGATCGTGCAGCCACGTCTCGGTCCCTGAGTCAGAAGATGGGGACGTTTGCAAGACAACAACCATCTGCACCAACAGTTCGACGACGTTTGCAGCAGCATCGACTATCAGCTGGGAGACCATGGCTGCGGTTACCCTTGACACTGCATCACGGACAGGAGCGCCTGCGATGGTGTACTCAACGACGACCAGCGTGCACGAATGGCAAAACGTCATTTTTTTGGATGAATCCAGGTTCTGTTTACAGCATCATGATGGTCGCATCCGTGTTTGGCGACATCGGGGTGAACGCACGTTAGAAGCGTGTATTCGCCATCGCCATACCGGCGTATCACCCGGCGTGATGGTATGGGGTGCCATTGGTTACACCTCTCGGTCACTTCTTGTTCGCATTGACGGCACTTTGAACAGTGGACGTTACATTTCAGATGTGTTACGACCCTTGGCGCTACCCTTCATTCGATCCCTGCGAAACCCTACATTTCAGCAGGATAATGCACGACCGCATGTTGCAGGTCCTGTACGGACCTTTCTGGATACAGAAAATGTTCGACTGCTGCCCTGGTCAGCACATTCTAAGGGTCTCTCACCAATTGAAAACGTCTGGCCAATGGTGGCCAAGCAACTGGCTCGTCACAATACGCCAGTCACTGCTCTTGATGAACTGTGGTATTGTGTTGAAGTTGCATGGGCAGCTGTACCTGTAAATGCCATCCAAGCTCTGTTTCACTTAATGAGCAGGCGTATCAAGGCCGTTATTACGGCCAGAGGTGGTTGTTCTGGGTACTGATTTCTCAGGATCTATGCACCCAAAATTCGTGTAAATTTAATCACATGTCAGTTCTAGTATAATATATTTGTGCAATGAATACCCGTTTACCATCTCCATTTCTTCTTGGTGTAGCAATTTTAATTGCCAGTAGTGTAGAATTTTCCCATTGCCAGTCGATGATGAGTGGGAAATAACTTTCCGTCTTACTGATTCACAAGTTATCACCAATTTACAATAGCGTACTAAAGCGGTACAAGACGTTTGAGGAAGGTGACTGTTTGTATGCTGCAAAGCGTTTATGCAGACTAGGCGTGTCATAACAGACTGTGAACCACATGAGGGACTTAATGCTGGAAACATGCATAAAATCTGCCTATCAGATAGTACTGAACAAAACTGCCATCATCCAGCAGCATGGAAAATCCTCCACAAGCGATTAGGAATGAACCCATACAAATTGTAGCTCCTGCACGCCGTAAGCCATGACAACAAATATTAACATCTGCAGTTCCATACTGGTATGCGGAACCGTCCTGAAAATGATGACTTGGCAAACATGACGACTGCAGTGACGAATCCAGTTTCCTTCTTTCGGAGGTCACTAACCCTAAAGACACCCATGTGGTGGAGAATCCACATGCAACTGTCGTAACACGTCCAGGATTGCAAGGAAGCTAACCTGTGCCGCGTCCTACAAGAGTCTATGGACCCTTCTTCTATGCTGGGGGAGAACTGTCAATGGTATCACCTAGCATGACATGCTGTGATAGTGACACATGCCACATCTTGAAACTGATAGCATGGATTCCACCCTTCGACGAGATGGCGCCCGCCACGTTTTCACCATCGTCTAGTGAGATATTGACACATACCTGGATGGGCCGTGATGCAGCCAGTGAACTGGGACTACTCGAGTGGCCACCAAGATCACTGGACTTGACGCCTTGCAGCTTTCTAGTGTGGGGTTTCATCATGGATAGCGTTTATTTTCCACCTCTCCCACAGAACCTCGAAGATCTGCGACAACACATTGCAGCATATGTTCCTGCTCCCATCCCCAAAATGCTGGATAGGATATGGACAGAATTGGACTACCGATCAGATGCGTGCGTGTGATGTTGAGTGGACTCATAGAACGTTTCTAAACATTGTAAAAATGTATAAGAGTTTGTCTTTTATAAATCGTATCATTTGTTAATTGTTCGGTACTGATTTTTGGAAATGTTTCATGAACTTTACAATTACCCTGTCTAAAGTGTGTTGTGGAATTGTAAATCTATCTAACCGTAGCCCCTTTGTTTCTCGTTTCTTGGTGGTTTGTGTTGCACATAATTAGAATATCTTTACAGAATATAAACGGCAGTTTATAAGTAATAAAAATTAGTTTATCACGTAACTTCTGCACTTTTATGTATCCAAAGGAATTACACCTGATACTAGTACAATTTACATGCACACGAAATAAGCATCAAACCAAAAAACTACAAAGCACGAAACTTGTCTAGCTTGAAGGGAAAACCAGATGGCGCTATGGTTGGCCCGCTAGATGGCGATGTCATAGGTCAAACGGATATCAACGGCGTTCTTTTAAATAGGAAACCCCATTTTTTTTCTTACATATTCGTGTAGTACGTAAAGAAATGTGAATGTTTTAGTTGGACCACTTTTTTCGCTTTGTGATAGATGGGGCTGTAATAGTCACAAACATGTGGCTCACAATTTTAGACGAACAGTTGGTAACAGGTAGGTTTTTGAAATTAAAATACAGAACCTAGGTACGTTTGAACATTTCATTTCTGTTGTTTCAGTGTGATACATGTACCTTTGTGAACATATCATTTATGAGAACGCATGCTGTTAGAGCGTGATTAACTGTAAATACCACATTAACGCAATAAATGCTCAAAATGATGTCCGTCAACCTCAATGCATTTGGCAATACGTGTAACGACATTCCTCTCAACAGTGAGTAGTTCGCCTTCCGTACTATTCGCACATGCATTTACAATGCGCTGACGCATGTTGTCAGGCGTTGTCGGTGGATCACAACAGCATGCGGGCCATGGTATGGTGCTTCGACGACCAATCCACCTGTCATGAAATATGCTATTCAATACCGCTTCAACCGCACGCAAGCTATATGCCGGACATACACCATGTTGGAAGTACATCACGATTCTCTCATGCAGTGAAACATCTTGTAGTAACATCGGTAGAACATTACGTAGGAAATGAGCATGCATTGCACCATTTAGATTGCCATCGATAAAATGGGGGCCAATTATCCTTCCTCCCATAATGCCGCACCACACATTAACCCGCCAAGGTCGCTGATGTTCCACTTGTCACAGGCATCGTGGATTTTCCGTTGCCCCTATACGGCATATTATGACGGTTTACGTTACCGCTGTTGGTGAACGACGCTTCGTCGCTAAATAGAACGCTTGCAAAAAATCTGTCAACGTCCCGTAATTTCTATTGCGCCCAGTGACAGAACTGTACACGACCTTCAAAGTCGTCGCCATGCAATTCCTGGTGCATAGAAATATGGTGCGTGTGCAATCGATGTTGATGTAGCATCCTCAACACCGACGTTTAAAAGATTCCCGATTCTCGCTCAATTTGTCTGCTACTGATGTGCGGATTAGCCGTGACAGCAGCTAAAACATCTACTGGGGCATCATCATTTGTTGCAGGTCGTGGTTGACGTTTCACATGTGTCTGAACACTTCCTGCCGGCCGCGGTGGTCTAGTGGTTCTAGGCGCGCAGTCCGGAACCGCGGGACTGCTACGGTCGCAGGTTCGAATCCTGCATCGGGCATGGATGTGTGTGACGTCTTTAGGTTAGTTAGGTTTAAGTAGTTCTACGTTATAGGGGACTGATGACCACCGAAGTTGAGTCCCATAGTGCTCAGAGCCATTTTTTTGAACACTTCCTGTTTCCTTAAATAACGTAACTATCCTCAGAACGGTCCGGACACTTGGATAATGTCGTCCAGGATACCGAGAGCATACATAGGACACGCCCGTCGGGCATTTTGACCACAATAGCCATACATTAACTCGATATCGACCTTCTCTGCAATTAGTAAACGGTCCATTTTAACACGGGCAATGTATCACGAAGCACATGCCGTCCGCACTGGCGAAATGTGCGTAGTACCATGTACTTACACGTTTGCGACTATTACAGCGCCATCTGTCACAAAGCGTAAAACGTGGTCCATCTAAAACGTTCATATTTCTTTACGTACTATATAAATATGTAATTAAATATTGGTGTTCCTATTTTTAAAAAAAACGCAGTTGATATCCGTTTGACCTATGGCAGCGCCACCTAGCGGGCCAACCATAGCGCCATCTGGTTTCCCCCTTCAAGCTAGACAAGTTTCGTTCTTTGTAGTTTTTTCGTTTGATGCCTATTTTGTGAGATATTTGGCCCGGTCACTATCAATGGACAAGAGTTATTCAAGGCAAGAGTTATTATCGATGAGTGCGAAAATAGTTTCTGAATGAAAGAAACATGTTTTATACAAGTTCGACGAAGTGCTGAAGCGATATTTGAGATATTTTTGCTTCGTGTTTTTTTTTTTTTTTTAATTTTGCGCTTTTGTTGAGGAAATTGCGTTTTCTAGCACTGTATGATGAATTTGTATCGTTTTATTTATTGTTACAACAATAGCCCTCTTTTTCAGGTTACAAATCAATAATTTTCGAATAAAACCTGTTTAAACATCGACGATCTGCAGTTTTCTATAAATACTGTCTACTTTTACGTATGTAGAACAAACCTGTCCTGTAGGTTACCCAGCCCATTACGTAGCCTCATTCAGTTTCTAGACGGTTCACTCCCTCCAGTTTTCAGGAGAATGTAGTTTGACACTGATGGCTTACATAAAGAAAGCGATCGTTAAGAGATAACGCCCAAGAGGTTTCCAACACACCTAATATACAGGTAATGCGGGTACGACCTCAACAGACCAGTGTTACCAGGAAAACTGTGCTAAGTTACGATATTGTACAGTAGTCTACGGTAGTTTGACAACTCTAATCTTAGCACACACAATATTTTCTCTGCCTGGTTCGCCGCCATTTCTGTAACTACGGACGGTGGCGCCGTTGTCAACCGTTTTCCAGACTAACTTTTGTCAGCCATTTTCCTGAATAACTTGCCAGCACCTAGTTCAAAATTAGTAAAAAAATATTTCACGTACTGTATCATTTTTTGCATTATCTTTATCCATTTTTAAAATGTTTCATGATCTTCACAATTTCACCGTACAGTTGGCGCAGACCACTCCTAATGTAGAATAACAAGCTTCAGGCACGTAAAAGCAACTATCAAATCCCTGTAAACAAAGAAAATACGTCATTTGCAGTCAGCATTTAAAATCTCAAACTAAGACCCAGACGTTTCTAATTTACAGAAACATTAATACAGTTTAAAAGTAGGTCCAAAAATATTATTATTAGTGGAGAATTACTGTACAAAACAGTTGAGGAAACAGGTATGCAGAAGGTCCTTGCACAAAGAAAGGACAGGTTAGTGGGACATCTGCTGTGGCTTCCTAGGAATAGCTGCTAGAAGGAACAGCAGAGGGAAAAACAGTTGGGACAGGCATAGACTAGAATATGGAAAACCAATTATAAATCACATTCTTATGTAAATCATTACAGAGTGCCTTGGGTTGCACGTTACTGACGTAGATTATTCTTTTATCGATTTTTGAATACACATTCCATAATCAAGTAAATCCAGAAGATCGTCACACTTACAATTATATTGATTTAGAGCAATAATTCTACACATGGGAACCCGATAACCTCCGGTATTCACCCCTCTCTCCTCCTACTTTAACGCTCAGGTAACATAACGTAAAGTTATGAAAAATCTTTACGATACACTCTTTATTTATAGCGAATAGTTATGAATTCTGTGCCAAGTTGGCAATGAAAATGGTATCTGCAAGGCAGGTATAACGAGAGTACTGCACATCTTGCAACAGTAGGGAAAAAATTGATTTTTCCACAAAACTTAGCACTTAACTGTCAGTAATCGCGACACACTGAAGTATTTCTCATCATACTGTTACAGAGACAGTACAGAGCATCACGCCACGGAAATAAATACCGAAGTTCGGCGCCCTCAGTCTGATGACTGCCTGAAATAATTTGTGGAAACTAACGAACATTTCATAAGTGATCGATCTCTTATTTATATTTAGTTAATATACTGTCAAGTGTTCTACAATATCCATAATGGATTAGCTTAATTTAATCATTTAATTAATTTTTGTTACAGTGCATCGTAAACGCAAACTGACTGCGCAGCATACCAACCTGAGCTTTGTTTTTTAGAATAATTGTGTGTTAATTGAGGTTTGGTTGGCTCCACGGTTTGCATTTGGGAAGTGTAGTGTTGTTTGTTTACTTTATGTGATTTTGGCTATTTTCTGAAGTGGTAGGCAGGATACGGGTGTTTATCGAAACCCATGAATGGACATATATCACTGAATCGACATAAATGTGATTTGCCTCCCAGATACATCTGATAATAGAAGGTTTCTTCCTAAATCAATCATGTATGCTGTATGAATAATCAACATCAATGAATTGCTACTGGCGAAAAAGTCTGTTATATTTCACGTAACGAAATGCACCGTCCTTACTTGCCTCCGAGATGCCATCTTGTGTAACGATGCAGCATTTAGAACCGGATTATAGAGTATGCTGTGTGTTGTATGTAAATAGAGATGATAAGATTAGTACAATGGCAGTATCGAACCGGTCTAATGATTAATGACTTCAAAAATAAAAATCATCCCAATCATCGAATCATTTCGCTCTTAAGAGAGTAACTGAATACTTGCCTACCTGACTCATATACTGCCTATTACTTCATTTACAGAACCCTAGCTGCAGTTTTCGCAATACGCAAGAAAGTTTCTTAACTCCTCGATAAATGTTCATTTCTTCAACAGTCTATCACAGTGAATGAAATGGAAAACTGGCGCACAGGGTGTACGAACCTGAAAACAGTCCCGTGTTTAAAGTTCATTCTACAAATGAGGTTACCGTCTTCTAGTAAAACTTCTCGACACGATAAAGTATGTTGTGGGCTGGGAATCGCACCGTTTCCCTGTCTGGCCCAGCCTATGCCATTCCTCGCTGCGCCTATTTCCTCAGGTCTATTAACCCGTCGAGTAATGAAGGAGAGAATTTCTGTAGACTTTGGACAAAATTACTGTGAAACCATGCCACACTTCTAAATTTAAACATCGATTTTCATGAAAATTTTTGAACATGGTTTCCTAGAACTTTATAGCAAAATTACTTAGCATGGGTAATGGGCGGGCGCGACGTTTTCCCAGGGTGTCGAAAAAAGCCATTTTTTATTTAAATGAGTTAGACAGTTTCGTGACATGTCGTGCATTAGGAACTATCATTTCTAGGTGACACTAAGAACTTATTATATAGCAGTGAATTGATGTTTATCTATTCAATATTTCAGTAAAAACTTACTATTTTGTCTTCCAGATTCGGAGAGGGTGGTGGGGGAAGGGGTGGAGGGGGGGGGGGGGGGGGACGGGTTGCAGACCCCTATGTCATATGAAACCCTGGTAACGCAATATGACCAGAGCAACAGCATTTCGTATGTGTCAGGACTCTCACTAGCTGTTATGAAATGATCTGAACGATCCAAGTGTGAACACTGACAACAGACACTGCACAAAAAGTATCATCGTACATTGAGCCTCACCTTGCACACTTGGCTTCTGCTGGATAAATGTCCTTGCCATTTTTAACCTCTAATTGTAAGGACTCCACTTTCCTTACTCTGAGATTAACGCTTGCAGCGCTACACAGATCGGTTCTAGGTGCTGCAGTCCGGAACCGCGGGACTGCTACGGTTGCAGGTTCGAATCCTGCCTCGGGCATGGATGTGTGTGATGTCCTTAGGTTAGTTAGGTTTAAGTAGTTCTAAGTTCTAGGGGACTGATGACCTAAGATGTTAAGTCCCATAGTGCTCAGAGCCATTTGAACCATTTGAACCAAGCTACACAGATCGATGGTAGTCAGAATCGATTGTAAAGTTCCGAGAGTGCCGTGGGAATGAATGTGATAATAGTGTGGGTGTAGCCGTCGGTCTGTGAGTGTATCGTGGTTGGAATGTCGATAAAAGTATCCCGTGACGTTTCTACGGGTTGACCCTCCGTAAAACATTATACAGAATGATGACAATTAATATTACTGACAAGTGATCAGAAAGTTTACGGAGTGCCTAAAATCCGCGAACACGTAAACCACGACAGCGGCACATTGGACTGCAAGTGTGTATTGTATGTGCTAACTATTATTACAGCTTGTAACGATATACTAAAGTACTGGCCTGTCTGCAATTAGAAGTGTAAGACGAAAGTACTGTTGGCTCAGATTGTGCCTAACCAGAATACATCGCTTAAATGGTGTAAACATCGTGACACTGATTACTGCAAAAATCACTCTCCATTGTGTTTAACATTGTTGAGCAGCAACATTCTGAATAAAAGCTGTTCCCAAAACAGCTAAACTCGATTATCACTTATTTATTAGGTTAGGGTCACATAAAAATTAGAATTCAGGCTGCTATTCGGTTAAGTACAATCGACGAAATCAAATCGGGAGTGTTTCGTGATGCATGAGAAAACTAACAGCCTACGTGGCGGAGAAAGTGAATAACGGTGATGCCGTTCCTGCTGCTGCAAGTCTTGGAGAAACTGCAACACGTAGCCTCTACTGTACTGCTGTGAAAATTCTAAGGAAGGGAAAAGCAAAAGCTTTGCACATTTAGACGCTGTAGTCCGTGGGAATTACGCAATAAACGAACGGGACTCATTTCCATAACGTAACTCTCACAACATAGACAAAGGCAAATATGTGAAGCAAGGAATTTATGAACGCTAAAAGTGTTGAAAAATTTTTATAGTGATGTAAAGGGTTCTACAGAGTGAACTGTCCCTCATAGGTGAATCCTGTACATCAGGCCTATCATGTTCTCCGCTGTAACTTTAAATCGTCACACAAAACACATTCAAATCAACATTTCAGCGACGAATATCATGACTGTCAGAGTGAGAGAGGGAGATTATAAGTCACACACACAGTCAGTATACAGAGAAACAGGAACTAAAACCAGATACCTGCCTCCACGTGATCTGATGAAACAGAATGGATCACAAAAGAATTCTATGTGCCCTCAGCAACTCAACAGAACAGATAAAAGTGCGACAAGGCGTTATTTCGATTTTGCAATGGCTTCAAGCATATGAAAATTCAAACAACAAAACGCGAATGAGTGAAGCGAGCTGATGGCTCAAATGGCTCTGAGCACTATGGGACTTAACATCTTAGGTCATCAGTCCCCTAGAACTTAGAACTACTTAAACCTAACTAACCTAAAGACATCACACACATCCATGCCCGAGGAAGGATTCGAATCTGCGACCGTAGCGGTCGCGCGGTCCCAGACTGAAGCGCCTAGAACCGCTCGGCCACATCGGCCGGCAAGCGAGCTGAGATCTCACTAAATATAGCGACACAACATGTCGAAAGAGCCCATTTCCAGACACATAAGACAAACGTTTGTGTTACATCCATTCGACGAAAAACCACGATCAAGAGTAAGCTTGGTTCTCAGCGACGCCAGCCCGTAACTGGAATTCTTGCGGCCTGCCAACTGATTGGTTCCCACAGGTCAAAGCTTCGCATGTGAAGTGGTGCTTGCAACGACACGCTGCGCTAGCAGACGTATTTGCCAACGACTGCGATTCTCTGAGGAAACAAATGACTCGCAGGTGGCGCGTGGATTCGTGTAATAGTAAAGAAATGCGGCACAGGAGCAACCGTGTTCCTACTGGAAGAAATGAAGCGGTAAAAGTGGCCAGTGAGCCGTGTCTGCGTAGCTCAGTCAGTAGATCTACGTCTGTACTTTACAAGACACAGTGCGATGTGCAGTGGTGGGTACATAGTGTACCAGTATCGCTTATCCTCTTCGCATTCCTACCGTTGATGACATGTGAGTGGAAAGACCGATCCAGAGTATCTCTCATTTTAGCATAGTTCTCGTTACGAGAGATTTGTGTGAGAGGAGATAGAATGAGTCTGTTTACGAAAACTTTTCCTTTACAAGTCGCAACTTTCTTCTTTTTATTCATAATTTGCATGGCCCTTTTCGGGAAGTGATTCCCATTTTCAAGTTTGCTTCCCGTCTGCTGTGTCATTTATTTGTCAAATTTTCTATTTCTGAGATGCTGCATTATTCTGTTATCTTTACTGTAATATTCAAAAACCGGCACAGTTTTTAATTAGTGAGAGATCTTCATGAAGAGTCAGTGGCGAAATTCGGAAATAACGTCTACTTGCTGTTTTCTTGTTGTCTAATTTTTAAGAAACACGTATAAAGCATCACACAGAATTTTAGTGCGCAGTACACAATGAAACTAGAATAACGAGCCGGCCGGTGTGGCCGAGTGGTTCTAGGTGCTTCAGTCTGGAACCGTGCGACCGCTACGGTCTCAGGTTCGAATCCTGCATCGGGCATGGGTGTGTGTGATATCCCTAGGTTAGTTAGGTTTAAGCAGTTCTCAGTTCTAGGAGACTGATGACCTCAGATGTGAAGTCCCATAGTGCTCAGAGCCATTTTTTTTTAGAAAAACGACGATAAACAAACTGCAAAAAGATATTTTTTCATGCTCCCAATACAGAATACACTATAAACCGCCTATAAAATATGTATACTTTAGCGCAGAGGGTATTTAACAATGTGGATCAATTTATATATATATATATATATATATATATATATATATATATATATATATGTGTGTGTGTGTGTGTGTGTGTGTGTGTGTGTGTGGGTGTGGGTGTGTGTGTGTGTGTGTGTGTGTGTGTGTGTGTGTGTCTGTGGTCTGCGTGTATAATGGTATTTGTTTCTATGCTTCACTATTTTTATTTAAGTTTACTACCGAAGCTTGTGAAAAATAAAAACTACTCTGCTGCAAAAATATCATAGTTGGATTTTGATAAAGTTGATTACTGTATCTCGCTAGTTAACAAAGCTGCGAAAACGTATTGGTCTTTGATTAAAGGGTCCGGGGCGCTACTCGTGTAGATGAAAAGAGATAGTAAATATACGTATTTGACGAGTCAGATGTAGAGGCGAAAATATGCTTCCCACTCTGTGTATATGAAAATTGTTTAGAGTTATATGCTATGTTTCTGAGAGGTCTTTGATACGTTATATTTACCCATCTGGCAATTTTTTTCATATAGCTTTTTTTTACTTTTTTACAGGGATAAATTTCGACAAACAAGTCTAAACAACGACAGGTAAATAATAAATCGTTCATAGTGGGACTTTACGACATTGGTCTCGATTTTAGTACAACTACTTGTTCATTACCAGACGGGCGTAGAAAGATGAGAAAAAATCATAACCACAAATGGCGAGAATTGCTGTGATTCTAATTCTTCAGTTTTACCCATATTAGATACTTTCCCCACATCCGACTGTACAACACAAAAAGAAGCCGATTTCGGATTCCAGGTAAGTTTCGCAGTTAAGGCAAATCAGTAACCTGCTCAGGAAGTCGGTTTATGCACACTTCTTCTTCGCTTGACATACGTTGAAAATAAATGAATTACAAAGTGCTTGTTTCTAGTGTTTCATTAATTTGTGGAAAATGAGAACCAATCGAACAGAACATTGTAACAACAATTTGCAGTATATAATTCTTCTTCCCTTTTTTCTTTTAGTTAACGTTTACCCTGTCTAGTGTGGGCTCAGCTGTACACAAACTTCCGCAAGTTTCCTTTGTTTAACCAATTTTTTCCGAGTGTGCTTACAAGCAACATTGAGTTTACCTCCACAAAATGTATTGAAAACTCATCACTCATGCGTTAAATGATGTTCACAAGCCCTCTGTCACATGCATGATAAGTTTTGCATAATACATAAAGTTTGATTACATTTTTGTGCAGTTAATCCTAGTGTTGCGTGTAGACAACACTCGGAAGAAATGGGTTATCTTTGTGGTCGTATGCCCTGCATGTTGCCGCATTCTTCACTTACGTAAGGGAGGGAAGTCATGTGGACCTTGTGTCTTTTAGTTGTGTATACTTGTTTCTGTGTTTGACTGTATTTTAATTTTGTGTGGGAACCAGTCCAGTATTTACCTAACAAGTGTTAAAAAATGCCTAGAAGCCGGAATGACGCCAGTCGATGCACCAGCGACGTGCCTTTATCCGCTGGAAAAATTCGATCCGGGTGTGGCTCACCTTTCAGTTTCGCTACCTAGCCTGTTGCGCGTTGCGCTATATGAGCAGGTAGTGTAGAATGAATACAAAGGCTGATCAAAAAAGACGAGAGTGACTTTTTTCCTGTAGCTTCCGTGATAGTTTCTTATCTGTAGCACTAATATCTTAAAAGAGCGTTTTTTATGTAAAACGTCCACGCGCGGCAGCACTTATGTCAGAGGGTTGGTAGTAACGCTTTATTTTCCAGATACTCTTTGCATTTCGCATACCAAAGGATGCCCTGAGAGAAGCAGTGTGAACGAATAAAACTCTATATGTGTTTAAACCATACAGCTACTGAAACCGCAACAAACATGCAATGAAATGCAACACCTCCTCCAACAGTGTTTAGGTAATTCATTGACTTCAAAGAAGGCCCATTTGTGTGTGTAACTTAAGGTAAGCCGTTTGCTTCGGCTTCCACTGTGACTAAAATTAGCGAACAGTGATTGTCCGTGGAGATCGGCGGTTAACGTTACGTAACCTCAGTGATGTGTTGAGAATTTCATATAGCAATGTCTTTAGATTACGTATGATTACGTATGATCATCTCCATATGGCCTGGTTTTTATGCCGTTGAGTGCCACGTCTGTTGGCTCACGAACAAAAGGCTATGCGAATGGAGACAAGCTATGAGGTGCTGCGTCACTTTGCTGACGGAGGGGATGCATTTCTGGAATAGATCATCAAAGGTGCGGAGCCATGGCTGCATCATTATGATCCTGAAAGAAAACGAGCCAACACAGTGTGGATTCCGCCAGGTTCCCCAACACCAAAACTGGCGAATATTGTTCCATCTGCAGGAAAAGTGATGGTGACCACATTTTTGACTGTCACGGAATGATTTACCAGCACGCAGTTTCCCCTCACACTACTGTTACAAAAACATTCTACACATCAGAATTTGCTAAACTGACGAAGCACGTTGCAAGGAAACGACCAAAACGCTCTCGAACTGGATCGTAACAATGCTCAGCCTCACGTCGCAAATCAAGTTATTCAGTTCCTGGCTCAGTTCAACATCACGTGTGTACCACATCCGTCTTATAGCACTGATCTTGCACCCTGTGATTTTTTTTATCCCCATCACTAAAGCCATGTCTTCGGGGCATTTGATTTGATAACTCTGAAGGAGTTCTCAATAAAAGTGAGAAGAAAAGTGAGGCGATTCTCAAGGACTTGACAAAGAATGACCTGCACCATGTGTTCGAGAACTGGCAGAGACGCCATAAAAAGTATATTCAAGTTGGAGGGAAATACTTTGAAAAAGATCATGTAAACACTGAAATAAAATAATAAATATCTGTGAAAAAGTCAGGTCGATCAGCACTTGTAATAAGACAGACGTTCTCTTACAGTAAATGAGTAGTTAATACTTATAGAAAAGCCAATTTTGAATCGAAGTACAGAAATATACGCTGCACACGTGACAAAAAACTGCTGTTACCGCTCGGTTGTCAACATAGTAAAGAAAAAAAAAACCATAGATATTCAGCAGAAAACGGAACAACGCCTCAAGGTGGCCAGTGGTTCAATAGGACATCGGAGTAACTTCAACAATTTAGGCACATAAACTGTTTCATAGATTTTTAGACAATGGAGGTAATGGTTGTAAGTTACAAAGTACCCTCCATCAACTGATTTATGAGACATTCTATACAAAAAATAGTTACACGGGGACAATTATTGAACTATATAAAATAAAATCGTAATAACTTCTGAACGGTTTGAGTTAGGACGTTCAAACTGCACGATTGGTCGCGGGCGATGATGGGATTTAATATGCGCCTTGTTGTTTGGATTAGCGAAGCCAACTTTGATTTACTTGGGCTCGTCAATAAGCAAAATTTGCGCATTTGGGGAACTGAGAAATCGCATTACGCGATCGAGAAGTCTCTTTACCCTCAACGGGTGACTGTCCAGTCACGGAATAATCAGAGCTATCTTCCTTGTTGGCATGGTGACTACCGAACGGTACGTGAAGGTTTTGGAAGATGATTTCATCCCCGTTATCCACAGTGACCCTGATTTTGACAAGACATGGTTTATGCAAGATGGAGATCAACCCCGTTCAAGCAGGAGAGTGTTTCATGTCCTGGAGGACCACTTTGGGGATCCCATTCTGGCTCTGTGATACCCAGAGGCTACTGGCATGGGCCTCGATTGGCCGCCATATTCTCCGGATTCAAGCATATGCTACTCCTTTTCGTAGGGCTATATTAAAGACAACCCCAAAACCATTGGTGAGCTGAAAACAGCCATTCAGGAGGTCATCGACAACATCAATACTCTGACACTTCAGTGGGTCATGCAGAATTTCGCTATTTGTATGCGCCACATTATTGCCAATGATGGCAGGCATATCGAACATGTCATAACCTAAATCCGAACATCTGTACTGACAGGTTTATTTGTGTGGCCATCTTCCGTAGCAAGTATATAAATACTTGTTTTGTAAATAAAACTGCCTTTCCCTGCGGCTATTTAATTCATTTATCCCGCACACGTTTCGCCTTATTTTGTTCTAAGGCATCATCAGTGGGATCTACAACAATACATTTTAGTTAGTTTTAGATTATTAAACAGTTGACGTCACGATTTCTTTGTAAAAAATAATTACTTACGATTTGTGGATCTGTGTTTCCTCACATCTGGTCTGGAGGTCGCACTACCACTTTTATTACTGTCATACACGCACAACTTTGCGTCCTGACCTTCTTCACCCTGTTCACTATGTTTCTCATTCTTTTTCAAGGAAACACAGATCAGCAAATCATAAGTAATTACTTTTTTACAAAAAAATCGTGACGTGAACTCTTTAATAATCTAAAACTAAATAAAATATATTGTTACAGATCCCAGTGATGATGCCTTACAACAGGATAAAGCGAAACGCGTATGGGATAAATAAATTAAATAGCAGCAGGAAAGGCAGTTTTATTTACAAAACAAGTACCGGTATCTATAGTGACGTTTACATGCTGAATAAAGTGTGTGCATGCCATACTTTGTAACTAATTCGCGTTTTTTTTCATATAGTTCAATAATTGTCACCCGTATACGCATATGGTTTCTTCGCATAACTGGTCGATCACATAAAAGATCATTGTGAGAAAAGTGGCCGGCCGTGGTGGCCAAGCGGTTCTAGGCGCTTCAGTCTGGAAGCGCGCGACCGCTACGGTCGCAGGTTCGAATCCTGCCTCGGGCATGGGTGTGTGTAATGTCCTTATGTTAGTTAGGTTTAAGTAGTTCTAAGTTCTAGGGGACTGATGACCTCAGCAGATAAGTCCCACAGTGCTCAGAGCCATTTGAACTATTTGAGAGAAGTGCCCAGTATATCACGATAATTAACTGGGCGTTAACCTGCTGTGAAGTTAATACTAACTGCGTTGCACGCGTGGTTAGAGCATTCATTGCGGTCGGAACACACAGCGTACCCTTTCAAGTTAAGCGAAATGCCTTGTTCACTTGTAAAAGCTGCAGAGGCACGTGCGAAAGCAGTCGGCAATAACCAGAGGTTACACGATGCGGTCTTACTACGTACGGGGACGTTGTGAGTACACCACTGGATGCTCCACAAGCGACGCTAGGGACTGCCGTATCGCGATCTGGCTATCAGCTACGTGGCTCAGATTGCGGCCGACACCCACAACAAGGCCAGGCACAGACAAAGCTTGCGCGCGCAGTTACGGGCAACACGCCTCCCAGGGAGGTGATAGCGCGCATCGTGCCGCGAGATACCGCAGGGGTGCGAGAAGGTAGCCACTGCATGTGGACAGTCCTCCGGAGGCGACCGTACCGAAGGGATAATGAATACAGACGAATTAACGAAACTGTACAAACAGCTTTTCTTTATGTCATCAGTCTTGTGATTGGTTTGATACAACCCGCCACCAATTCCTCACCTCTGCCAACGTCCTTCTCAAAGAATAGTAATTGCAGACTTCGTCCTCAGCTACCTGCTGTATGTATTCCAATCTCTAGCTTCCTCTACTTTTTATCTCCTCGTTGTCCCGTCTATCATGGGTTATTTTGCTGCCGAAGTAGGAGAATACCTTAACTTCGTTTGCTTCGTGATCTCCAGCTCTGAGGTCAAGTTTCTCGCTGATTTCTTATTTTTGATGCTGCTCATTACTTTCGTCTTTCTTCGATATACTCTCAATCCACATTCTTTACTCAAAAGACTGTTCGTTCCATTGAACATATCCTGTAATTCTTCTTCACTTTCACCAAATATAGCGATGTTGTGAGAGAATCTTATCATCGATATCCTTTCACCTCGTTTTACTGCTGTTGGATCTTTGTTTTACTGCTGTCATTGCTTCTTCGATGTATAGCTTGATCATTATATCTTGAACACTAGGAGCGAAAGGCGTATGAAACGTCCCCTCAAAAAAATAAATGAATTCCTGTGCTGGTAAACCTCTTACATTATTTGATTTTCAAACAGCTGAGCAAAACTGAACGTACTCAGACATTTCGCTCCTTACCTATTCTTATCAACACTAAAGTGACACATAATATTTTTAGCGCAACGCAATCTGACTTTCAAAAATCCCTACAAAAGAATGGCCCTGACTAACAATAACCTATATCTTTCATGAATCACTTACCTCACAAAAGTCTTCGTTACTCGAACTACTGCAATACAGCGACCGCCAATACTGCCAGCTAAATAAAAGATTGTAACTACTGAAGGCACTAACTACTGATAGTCATAGTCGGCAAATGAAATATTTTGATAGAGAACAAACAATGAATTTACCTTAATAATATTCAAAAGTCATTATATAAATATATCAGTTCATGATATCCAGCATTACAAATTTACTCTTTCTGATGGACACACGTCCAGATTGTCCGCTCTCAAAATTCTGCCATCTCTCTTCCCACATCCACCACTGCTGGCGGCTCACCTGCAACTGCGCAACGCTATGCACTGTTCACATCCAACTGCCCAACACTACAATAGAGAATATTTCAACAATGCCAACCAGCCACAGACTGCACATAGCACAGTCAGTGATTTTCATGCAGAGCGCTACGTGGTGTTACCAACATAAAAACCTAAACAGCCTACTTACAGGCTACATGCCTGCCTTACATCGTACACGAGCAATTCGTTCTTGCTCTTCCAAATTGTTCCCTCTTGGTTCTTGTACGTATTGTATATTTCAACTTCCTCCATAGCACACACCTACGAATATGTTTCTGAGAATTTCGTACGTCTAGCGCCATTTGACACAGTCGAACACTTTTTCCTACGAACGAGTAGTGATTTTTTTTCCAGTCTTGCTCCCATTATCAGCCGCAATGTTAGAATTGCCTCTACAGTGCCTTTACCTTTCCTAAAGCCAAACTGATCGTCATCTAAGAGATCCTCGATTTTCTTTCTCTTTCTTGTGTACATTATTCTTGTCAGTATGTTGGATGCATGAGATTTTAGCTTATTGTAGGATTATTCTTGCACTTTCCAGCTCTTATTGTCTTCGGAATTATGTGTATGATGTTTTTCCGAAAGACTGATAGTATCACCAGATTCATACATTCTACACACCAACGTGAATAGTCGCTGGGTTTGCACTTCTCACAGTGAATTTAGAAGTTCTGACGGAATGTCATTTATCCCTTCTGCCTAATTTGATCTTAAGTCGTTCAAAGCTCTGTTAAATTCTGATTCTAACACTGGATGTCGTATCTCTTTCCTGTCGACTACTGTGCCGTCACACTAATCCTCCACCTCATAGGTGCCTTCAGTTTACTCTTTGCGCCTAACCGCTCTCTCTTCTGCACTTAACAATGGAATTTCCTCTGCTTTCTTAGTGCTAGCAACAAACCTTGCTTTTAATTTGCTGAATGCTTTCTCGACTTTTCTATATACTGTGTCATTCCTTCAGCAAATCATTTGATTTCTTGACATTTCTTGATTTCACCATGGCTTCCCTCCATTTCATATTTATTTTATTCGTAAATGACTTGGTTTTCAATATTCTTGAATTTTGTACTTCCTTCTTTCGGAAGGAAACTGAAGGATTTCTTGTGTTATTGAAAATTTCTTCGCAGTTATCTTCCTAGTACCTAAGTTTTTCTTTCCATCTTCTGTGAATGCTCTTACATAGCTGTAGTAATTGCGGGATTAGACACATCTGCAAAAAAATAGTCTTCCACAAGATAGATGATGCTATCTAAAACCACTTTTGTCCTTGATACTGGCCTCGGTTTAGTAAGGAAGAGTGTCGTTATATTTCTTCAGACTTGGTGTATTATGCTAAAGCAATGGAATGATGATTAGGTCATGTAGAGCATCCAAATTAGAGGGAGGTTGAGTGCTCTGTTTCATATGGAATTTCAAATAGACGCAAATAGTTTCTGTTGGATTCAGATCGGGAAAATTCACAGGCCAGTGCAGGTGAATGTCCGTTACGACAAGTTTCAGATGTGCACAGCATTGTCAACAAGGCTGTTGTCGTCTTGGAAGTCAAGAGTGTCCACAGGAGACTCGTCACGAAGTTGTAGAATAAAGAGCACCACTTGCTCACCAAGACAGTTGAAAGAAACATACTGGTTAGTGTACATGGTAACCAGTGAGTGGTCCCATGTCATGGTACCAAAAACATCCTCAAAAGATCACAGATGTACATGTCGTGGAAATTACACCCTCGCCACACTGCAGCTTAAGCTCTTAATTAAGGCGTCAGTGCACTGCCCTGCTTTAGTACGCTGCGACTTGTCGGCTCACAGTATACGCCTTCAGTTAGCTACCTGACAATCAGCATGTTGCAAGGTGCCCAACTCCAAATGTCAGCTGCATGCAGTTACCTTTGCATCGTAGATGTTTTTGCACACTGGCAGCAGAAACACCTGTCAGGTTTGAAAATGGTTGTCATCGACAAGATGTCACGCTCGTCTCCAATACCTATCGGTTAGTATCTTTATACGAACACTGTTCCTACGCCGCGTTACATGTCTGCGTGTGGTGCAGCATCCCTTGCAGACATTTTGGTCAGTACGTGCTGATGTATCAACAAATCAGGCTACTTCGCTTACGGTGCGATCATGGCCACGTAACAGTCCAACCAACTTGCTGCACTGTCTCCACACAACCGACCGTCACATACACACCATTGCACTGCAGTGACTTATGTCGTTGTGCTCCAAAGTGACCATTGCACTCTTTCCCGTGAGCTCAAGTTGCTGATGGTACAATCACATGCGCAACACTGAGTACACCAAGCCTAAAATGAGCGTAGCACGAACACGAATAATTTTCTGCAGCAATATATGACAGTATCTCTTTCACTCATTCGAAACTTGACAGTATTCTTCCGAATACCTTGCTGAGAGAAAGGATATCGTGGCGAGATTGTTTATCTACGCTCGAAATGGTTGTTTCCAAAATGAATATTCTGTTCTGTGGACGAGTGGGTCCTGTTTCATAACTTTCTGTTTTATTAAAGCTGCGTGGCGGACAAGAAATCCAAACCTAGTCTTCGCTCTTTGTGATGAAGTGGATGTTGGAATTAAAGTTGTGAGGAGAGAGTCGGTCTAGTTCCAACATAGTTCAACCATTAAGAGAATGGTCCTGAAGGACAAGGGTTTGAGTTGGAGTCCAAGTACGGCATGGTTTTTCCTTTGTTGTGTTTCTTTACACCCTGAAACTATTTCAAACGGCTCTGAGCACTATGGGACTTAACATCTGAGCTCATCAATCGCCTATAACTTAGAACTACTTAAACCTAACTAACCTAAGGACATCACACACATCCATGCCCGAAGCAGGATTCGAACCTGCGACTGTAGCGGTCTCGCGGTTCCAGACTGAAGCGCTTGCCACAGCGGCCGGCACCCTGAAACTATTCCCCGGGCCACATTTATTTGGCCCTCTCTGTATAACTATTTCTCCATTTAATAAGAAGCAGCTTTTAATGGCAAACAGATTCTTTTCTATATGAACATAAAAGGATGAAATTAGAATTCCGCTATAACTGAAGAAAAAGGTGGTAAGTGTAGTTATGTGATAAATATGGAATACTGGTGAAACAGTGTGCTTAGATAGCCTTTCTTCTGTTTTTAATGTAAGTGTCACAACAGAAATAAATCTGGGTAGAAGTAAGGGGAAACAATGTTGACAATTTGCGTGCAGAACATATACTATTACGAAGCTTTACTAGGTAGATAAGGGTCTTGCCAACGCACCGTGAACAAGATACATTAAAATGGATGAATATCATTGAGCTCGTGTTGAGGCCGGTCATAGTGCGGCATCTTGTAATAACGATAGTGGCGTCTCGTTTTCTTAGTGTAACTAGCGCCACTATGTTTGCTCGCCCCGTCTCTCCGTGAGTGGCAGCAGCAGTGCTTATCGATAGCGCGTACCGTGGTAATAACTTAAATTCCATAAGGCAGTGAACCAATTTCGAAGTCTCGGTGCGACGAAAATTGTCAGTCGATCTCCTGGAAACATTTGTAATAATTATTAACTTTCGGTGATCACATGGGGAAGACCGGAGATCTGCTGATAAGACCGTGTTAGCCTATTTATTTGAAGTAACTGGATATCTTGAGCATACAAAACGGCAGGTTCGTCCAGTGTAAATCAGACGTTCCCCACTGATCCCGTGCAACACAGCGTAGTAAGCAGACACTGTCAATAATAATCAGTTAAATAATATGCGAACACACTTACTTTAGTTTAGTTCATGTATTAAATTCCTTCTCATACAGAATCTCATCAAGATGGCGACTAGCTCAACAATACATACATATACATCCTCCTTCTTTCACGACTAATCGGCAAGAAGTCCTTCATTCTTTTCATAAGAGAAAACATAGATAGCAGAGAAGCTATTCCATGGAGTAAATGGACGCTACAAGGAATAATTGGGCTGGAAACTACTTTGCATTGATAATCGGTAAGATAAGAAGAGATATTTCGAGATATATACTGAGTTATATAATTTATAAAATTTCTGAAAATATCGCGTAGAGACCGCTGCAAGAAACATTACACTGCCTCGGGCATGGATGTGTGTGATGTCCTTAGGTTAGGCTTAAGTAGTTCTAAGTTCTAGGGGACTGATGACCTCAGATGTTAAGTCCCATTGTGCTCAGAGCCATTTGAACCATTTGAACAAGTGGAGTCTGTCAGGTTGGCGGAAGCTATTAGCTGCCTTCTACTCCTTGATTTTAGTGTGGATTTAGTATTATTGGTGAAGTGCAACCAGCGGTATTTTCTGCCTTGTGGCCGCCAACACCCCAGTTACCTGCCCTGGTTAGTGTACTTTTCCAACAGTGTACCTTTCCACGTCGTGTTGATGCTGTCCGACACGGCGTGTAGTTCGACAGCCCCTTGAATTGTACAGTGCATATGGTTTTGGGAGGTTCGCCTTGGTTCTAGTGTTTCCTTTGGCCTTGGGCGTGTTTCTGAAGACGTGGTGCCTAAAAATATTCCATCGTTGTACCGATGGTCGGACGTTAGGTGGATTGGTTAGTCGGTCGGTCGGCGCTTAAGCTACCCCTAGTGTGAGTTGCCATCCTGTTACGTGAGTGCAACTCTTGGCTGCCTCTCTCACGGCTTACGCAGCTGTAGTCACCTTCTTCAAGTCGATCCAGGGAACACCGTGTGTGGATCACTCCGACTTATTTGGACCAGTTGTCATAATTGTTTAAAATTTATCCTTATGTTTTAACGTGTTATTACCTTCCCCATTTGTAATTCCGGCCTTCATCTGTTAATTGTTTGTGACACTGCTTGTGGCCTTCAGCCGACAATGATTTGCAATTCTTCTAATAAGGCTTTCAGTCGACGGTGCAGTAAAATCTTTTAAAAATGATCGTTGAGAGTTTGTTTTTAAAAAATAAAGTGTATGTGTTTTCTGTCCAACCAACGGTAACTGATTAGGAGTCGTCCACACCTTTCCTGCTTTCCCTAAGTCCCACGTTTCAATCATGAATTAGTAAAAATCACACCCAGCTTCAGTTTTGGTGGTTGGAAATTAGCCATTCTCTCACCACTGCTCTTCACCTTATTTCTCAGAATTTGAGGATGAAGGTTAAGAAGTTCTCAGGATAATTTAATTGGCGAGTTCTCGTAGAAAAGAAATAATGTGATTAGATGCAGTGATAAGAAGCATATCTTCAGTTCAATCGGAACGATGCAAACTGGACAACGTATTATATGCAACTTAATGAAATCTAGAGATTTTTGAAGCCATCCTAGATAAATCCAGATTATGATAAATACTACACCTAATTCAGAATTAGTTTAGTAAAAATTAAACATATCGCTTGTAACAAGCCGCATCTTCTTTTTGGTTAATGGAATGTTTAAATTATCTAGCTATGTGATATTTCTAGCCATAGCAGCCATCGTATGTGGCTTTAAGATTCTTTCCTCAGAGCAGTAGACATGGCAGAATTATGGTTCAAAAATGGTTCAAATGGCTCTGAGAACTATGGGACTTAACATCGGAGGTCATCAGTCCCCTAGAACTTAGAACTACTTAAACCAAACTAACGTAAGAACATCACACACATCCATGTCCGAGGCAGGATTCGAACCTGCAGCATTATGGATATGACGTAATAGGTGACGTGAAGTACCAGTATCAGACGGGAAAGACCGCCAGAATTGAAGTCTATCACTGTGAGGGGCTGCTCTGTCAGAACGATAACTTTCTATCATTAACATTTTATTAACTAATTTCCTTGTCCGCGGCTCGTGGTCTAGCGGTAGCGTTCTCGCTTCCCGAGCACGGGGTCCCGGGTTCGATTCCCGGCGTGGTCAGGGATTTTCTCTGCCTCGAGATGACTGGGTGTTGTGTGTCTTTCACAATCATTTCATCCCCATTCACCGAGCGAGGTGGCGCAGTGGTTAGCACACTGGAATCGCATTCGGGAGGACGACGGTTCAATCCCGCGTCCGGCCATCCTGATTTAGGTTTTCCGTGATTTCCCTAAATAGCTCCAGGCAAATGCCGGGATGGTTCCTTTGAAAGGGCACGGCCTTTCCTAATCCGATGAGACCAATAACCTCGCTGTTTGGTCTCCTTCCCTAAACAACCTAACCAACCAACCTCATCCTCATTCACTCGCAAGTCACCGTAGTGTCGTTAAAGAATTGTGGAGCGGCGGCCGAACCGCTCCGCGAGGGGTCTCCCGGCCACCAATGCCATACGCTCATTATTATTATTATTATTATTAACTAATTTCCTTGACGTTCCAATATAGATATCACTAAATCGCCATTTTTAAAGTAACAACTACAAAATGAAAAACAATTGCTAAAGAAAAGGGCAGAAGAAGCTCTCAGGTGTATTCAGAACTCGCCCAGGCGAAGTGATTCGCTCTGCCTAATCAGATATGTAAGCACAGTCATGGGCCACAGGCGCGCTGTCTGGTGCGGTCATGACTGGCAGTGGTCGGAAATCCCAAAAACCTGGACAAAAGTAGCAAAAAAAGTTTTTTTTTTTTCCAGGGGCTTTCAATGGTTGGAATAGTTGTAGTGGTAACACCTTGTATGTATTATGAGCGTTAATAACAGAGAATCGCCCCTATCTGGCTCAGGAACGCATTCGATATGTGAGCATTGGGCCTGCTGAGGTTGTTTACTCGTCGCGCATCGCAAGTAACACACAGTTGAGGCTCGTGCAGAATCGCGAAACGTTAACGGATTAGGATTCTTAAAAGTCGATTCTCCTCCAGAAAGTAAGTACAATTTTAATGTGTTGTTCTAAATTATTATCGACAGTGTATGATATAGTAAATCATTAATGCAAATAGTGGTATTTTTCTTGGTCATGTTCTGTGAGGACGAGTTGAAAAAAGTAATAAGTCAAAACCCTTATCGACCCCGGCTCTTAAACCAAATCGAAATTGTTACTTATACATTTCTTCTAAACATTTCAAAAAGTTAGCTACAACTAGCTGCGACTTCACTTTCGGTTATAATTTTTATGGGATGATGTGTGCTCTCTTCGCGTATGACATATTGTATATAGGAAATTGGTCAAGATAATTCTCCTATTAATATTATTCTTCCATTTTCTACAGAACCTGTGGATACCGAAGAAATTTCTTTCAAGAGAAAAGAAATGTTTAAATTTGTGAAACCGGTATTGAACGAGAAAATCAACGTGGTCACTGACATTATTGAGACGGAGGTATCAAAAAAATTTGAAGCATTCATACATTTTGCCGAAATGTCTGAAAGATGCCATGTGTAGATTGACATCGGAGTTCAAGAAGAGGTTGCAACAAGTAGGCAGGAACGAAATGAAATTCTTCCAAAAATTTGACGACTGGCTCAACGTTCCTGTGTCTTTCACAATTGGAAATGAAGGTTCAAAGACTTAGATGAAAGACATAATGGGTCGTCCTCCCACTGAAAAGACAATGGGGCGTCCTTCCACAAGCTGTCACTGTTTGACCGATCATCCAAAACGAAGGAGGGCAGAAAAGGTTCGAAAAGAAAATACCGTTCACGAATTGGCCCAAGCTACAGAAATGGGTAACCTCGCTTCTGGACATTTAGGTGCTTCAAATGTAATTACAGATATCACACAAGGCAGTCATCTAAAGCATCACAATAACGGGAATCCATGGAACGCATTTCAGAAAATTTTCTGTCAGGGAACGAAGCATTATCACTTATAGCAGAAGGTAAAATGATCAAACATCAATATCAACTAATAGGTTCTGTAAGCGTGAACAAAAGTTGTAAATTATATCTGCCTTGTAAATGTGCACTGGGTGCTAAAAAAACTGTTATCCAGTAAAGTAAAAAAATTATGGAACTGAAATTGGAGCGACAGTCTGACTCCAAGCACTGCTACTCACACAGCTGAAAGAATATTAATGGTGCAATCGGACGTTATTAGGAGTTTGCCTGAAAACGATGTTGGTAATTTAGCTACAAACAGTCCTGTCGGAGGAGCAACTGAGCATCCGCAACTGAGGTTGAAAATACCGCTAAGTTATGAAGTTCTTTTATGATCAGACTACCGGTTTTGGGCTCTTATACGCCCATCTTCAGGTTGTCGTAATATGGTGCTGTGACCCCGAGCGCCGCGGTGGACGTGTACAAGACGCGGTGCGCTACCAACGAGCGCAGAGCACGGACTCTTACAAACAAAAAGTTTAGCGATGAAGACGGCAATAAATAGGATGCCAACATTTTCCTTATTTCACTTGTTCCTTTGCAAATCTTTGATACGGACAACCCATACGTCATTATTAGGAAAATACACGTCCTTCGTCGCCACGATTTTGTCGCCCAATTAAAACTGAGTTCTTGCACGAAACTGCCGAAGCAATGGGAGAAGATGTTGACCGTATCGAAGCGCAAAAGAGAAACCTTCTGGGCTTTCAAACAGTAATGAGTGGCAAAAAAGTTAACATTAATCTCAAACTTGTGTGCACAATGATTGATGTCAAAGTCTATAATTTTGTCACGAATACATCCTCAAGTATGCGTTGCTACCTTTGTGGCGCTACGTCGAAGGAATTTCATGATACCGACAAGATGTTGCAAAGATCGATTTGTAAGTGGGCTGTTCAGGTTTTTATGTTGGTAACGCCACGTAGCGCTCTGTATGAAAATCACTGGCTGTGCTGTGTGCAGTCTGTGGCTGGTTTGCATTGTTGTTGGCTATTGTAGTGTTTGGCAGTTGGCTGTTAACAGCGCGTAGCGTTGCGCAGTTGGAGGTGAGCCGCCAGCAGTGGTGGATGTGGGGAAGTGAGACGGCGGATTTTTGAGAGCGGGTGATCTGTACGTGTGTCCATCAGAAAGAGTAAATTTGTAAGAATGGATGTTATGAACTGTTATATATATTATGACCTTTGAACACTATTAAGCTAAATACATTGTTTGTTCCCTATCAAAATCTTTCATTTGCTAACTATGCCTATCAGTAGTTAGTGCCTTCAGTAGTTTGAATCTTTTATTTAGCTGGCAGTAGTGGCGCTCGCTGTATTGCAGTAGTTCGAGTAACGAAGATTTTTGTGAGGTAAGTGACTTGTGAAAGGTATAGGTTAATGTTAGTCAGGGCCATTCTTTTGTAGGGATTATTGAAAGTCAGATTGCGTTGCGCTAAAAAATATTGTGTGTCAGTTTAGTGTTGATCAGAATAGGTAAAGAGCGAAATGTCTGAGTACGTTCAGTTTTGCTCAGCTGTTTGAAAATCAAATAATGGAAGAGATTTATCAGCACAGTAATTCAATAATATTTCTAAGGGGACGTTTCAAATTAACGAAGATCACATCGAAATCTGAATATCTTCACTGCACGTTTTAATACAGTTTGTTGAATGTTACTTGCTTGTAGCTTATAAATTAGAAATACAAAAGTGGCAAAGGTGCATAGAAGATAGACAAATATGTTGCTAAAGAGAAAAATGTATACAACAAAGTTTTCGTGATAGATTAGGGCTTATTATTGATCAACCGAAACCAGGCTATGGAAGTTCGAATGACGAAAATAAGGCTAGGAGATTTTTGGAAATTTCTGGAATTTCCGCTTCGATAGTGGAAATAGGTGAAGAATTGATGAAGCGATTTCACGTCGTATTGCAGGTAATGTCTTGTGGTGTCAGTATCAATATCCCCAAATTTCGTAAATACAGTGGAGATCTTGCACACAAATTTGTCGAATTCTGTTCTTGGTACTTCATTCCAACAACACCACATAGTTCTTATTCACGGTAACCAAGTTGCGGAATCTTCATTAATTTCTTTCAAACAAATGTTTGACGAAGCTCAGGAATCATTTAACAAGTTTATTAAAAGATTCCGTGAAGATTTTTCAAGAATATATGACCGCATAAAAAACATGGAAGACATTTTCTGCACACTTTTAATAACGTCAGATACAATAATATCCAGTTTGCGGGAACTTCCAAATAAAATAATACGAGCGATGCATCTGAGATGATGACGAATCACAGGACAGCGATTAATTATACGAGATGCTAAGATCATATATATAAGGAACTTAAGAATGAAAGAAATACAAAAGTTCATTGCTGCTGTAATACTTTATTCCAATCCTCCTCCTCCACAAATCTCCCAATGTCCACCGTCAATACGGTTTATACTTAATTTATTCCCGATAATGATACCCAAAATTTGACTTTCTTGGAATTTCCCATATCTGAATGAGTGCCCAAACCAATCTTTTGTAATTACCAAAAGGCTCTACAACGGGAGGCTGTTTATTATCGTCCGTTACCTGAGATTCGGTTTCTCCATTACCTGGCACGAGCGTTTTATGACAGGAGATATTTTGCTTAGGACCCTGCGCTAGTCCTGTCATAAACACAGGTATGAGCAGGACAAATTGTTTTTTCTCTTTTTCTGCACTGCCTCTCTCTCACAGAATTCTCCAAAAGAACCAGACGTGCCATCTGAACGCTTAGAGAAGAATACATTGAAAAATCAAAACTCCTCAAAAGTGTAAGATCCTAACAGACTTCATTATCAGCGACGTTGAACACTCCTAAAAAGTGGATTCCGAGCTAATCGAATAGACGTTCCTGAAAGTAGCCGTCCACATCGAATCCACCATTTTCTTTTTGGGAATCTGTTTATGTGTTCGTAATCAAATAATTGAAATGGCTCTGAGCAGTATGGGACTTAACATCTGAGATCATCAGTCCCCTAGAACTTAGAACTACTTAAACCTAATTAACCTAAGGACATCACACACATCCATGCCTGAGGCAGGATTCGAACCTGCGACAGTAGCGGTCGCGCGGTTCCAGACTGAAGCGCCTAGAACCGCTCGGCCACAACGGCCGGCTCTTTGTAATCAGTGGCACTGAAAAACTTTACACGTGAAATCTGAAAGATATTTCATGATTGTTCACCTTCACGCCATTTCTTTAACTAAACTCGAGCCGCCAGTTTGTTTTTATAGTTTCTGACTTCGTAGACAACGAACCGGAAAAGCCCAAGTCCAGATTGTCAGACAAATTTATAACTTTTTCAACTTTTGGTTATATTTTGGGATTTGGTCGCACTGTGGGTTGCTCACATCTCAATATTATAGAGAAATGTTAAGTCTACATCACTCTAAAAATCGGTAAAGACTACTCATTTGCTTATGTTGAGAGAGAAAGTTCGTGATTAATACAGTTTGACTAGTTGAAAATACGGTGGATAAAGTTTCTCATTTACAGTTTCTACTGTTCTGTTAAACTAAATACCAGGGGCATCCATGAACTGTGAACGAATCAGTCAGTTACGTAACATCAGTTTCCCGCTAACACGCTACGGTCGCAGGTTCGAATCCTGCCTCGGGCATGGATGTTTGTGATGTCCTTAGGTTAGTTAGGTTTAACTAGTTCTAAGTTCTAGGGGACTAATGACCTCAGCAGTTAAGTTCAAATGGTTCAAATGGCTCTGAGCACTATGGGACTCAACTGCTGAGGTCATTAGTCCCCTAGAACTTAGAACTAGTTAAACCTAACTAACCTAAGGACATCACAAACATCCATGCCCGAGGCAGGATTCGAACCTGCGACCGTAGCGGTCTTGCGGTTCCAGACTGCAGCGCCTTTAACCGCACGGCCACTTCGGCCGGCCAGCAGTTAAGTCCCATAGTGCTCAGAGCCATTTGAACCATTTTGAACCGCTAACAGTTCATTACAGCCTCAAGACAACGGACCTACGACCTGCGTAGGGGACATCTTCAGTAGAATGTAGATTGGTGGAACTTAACAGAACTCTATGCATTTCACTAAGAACGGTGAAAGCAACCAAAGACATCGAGTGTATTGCATGCTCGGAACAAATGAGGTCAGTGACACGTCATCTATGATAAAACAGAGGAGGTCAATACGATACTCGTAATCATGTATTTTTTACGACGTGCTATCGGCATCGGACTTGTGAAATACGACAGCGTAGGAAGGCAGAGATAGACTTGCCAGTTCACTGAAGTTCCCAGCCGTGCGCCTACTGATACGTGCACTATCGCAACCTCCACTACTTCTGTTCATAAGTTCACACCAAAATAATCGAATATGACAAATAGGCTGGAGTAACGTTGGTATCCTTAAATAAACGTTCTATTTATATAAGCCTAATATACACACGCAGAGGATCAAACAAGAAGCGAAAGCGGGAAACTTAGTGAAACATAAACTAATCTCACTGTCTGCAATGTAGTAAGTTTTATGCAACCTTCCTGAATTGATAACTTGGCGCATTCTCGCTCCTGCTTGTACGAAATGAAAACTACGTTCCTGAATAAACTCTGCTGAGTCCAGTTGTTGCCGCTGTAACGAGGGACGCGAGTATGACCGCTGTGCGTGATCACATGTAAAAGTGAACAAACTGAAGTTTTGGTTTAATTTCGGATGCGAGGAAAGCATATATCATTAACAGACGGTCGCAAAGTACCGAACAGCAATGCCAGGTGCTTAGAGTGATTGTGAATGTAGAAAGAATGCGATTAAGCCTCATAGAGAGATCCTTCATGTGCTTAAAGGAAAAGAAATAGAATGAAATTACAACAGGCGTTGATGTAAGTCAACAGGGACAGTAGAAAATGTGTACCCCGATCGGGACTCCAGCCCGGCATCTCATGCTTACATGGCAGACGCTCTATCCACTTCTTTTGTTTGGTGTATGGTCGTTGTGGACGTCACATGACGTCCGTTCATGTTCGTTTGTTGATCCTTCAGACTGTAGCGCCTAGAACCGCTCGGCCATTTCAATTGGTGAGAGACCTGGAGGATGTGCTGGTCAGGGCAGCAGTCGAACATTTTCTGTATCCATAAAGGCCCGTACAGGACCTGCAACATGCGGTCGTGTATTATCCTGCTGAAATGTAGGGTTTCGCAGGGATCGAATGAAGGGTAGAGCCACTGGTCGTAACACACCTGAAATGTAATGTCCACTGTTCAAAGTGCCGTCAATGCGAACAAGAGGTGACCGAGACGTGTAACCAATGGCACCCCATACATCATGCCGGGTGATACGCCAGTATGGCGATGACGAATACACGCTTCCAGTGTGCGTTCACTGCGATGTCGCCAAACACGGATGCGACCTTCATGATGCTCTAAACAGAACCTGGATTCATCCGAAAAAATTACGTTTTGCCATTCATGCACCCAGGTTCGTCGTTAAGTACACCATCGCAGGCGCTCCTGTCTGTGATGCAGCGTCAAGGGTAACCGCGGCCATGGTCTCCGAGGTGATAGTCCATGCTGCGGCAAACGTCGTCGAACTGTTCGTGCAGATGGTTGTTGTATTGCAGACGTCCCCATCTGTTGACTCAGGGATCGAGACGTGGCTGCACGATCCGTTCCAGCCATCCGGATAAGATGCCTGTTATCTCGACTGCTAGTGATACGAGGCCGTTGGGATCCAGCAAGGCGTTTCGCATTACCCTCCTGAATCCACCGATTCCATACTCTGCTAACAGTCATTGGATCTCGACCAACGCGAGCAGCAATGTCGCGATACGATAAACCGTAACCGTCGTAGGCTGCAATCCGACCTTTATCAAAGACGGAAACGTGATGGTACGCATTTCTCCTCCTTACACGAGGCATCACAACAATGTTTCACCAGGCAACGCCGGTCAACTGCTGATTGTGTATGAGAAATCGGTTGGAAACTTTCCTCATATCAGCACGTTGTAGGTCTCGTCACCGGCGCCAACCTTGTGTGAATGCTTAGAAAAGCTATCATTTGCATATCTCAGCATCTTCTTCCTGTCTGTTAAATTTCGCGTCTGTAGCAATTTTAATGGCCGCTAGTGTAGGTTCCAACAAATTTTGAACTAGACATTTCATTTTCACACTTTTTCTACAGGAAAACGGAGTCCTTAGGAACGTTGTTTGCATCACATAAAAGTCATAGTGTGTGCAAAATCTTATCAGATATTTGACATAATTTACGAGGAACATGCATAGCGTCGTGCGGCGAACGACAGATTCAATATGGGAACGGGAAACGCAACACTGGCGCCAGTAAGTGGTCTCCTTTCGTTGTTATATCTGTGCCCAAAAGTATCGGCAGCCATCGTATTTTGCCCTGCTCGTAGTATAGGGCACCCCTCGTCATCTATGCTACTCCCCCCGAAGCAGAGATGAGTAAGGGTAGTTTCCATCTGCCAGCACAGGATCGATATCTCTACCCATACACATCCGAGTTGTGTAATGCCATCTCTGAATATGTGTTCTGCGGAGCAGAAGCCGGCTGTCCAGTAGTACAGACTTCACAGAGCCGGCGCAGAGCACGCCGTAGCGCTGGCTCCAACAGCGGAAGTTTCGCACCCTTTGCTGGATGGAACAGCGCTGTCCCCGGCGTTTTACTGCCGCAGCACTTCAGTACTCCCGCTACGCGTGTGCGCGTTGTCAGCGGCACCTGAAACGAGACGCTCAGGATGCGGTCCCGAGAAACGCATGTGAAGCACAGATACCTCTACGCACAACGCAGAGATAACCGTGGCTGACAATACGAGATGAAAACATTTCTCGTGGATATACAACCATTCCATTTTAACCTCTCACTACGGGACAATGTTTACACGAGAGTTCAACAATAAAATCTGGAACATCGCCAGAACCAATAGAACTGGATTTGGCAGCAATTTTTGTAAACGCAGTGTTGCACGGACACGTAATGTATTTCTTCATAATGTGAGTCATCATGTTTCCGGATGTATTTTAAAAGCACAAGCGTAAGTGCCAAAGGTTACTAAATCTCACAAAGCGAATGGTATCGATAGGAGGGGAAGAACGTTAGGTTTTAGCTCCCGTCGACGTCGGCGAGTTTATTAGTGTCACAGTATCTACATCTACATTTATACTCCGCAAGCCACACAACGGTGTGTGGCGGAGGGCACTTTACGTGCCACTTCTCTCAGTTGTTCTGCCACTAATGCTGCCGAGTCGGGAGGTCGGTAAAAGGAGTCAACTCTTAACCTAGCTCGGTTGTTGAGTATAACCTCCACCCATAATAATTCACAGGAACTATCCACTTCCATTTCACTACAAGATAAACTACTACTACCAGCGACAAACACGCCACCACCGGTTGCATGCAACCTATCCTTTCTAAACACCGTCTGTGCCGATGTAAAAATTTCGGCAGAATTTATCTCTGGCTTCAGCCAGCTTTCCGTACCTATAACGATTTCAGCTTCGGTGCATCCTATCAGCGCTTGAAGTTCCGGTACTTTACCAACGCAGCTTAGACAGTTTACAATTACAATACCGATTGCCGTCCCCGCATGTCCTGACTTTGCCCCGCTCCCTTTGAGGCTGTTGCCCTTCCTGTACTTGCCCGAGGCCATCTAACCTAAAAAACCGCCCAGTCCACGCCACGCAACCCCTGCTACCCGTGTAGCCGCCTGCTGTGTGCAGTCGACTCCTGACCTATCCAGCGGAACCCGAAACCCCACCACCTTATGGTGCAAGTCGAGGAATCTGCAGTCCACACTGTCGCAGAACCGTCTCAGCCTCTGATAAAGACCCTCCATTCGGCTCTGTACCAAATGTCCGCAGTCAGTCCTGTCGACGATGCTGCAGATGGTGAGCTCTGCTTTCATCCCGCTAGCGAGACTGGCAGTCTTCACCCAACCAGATAGCTGCCGGAAGCCAGAGAGGACTTCCTCCGATCCATAGCGACACACATCTCTGGTGCCGACATGAGCGACCACCTGCAGATGGATGCACCCTTTACCCTTCATGGCATCCGGAAGGACCCTTTCCACATCTGGAATGACTCCCCCCGATATGCACACGGAGTGCACATTGGTTTTCTTCCCCTCTCTTGCTGCCATATCCCTAAGGGGCGCCTTTAGGCGCCTGACGTTGGAGCTCCCAACTACCGGTAAGCACACCCTCTGCAACCGCCCAGATCTTCCAGACTGAGGGGCAACCTCTGTAACAGGACAAGCAGCCATGTCCAGCCAAAGATCAGTATCAGCCGGAGACAGAGCCTGAAACCGGTTCGGCAGACAAACTGGAGAGGCCCTCCGTTCAGCCCTCTGGATTGTCTTTCGCCCCCTGCCAACCTCGAGACGACCTCCCACTCTACCATGGGATAGGGGTCAGCCTCAATGTGGGCAGTATCCCGGGCAGCCACAGCCGTAGTACGACCAGGGGATGCGTGGGACGAGCTGGCTGTCCCCAACAAACCCCCGTCTGGACCCCCACAATTCTGCCCATTGGCAATAGCCTCAAGCTGTGTGACCGAAACCAACACTACCTGAAGCTGGCAGCGAAGGGATGCCAACTCAGCCCGCATCCAAAAACAGCAGTCGAAGTCCCTATCCCTGCTGAATACTGTTGTGCAAAGAATGTCTGAACTATCTACAGAGTATGTATTTGGAAGGGATGGGGAAGGAAGCCGATGGAATCAGCCAACCATTTGCCTTAATAAATTGGGAAAACCACAGAAAACCAAAAATCTGGATGGACAGGCGGGCATTTTAACCATAATTCTGGGGAATGCGAGTCTATTGTTTTACCACAGCGTTATTTTGCTGAACAGATTAGGATCGGAACAACATTTCAGCTAACGGATTTGTACTTTCCGAATTACTTTCAGCTTAAACGTGATTGCGGGAAATCCTGCTCTCTTCTTTGCAATACGAGTCACAGGTCCTGACATAAAACGATTAACATTCCTGGTATTGATCCTTAAGAGGAGAATACTGTAACCCACTAAAATAGTATAATACTGCACTCGAAGAATTAAAAAAAAGATGACCTCAAGTCTATGTATCGCTCACTTCAAACACACGTGAGTGGAAGCACTGGTCGGTGTTTCCTGCATCGTACCCAGAGCTGGCTTGGAATTGAGGGTAAGGCTTAAACCACAGGTTCAAGTAATTTTGAGACGATCTAAAATGCGGATTTATTGATTGGGAGGAGAACTGCAAGTATTCTCTCAAAATGTCAGGCGTGCATTACACGCAACAAGCAACTACACTGATAGCAGGATGCTTGTGCCAGTGAAATAATTATTTTACAAGCACCGCTACAAAGCCCCAGTGCTGAATTACACGCCATAATCGGAGTAAGTAAATCAGCTATTCTTATCAAGGAAGAGAGCATCCGTCCTTGCAGAGCAGGAAGAAGTAATGTTATTTGTTAACCAGAGCAGCGTCTATGGAATGGTACCAGAATAAGTCTCACTACCGAAAAGTAATAACACATACGTCATATTAGTGACAGAATTCTGACTGAATTTTATGTGTATAGTAGTGAAGCCTTAAATTCAATTTGAAATATACGAGTACATCGCGAAGAAAAGCTACAAGGCAATGGTTGCGACATAGTTAATTCCATAAAAAGTTCAGCAATATCCAGTGAAATTATTACAGATTACAAATGATTAGCTGAAAATAAGCATCAAAATTGGGTCAAACATATTAAACCGGATGTTTTTATAAACCACTTGCTTCAGGAGCTACAGTATTAGAATGCTACAGAGAAACTTGGTGAACATCGCGTGTAAATTTTCTAATAGGAGAAGGTTTGAACGTGCTAACTGCAGAGTGGAAAACTCAGCCAGTAAAAATGGTTACTATCAACAGGAATCTGTGTAACATAATTTTGAACGTCTTTTCTAAAAATTACTTCTACCAATTACAAATACGTTATAGGTATCCTGATAACTAAATAACGTCGAAGAAGGAATCAGAAACAAAAACTGTCATAGTATCAGTGACTAAAGGTATAAAAAAGAATCTCAAGGAAGGTTGCAAAATATTTTAGCTTAGCCAGTGCGACACGGAACAGATTTCAGATTATCCCACCACTCAACAACATTCATAACTGGAAATGAAAATGCTGCATATCAAGGAAAAAAAATCAAAAGTACTTTTGAATACACTTCAGATTACTGAAACTCCCTGGCAGATTAAAACTGCCTTTCGGGGGCAAGCGCTCTAGCATCTGAGCTACCCAAGCTCGACTCATGTACCCGCACTCACAGCTCTACTTCCCTTAGTACCTCGTCTCCTTCTTTCCAGATTTCACAGAAGCCCTCCTGCAGGAAAAATTGCTTGACATACGATAACATTGTTGTGGCATTTTGACGGGCACGTGCCCATAGAACTACAGCCATTTAATTTCCAACGTAATGCAATGTTTGTTCACGTTCTATGTCTGTACTATGGTGTTAGTAACACAACTGGAGACACAACAGCTGTACCTGGGGTGTAATTAAATTTCCTTTACAGACCATGAGGACTTGCAGTGGGGACCAAGACGGTTAAGTATAGCGTGGGAATTCATGTTCCATACTGTTTTCGCGCTACAAGCAAAATATCACAAGTCTTCGACGCCACTGGCTAGAGTATTACGTACGTCATTCACCCATAAACTGATGTCCAATGCCCGCTACAGGTTTCTTTACAAGCCGTTCAACGAAGTTTGTAAGCTGTCCGTAGGTATCTGTGCCTGCTGTTGTGACTATTGTCTTTGTTCATACCGTACTACTGCACAGCAGTAATCGTTCGCCACAGCAGTGCTACGGAACCTTTCATTACTCACGGTACATACTGATGGACCTAGACTCAACATGTCACCCGAAAAGTCTGTCCCTTCATAATCATATGAATCTTAATACAATTACTAGTTATTACAGCGTTACGTTATCAGTTATTATTATTATCATCGAATCTTAATGTGAACAACTCTACTCCAACATTCAATGTGATACCTGAGCCTGCTTAGACGGTTGATTCGTGGCAGAATGATTGACAAAGCAAGCCTCATCTCTTCGTCAGTAGATCTGTGTCTCCCTCTGTCCCTCTCCCTTCGTTGTTTTAATTTTTTTCAACATCTACAAGACCAGTTCACACAGATATGTAGTTGAAAATGATAATAACGTATGAACTGCCATCTCGGAGATCTGCGTGTTTCCATTGATTGTTGACAGCCAAATTTTTCCAAAGCCGCTCCGAAAAATTTTGATTTCAATGTTCTACCTGTTTTAAAATCTGCCATTTCCTCTTGTAATCCTACACTTAAACTATTCGGATGTGCTTCGAATACGTGAATGAATCAAGGACCCAGCCAAAACCTTGAAAACTCTCTCCATGATGTGTTTTGAAATTCGGCTGCAATAGTAGTAACTACTCTTTAATCAGGTCCCTCATCACATTATTCTCGCCAGTAAGAGGCCATACGGTTGCAAACGTCTCAAAAAATTAATTTTCCGTTCCTTTTATCCACAAATTTAACTTATTAATAAATTCTTCGATACTATCCGTACAGTCAATGTTTCCGTTTCTACGTACCTTTCATTTTTCTGTTTATTTGATTTAAAGAGTGCGAAAAGAACGGACAGATATGCCAGCTTAGATATCCCTTCATCATCTGCAAATAAATCAGCATACTCATGCACCTCAATAGTAAAAAATGCAAGTAACTCGTCTGTAGGTCCAATATTCGCGTTAACACGTTACCTAGAGATAACCTTCGTTTGAAAATGTTTTTGGCGGGTGCAAGAATCATTTTATTAGGTACTACATTTGACAGATAACTTTGCGTTTCCATTACATGTTCCACACTCCAAACCAGTCCTATTTGCAGATGACACCAGTGTATTGATTGAAGGTGGAAATAGAAAGGCTCTTAGGCTGTATGCTGAAGTGACAAATGAAAAGATTTCAGAGTGGTTTGTGAGGAATAAGCTACTGATTAACCCTTAAAAAAAAAAAAAGAAAAAAACCGCCACTATACAATTCCACACACAGCAAAATTAAAAAATCCATTAAAATCAAATATTTCTTTGGAAAACCAAAAAATTAAGTGTCACTGAAACAAAATTGGTAGAGCACTTGCCCGCGAAAGGCAAAGGTCCCGAGTTCGAGTCTCGGTCGGGCACACAGTTTTAATCTGCCAGGAAGTTTCATCTCAGCGCACACTCCGCTGCAGAGTGAAAATCTCATTCTGGAAAATTGCTTTGTTTACTTACAAGACAATCTGAAATGGAATTCCCACATCACATTCTTAAATTCTAAGCTATCTAAAATGACCTATGCAATGAGAATTATATGGAACAACACAATTGCTGAAGGAGAGAGGTGTATTATGCACGCATACTTTCCCTTTTGAGTTATGACATCATATTCTAGGGATATTCCCCTCACAGCATAACAACCCTGAAGAAACAAAAAAAGATTGTGAGGATAATTAAAAATGCAAACAGCTGAAAATCATGGAAACTACGATTGTCTCGCGACTAGCCCCTACTCTTCGACTCGCTGAAACATCAATCACAATGTTATTTCAGTCGGAGTATAGGTCAGTAGTGGTACAAAAAAAAAAACACATAAATAAAGTTGAAGAAACATACCTTAATTTTTGATAGCAAATGTAGTCCTCCTCAGATCATTCCTGCATATGAACTCGTCACATATGGCATCAAGGTCGAGTTTCATCGATTAATCTCCATGGGCGTTGAGAAGGGCGATGGCATTAATACGATGCTGCCTCATTATAGAACGAAGATACGTTTTCACCCTCCGCACACAAGAAAACGATCGCTCAGTGGTGCAGGACGTTACCGGAATCGTCAGCACTACACGTACGAATTTCACTAGTTCAGGCAGCAGGTCAAACAGGTGGTTTTCCTGTTTCAGGTATTTCGCTGTGTCATCCAACGAACTAATATTCGCAGAATCACTACTTCGGATAATCTCATGAAACATGCTTCGGTGGAGAAACAAGCGTTCTTTGTCTGTATCTGATTGGTAGATAGATAAAACATCGAATGGATGTTTGATATCACCAAGAAGAAATTGTTCAATTTGATTTACAAACATGAATGTTTGAGTTTTGAACCGTGATTCCAAGAAGCTGATGGATGTATCCATTGTTTCATAATGCACTCTTCTATATTTGTCACATACTTCAGTGAATGTTTCTACAGATGAATTGATGGAGTCATCGTATTTCTTAGGGACTTTTCTTCTACGGGGTAATTTTGGGAATCAACATCCATATCTTGACATTCTGAAGTTACTTCACCCCAGGATGATTCAAAATTGTTTCTCATAAATTTAACAGAAGTTGCATGAGTGGAAATCATCTTATTGGCCTCCTCTAGGTGTAGGGATTTCCTCTGTGGTACTATGTTTACGCTATCAATGTGATCAAACAGTTTTACCAAAAGTGATAACATGAAAAAGAAATCATATGTCTGCATATTAATCAAAAAGCCGTTTGCTTTGGCCCCAGTGTCTGAATTGTTATTTCTTGAAACATTTAGAAAAAAATTCTTGAAGTTCTGTACAGTTGGACAAAACTGAAGACATTGCCAAGTATCTTACGGCCTACCTTGTAGGACTGACTGGTTTCAAATTTTTAGAGGCATCTGCCTTCAGGTGAGCAAAAAGATCTAATCTTTTAGGTGAATCTCTCACAAAATATATTAAGTCCTTCATAACACTCAATGTATTTCGACATTCTGGAACTGCTTTCACAGTGTCTTGTACTGTTAGATTTAAACAGTGTGCAAGGCAGTGCACAAACATAGCTCTGTTCCCCATTTCCATAAACTTTGCCCGGACGCCATTATACAATTTAGCCATGTTCGCTGAACTGTCAAAGCATTGGCCCCTACAATTAGATGTAGGCAAATCAGATCGTCTTAAAATGTCGATAATAATGTCAAAGAGAGCCTTAGCTGTACTGAGTACAGCCCTAAAAAATATTCTTCTATCTCTAGCGAAGCATCAACAAATACAGACACTAAATTGCTCTTTGGTGGCTATGTCTGTTGTTTCGTCTGCTATTATTGCAAAATACTCTGCACTCTTGATATCCTCCAATAATTTTCTAAGAAGTGTATGACTTAAAATAGCCAAAATTTCGTTTTGCACATCATGGGATGTCCATTTGTAAGTTTCGCGCTGTAGCCATATTAAAAGTAGCTGGTTATCTTCACATCGAAGGTGTAATAAATTGTCAAAGTTACTTGTTTCATCAGTATGCCCACGCATTGCACTGCACTTCTAAATAACGGAGGGAAGATATGATTTTTAGTAAACAAGCTCGGTTTTCTTTCATTTGTGTCAGTTTTTCTTTGGAAATCTGGCTAAATACATTGACATTCGATGTTAAGGATTTGAATTTCAGTACCGCTTCTCTGTGGCAGCCCGATGCTTCATGCACTTTCAATTTTTCTACCCCTTTCTTCCAGTTCGAAAAACCAGTTTCCATGAAAGTTTTTTCTATTTTGTTAGAAAACTGAAAACTATTTTCTTCAAAAATTTGTCTGCAAATTTTGCAAAAAATAACATATTTTACCTTATTGTAATCGATCCATGCAAATTTTTGTTTCCAAGAGGGCTGATAACAGCGTTGTTTTTTTCCGGGAACAGTGTTTTTTGTCACCGCCACAGTTACGTCACTATCTGTGTCTTTGCTGTCACACGCAGCACCACTAACATTCGGTCTAGCTTCACCATCGCAAACACTTGCCACATTGTCACATTTCTTTCTAATTATAAACTTGTCCGTTTTAAACTGGACAATAAGGGACGAAAGATTAACAACTGAACCGAGTCACAGTAAGACTAACTGACCACTGGCGATGCCCAGCTCTGGAATATTTACGTTCGCTGCCAACATTAGCTGCGGCCTGCGTAACAGTACTGTGCGCCTAACAAGAGGTAGCCATATAACAATAGTGTTGATTATTGTCAGGGCCGGCTCTAGGGAGGGAGGGGGGAACCGTGCCATCGCCGAGGGCAGCTTATTTTTGGGGGCGGCAAATCCATCTTGCGGAAATGAAGGAATGTGAGAATAAATTGGATATACAAATTATTCATAAATTCAAGGATCTTATTGAAAATTATCTATGGTACAGAAACAGTGTGCTCAATTTACGAAAGAAACGTTTCCTCCAACAAAAATGGCTTAAAATGTATTTCACTGTAAACGTATCACTGACTGCTGCTTTGATCTTAAAGACATATTGACAACAAAGTGACGCATGAGTGTGATACGTGAAAATAAGGCGTCGTGTATGAAATATATTGTGGGAAAAGTTGACTATGTCGAAAAAGGGGAGGGGCATAGTGGGGGGGGGGGGGGGGGGGGGGGAGCGCTTGACATGTTCACGCGGGGCAGAAAATCCTTGGAGCCGGTGCTTATTTGTGTGGTGTTGTACCTAGTGGTTGTCAATAGAATTTACAAAAATGAATGAAGAGTCTTTAACGTTACCTAGTTCTTCTATCGATCGCCCTCAAATTCGGTGTCGCTATTGCTCAGTAGTTTCTTTTACAAGCTGCCAGCAGGCTGCTGTGGGAGGAAGTGGAGCTCGTCCTAGCAGCCAAGGCGCTGCGAGCTCATGGTGAGCTTTCGTTCCCCGCATACCTCCGTACAGTAAAAGTGTGCAAATAGTACGGATGCAGGGGACAAACCTTGTCACTACAGTTCGTCATATGCAGAGGTTGGAGGAGTAGCAGAGAGGAATACGCAATAGCTCGTAAAATCGATATTTTTTTCCTACATAATCATTACATACCATTATGCAAAAATGTATGCGCAAGTTTTAACAAACTTCCCAGTAAACGATGAGGGAGGGGGAGAGAGCGGTGAGAAACGCATGTTTGAATATTGGGAGGGGGGGGGGGGAGGGCGAGGCCCCTACTTTTAACTTTTCTTGGGGCACAAAGTACCTTGCCCCCCATAAGTCGGCGCCACTGAGCACAAGTGTAGTGTGATGTGATTCCACGTCTTGACACAAAACGTCAAAAGGCCTCATATTTAGGAGCCGGTATTTGATGAAGTTTACAGTTTTTACTATTTCGTCCATTACAATTTTTAGTGGAGATGGCAAAGGCTTAGCAACAACGGCTTCACCGTGAATGAGACAGTCTTCGGTGTCGTGCACATTTCCAACGAATCCATTCACTTGGTCGGTCATAAAAGCGGCTGCATTTGGACAACCACTAAAGAAATCCTGTCACTTCAATTCATTAGGGACCAAATATTCATTAGTCGCCCGAATCATTTCTTCAGCGTTTACTCGTTCGGGTAACTCTTCGGAGATTATTTGCAGTTGCATCCCCATCAAAATACGTTATATAGGAAACAAGTTGTGCGTGGTCACCTATATCGGTGTACTCGTCTATCCGCTGTGAGAGCTTACGACTGCTCTTTATTTTCTCTTTCAAAATGTCTTCGATGTCGCTGGACATGTCACTAACTCGGCCGCTGATTGTGTCAGCAGAAGAGAAGACTTTCTGAAATTCCAGTAGCAGTTTCTGAACCGAGACTATCTTTACTGCTTCTTCACACGGGGGCATTACCAACGTATCCACTATTCTATGTGGTTTTCTTGGGCTTTACGATAAGTTCAGGTACCTTACAATTCGCTTTTGTACTTTTTTGGGAAACACTACTGATGTCATGACGTGTACTTTTTTTTTTTTTTTTGCTCCAAAAGCGAAAAAATAATTCACATATTCACAAACAGAGAGGAATGTTTTGTTGACTGATGCCATTTCTATTTATTGGGAGCCACAGCATATTTACGGAGTATTTCATCACACAGAACATACTCGGGGATTGGGCATGTTTTGTCATCAAACCAAAAAAAAAACATAGCATAAATAATTAGCAAGAAATTGCCTTTGTTACTTTCTGTTACTTTTTTCGGGCTCAATGTCTTCTCTACTTGCGTTCGAGGCGAACCACTCCGTACAGTGGACTTATACTCGTATATACAGAAAAAAAGAACAGATTATTGACTGTAACGGAAGATACTGATGCAGCAATCACAATATTCACATTACTACAGAGCACAGCTGTGATAAAACTGAACTGACACACTGGAACAATGGAAAGTCTAGGACGGAAAACAATATTGTCGAACTGAATACCGTCTTATTTGCCTGACAATGTATGGGTTCTTTGGGGGCGAACGAAAATAAATTTCATGAAGCGACTACAAACTGAAACAAATATTAAAACAAGGCAATAAAGTCAAGAAGAGAAGGAAATTTTTTTCTAATCCCGGAATGTTAGGAAACTACTTACTGCCAGCGGTATGCATATTTGTCTCATCCTAGCAACATAGCCGCTGCGGTAGAACGTAATTAATTTAAAATAAACGATATATAACAACAGCATTGAGTATTAAATAAATTATATTTAGTTTTTTAAAAAATATAACTGTTATCAGCATGTATTAAATAATTAAAGAATAAGAAGCACCTGCTTACTTACAATCGAAGGACTCGCATTATATTTAATTTCTTCAAAACAAAAATATTCACGATGTGGCTAAAATCGAAATCCCTTAATTTCTTCCAATAGTTTGTAAATGTTCGCTTCACGTCCGTTACTTTGAGGCGTGTGCCTCAGGACTCCGGTTGCCGAAAACTGCACTGCTTTATATAATGCGAGTTGAAAGTACATTTCATTTTTAGTGTGTTGCTATTGACTATGGTGTACTAAACGTTTTCTGAATACGCCAGCATGATGTAATTGTACGGAGAATCTATGTGCAATGGAAGAGATACTCGTCATTTGTATGAAGAGCGTTTACCTTACCTCTAGACACCTTTGCACTCCCTCTTTGTTATAGTATACCAGCGGACCTCGGAGACGAGGACCAGAAAGTCCGACTGTGATCTTCCAGAGCGGCAGCGCTGCACAGTCGACTTTGATGAGGCTGTGCCCCACGCAGTGAATGAGGACGCCATAACGTGTACGAGAAACATAGCAACTAGACTGAAAGTGAATCACAAAACTGTCTGGTGTGTTCTGCATGAGCAACAGCTGCACCCGTACCATCCCTAGACCATACACGCAATGCAGCCACAAGACACTGAGTCACGACCTCACTTCTGCAGCTGGGTGTTGCACTGTTGTCTGGATAATCCCGATTTCCTCAGGTGGATTCTTTTCACGGGTGAAGCCACTTTCAGAGGGGAAGGTGTTCTGTGTACCCGCAACAGTCGTCTGTGGGCTGATGAAAACCCACGTGCTGCGCGTCCGCGTATGGTTCAAGAACAATACGGTCTAAACATTTGGACATGGTTCCTAGATGGACGTGTGATTGGTCCATACGTTCTTCCAATACATCTCTCTGGCGCTGCATACCTGCGATTCTTTGAGTGCGTACTGCTTGGGCTCTTGGAGATGTGGCACTACATAGGCATCAAAAGTTGTGGTTCCAGCACGATGGCGCACCACATCATCTTTCACACGCGGTCCGAGGTGATCCTGACCGACAACATGGGCAACAGTGGACAGCCGTGGTGGCCCGATTGCTTGGCCGACTTGAAACCACTAGACTACTACCTGTGGGGTCAAATTAAATCCTTGATTTACGAGACCCATGTGGCATCCGAGGAAGACGTACTGGCGCTGTTCAGTACTGTGTGGTAGATCGTATTACAGACGAAAGAAGGGATATTATCTACTCCTGCCCTATTTGACGACACGTGGATAGTTATGAATTTAATTATTTGAATTATTTAGATATTATTGCAACAAACTGTAACCTTTCAACTAAAGGATAAAGCAGCAGGTTCTCGTTTTCCGCACGGATAATGTCTAATACGCTATATAATTATATCTCTGTAATATCTGAACACCAAAAGCAAACCAGCACTGCCAAAAAGGGCATTCAGGGCTAAGAAAAGTCTACTAGTATCAAACATAGGCCTTAATTTGAGGAAGAAATTTCTGAGAATGTACGTCTGGAGCACAGCATTGTGTGGTAGTGAAACAAAGACTGCGGGAAAACCTGAACGGAAGAGAATCGAAATATTTGCGACGTGGTTCCACAGACGAATGTTGAAAATTAGGTGGTCTTATAAGGTAAGGAATGAGGAGGTTCTGCGCAGTATCGGAGAGGAAAGGAATATATGGAAAACATTGACAAGGAGAAGGGGCAGATGATAGGACATCTGTTAAGACGTCAGGGAATGACCACCATGGTACTAGAGAGCTGTAGAGGACAAAAGCTCTAGAGGAAGACAGATTTTGGAATATATCCAGCAAATAATTGAGGACGTAGGGTGCAAGTGATACTCAAGTTGAAGAGGTTGGCACAGGAGAGGAATTCGTGTCGGGCCGACTAAAACCAAATTGGTCTGATAGCTGGTTAATGCCGCCACTTCTTTTATTTTATGTTTATACTTTGCAATTATAAGAACGATTACGTGTTAAATTATAACATAGTGTACCCCGTCCTTACTGCATCCCTCTCACTTCAGGAAATACACTCCTGGAAATTGAAATAAGAACACCGTGAATTCATTGTCCCAGGAAGGGGAAACTTTATTGACACATTCCTGGGGTCAAATACGTCACATGATCACACTGACAGAACCACAGGCACATAGACACAGGCAACAGAGCATGCACAATGTCGGCACTAGTACAGTGTATATCCACCTTTCGCAGCAATGCAGGCTGCTATTCTCCCATGGAGACGATCGTAGAGATGCTGGATGTAGTCCTGTGGAACGGCTTGCCATGCCATTTCCACCTGGCGCCTCAGTTGGACCAGCGTTCGTGCTGGACGTGCAGACCGCGTGAGACGACGCTTCATCCAGTCCCAAACATGCTCAATGGGGGACAGATGCGGAGATCTTACTGGCCAGGGTAGTTGACTTACACCTTCTAGAGCACGTTGGGTGGCACGGGATACATGCGGACGTGCATTGTCCTGTTGGAACAGCAAGTTCCCTTGCCGGTCTAGGAATGGTACAACGATGGGTTTGATGACGGTTTGGATGTACCGTGCACTATTCAGTGTCCCCTCGACGATCACCAGTGGTGTACGGCCAGTGTAGGAGATCGCTCCCCACACCATGATGCCCGGTGTTGGCCCTGTGTGCCTCGGTCGTATGCAGTCCTGATTGTGGCGCTCAACTGCACGGCGCCAAACACGCATACGACCATCATTGGCACCAAGGCAGAAGCGACTCTCATCGCTGAAGACGACACGTCTCCATTCGTCTCTCCATTCACGCCTGTCGCGACACCACTGGAGGCGGGCTGCACGATGTTGGGGCGTGAGCGGAAGACGGCCTAACGGTGTGCGGGACCGTAGCCCAGCTTCATGGAGACGGTTGCGAATGGTCCTCGCCGATACCCCAGGAGCAACAGTGTCCCTAATTTGCTGGGAAGTGGCGGTGCGGTCCCCTACGGCACTGCGTAGGATCCTACGGTCTTGGCGTGCATCCGTGCGTCGCTGCGGTCCGGTCCCAGGTCGACGGGCACGTGCACCTTCCGCCGACCACTGGCGACAACATCGATGTACTGTGGAGACCTCATGCCCCACGTGTTGAGCAATTCGGCGGTACGTCCACCCGGTCTCCCGCATGCCCACTATACGCCCTCGCTCAAAGTTCGTCAACTGCACATACGGTTCACGTCCACGCTGTCGCGGCATGCTACCAGTGTTAAAGACTGCGATGGAGCTCCGTATGCCACGGCAAACTGGCTGACACTGACGGCGGCGGTGCACAAATGCTGCGCAGCTAGCGCCATTCGACGGCCAACACCGCGGTTCCTGGTGTGTCCGCTGTGCCGTGCGTGTGATCATTGCTTGTACAGCCCTCTCGCAGTGTCCGGAGCAAGTATGGTGGGTCTGACACACCGGTGTCAATGTGTTCTTTTTTCCATTTCCAGGAGTGTATATTAAGACGACTGTACTCTTCCAGAAACAAAGAATGAGTGGGCTGTGAACATGACGTTAAGGCCTTAATACATTATTCTTTAGTAATCATAGAATCATAGAATCACGTTTGTACTGGAAGGGATTTATATTCCGCGCAGTTACTTACTCTGCATCCTTAGGTAGTCTCTGACCAGCACCACAGGTAACGCAAACTTTCTTACATTTCGTAAGATACATGTTATAACGGGTTATGGCTGCGACGGATGCTGGCGCACAGGGGGCTGGATCGTGTGTACCAGACCATGGTACGGAGGTACAGTATCTGTGTTAACAACGATGGTCGTCATAACGAGTCTTATTTGGAAGTAGACCTAGACGACAAGCAGCTGGATGCAGAGATTAAACAATGTGTGTTGTGGTATTTTGCGTGTATCGCAACAACGGTACATTTCAGGGCCTGAGTTCCTGTGCTAAACTTAACCGTCTTGATCCCCACTACAAATCCTCAAAGCCTGTAGAGACAATTTAGTTACACCCTGTATAAAGTGCCTCGAATATAGGCTCCAAACTGATATTTACTTGAAGTATTTTTTTAACATTCAATGCGTCGCCTTTGAGAATTTCTTTCACAATTCTCCTCTGCCTTATTTTGAGCGCTTCTCCTCAGGGATTCTCACAAAATAACACTGAAGAAGAACAAAGTTCAAGTAAAGTAGCACAATACCTTGGATTACTTTTTCGAGGATAGGATAAAACTTTTTGAAACACATCAACGTCGTCCTTAGTTCTCAAAAATATTATTCATAAATCGACTATTGCTACTGTGGCTGTTTACCATTTTCAACTGGAGCACAAGTTTAGCCTGTGCTCTACTTAAAAACGACTAAACAGACCAAATTGAAATTGTGTATTATATGAGAAAATTTTTTTAACAGACAAAGGCAACGATGATTGCCTAAAAAACAAACCTTTCGAGTTCCTTTGGTTACCAAAAACTCAACAAATTCGTTTCTAAGAGACTGAAATATTGATGCAACCCATTGCCAAGGAAAGCTGTACAATTCTGAGAATTCCGCTTCCTAATAATAGAGATAAGAAACATATTGCTGTTCTCAGTTTGCATATACTTTACCATCATCAGGTTAAGAGCAGAGAAACTATTCCTCTTTCACAACCGCATATGCTATCGTACTATTTATAGTGGTATTTTATGTGCTCTCTGCCGCACACCGTTTCGTGCATTGTAATGTGCAAAGTCGCATATTCAAGAGTCAGATATATTATTTGTCAATGGTGTCTTTTTGGCGGTATATCATATATCCCGTAATTATTAAACAAAATTATGACTGAGACATTATTTTCAAGATGTCGTTCACCTCTAATAACGAAAATACGCAGTTAGTTTAAAATTATTGTTTTCGCTACAAACTTTATTTTGAAAACATTTTTATAAAGCCAAGGTAGAAGGTGCATTTAACTAACATGCACGGCACTGTAGCAGTTATTTCGATTCTATACGCAAACCTAGACTGCGTGCGATTACGGTCATACACATGGCTGCATAGAATTTATAAGGCACAATCTATTGTCAATCTGATTTTACGAATGTACAATAGCCGCTGGAGTAGTTTACTTTCTTTACCAAAGATTTGTCTACTGCACGAATAAACTGAATTACATCACCGTTCATCGTCACAGATAAGTACCATTTACTTTTATAACTTGATGTATTTAATTTTTAATCCATCATTACTTTACAGCGTTTGCATAGTTACGCTGCACTTCTCCTAATATCAGTACCATTAAAATGCATAATTATTTTCATAGCTTAATTATTCATTACTTTATAGCGTTTGCTACATTACGTCACGCTTCTCCTCACCGGGAGACCATTACTCTATAATAAAATTCCTAAATATTGTTATTGTGATTTCGATAGTTTTATTATTACCGTAATCAGTGCCACAGAAATCATTGAAAACTACACTTAGTGATTCTTTTCAACAGCGATAGTACGTCCAAAAACTGACATAGTTCAACAGGCAATGCTTGTGCCATTTCCAGTTTACTATCTTGAGTGGCAAAAGTTTATATATCTTCTGATTCTGTCCAACTTGTAAAAATAAACATCGTTCAATTGTACCCTGCAGAATTTTTGAATTCTTTATACCCGTCCGGTTTACCACCTCATCAATAGCTTTTAAAGAGAGATGATATTACTATGTCAATTTGAAATTTTAATGCTGTCCTGTGATTAATTAATAGTGTAACATTAGTGGTAACTCACTTGGGTGAGTGGATCACCACTGATAACTGATTCCGATAAAACTGTGTTTATGCTCCGCTTTAATCTAACACCACCTGATCCTACCATGCCTTTCCAAATGATATAAAAACAATTCCCAATGAAAGCAGTCTTTTGTATGACCATTAACAAAGCATAAGGTCAAACACTTCAAACGGCAAGATTGTATTTGTCAGAACCTGCTCTTTTGTTCAGAGATAGTTATTTTTTTGCTAAGCATACATACAGCCAAAAAGTAATCTGTGATGACATTATGACTTCTAACATTTTTTCAAGAAGTTTTGTAAATTAAAGAAGGCTTTAAACATATAATTAATCTTACAAAGACTGTATTGCTTTTATATGTTTTACAATCAACCATACTGTGCGTAATGACATCGCTTGTTTACAGCTATTCGAAAAACAATATCTTTTATTAATAAATACTTGCATTTACTTTTTTTTCGGTGAGTGATCAGGATAGACTGCGAATTATTCGCAAGAGTCAACTAGTAAAAAATATTTCATTTGTTACTTTACCCTATGCGCCTTCCTTAAGATATTTTAATCATGCCAATAGCAGTTCTCCTTGCCTCCCGAGTCTGAAACCTATGTCACCTACATTACAATCTCTGTAATTAACCTTACAAGATATGGCAGAAAGTTCCTTCTCATCTTTTACCCTTTACTTTGTTCCATTTCCGAAAGGTACGTTGGAAAAACGGATGTCGCTAAGACTTCGTTATGGGCTGCGTGTTTCAGAAATCGTGAAAATATGCGACCGTTGAAGTGGGCCGTACATAGTATTGCTTATCCATGTATTGATGTCCCAGTCTATACTCGTTTTCGATATTTCCGATACTATGTCGTTCCTCTCTTCGACATTCTTCCTCTGCGCTTTGCATTGCTCCACTCCACTTTGTTATAAGAACGCTTCTGAACTTTAGGATTTTTCTTACAAGAAAGAGGAAGAGTAAATTACTAAAGAAACACCTAAATTACTAAACAAACACCTGAAGTTCATGCAAATTTTTTTGTATACAATCTTAACGGATCTGTAATTGTCTATCTTAAAAAGTTCAGTCACGCAACAAGGTATTCTTCAACATACCTACGAGTACTTTTAGCAGACAAGTCGCATCTATTGACTGTTACGCAAACAGTTGAGAGTGTAGCAAAGTTATTTTTATTACAAATAATGAGTTTCCCCTGGTGAACGCTTCTTCAGATTTTCTAAAGGAAAAGGAAAATCGAGAATGTAAATATACAAAATTATAAGTTATGGGCACGTTTCCAAGCTGCGCTAAATTTTTTCAAATTTTTTAAAAACATTTAAAGAAGTAAATCAACAGTCAAGAAAGCTTACCGAAGCACTACACTTCACCGTCAGCTAGGGCGGTTAGTGAGAACGATGGTAACGAATCGGCTAAAGGAAGAACAGTCGAAGAAGATACACTGGAACAAAACAAAGTGTATAAATTTAAAAGGATAAAAACCGGGGATAATTGATGTAGATAAATAAAGGAGACGAAAGGGAGTAGACAAACAAAGTAAGGAAACATTTCTTGAAATAGTCAGGGTTGCCATGTGAGGCAAAGTGTAGAACCAGACGTACGTCGAATGACTTGAATATCAGGTGACTAACCGATGCCCACATCAAACCTTAAGTGCAGAGGATAATCCTTATTCCCGCTCTAGTAACGCCGTACAACAACAGAAGGCGCTAGTGTCGGCAGCTTAACAGCCTTGTTATTTCTCATGATAAATCCCTTAACTTCGTTGCAGATCAGGTCTGTTGGGTTCATACTGTAATGGTACAGAGGCAAATGCGAAAATGCAGCATTTGTATGGTGTGCTCGATGTGAAACTGATTGTTTTTCCATGTTTCTACGACGCTTATCACTTTGGTTCGTGTGAGACTACATCTGTGTTATAAAACTTTGGACATAGCTCCAATAAAGAGTATTTGGTTTTACATGTTTGTCCTAAAAATTGAATTGTCATGTTTTCTTAATTTAAGCAACCTTTATTAACAATCTTTCATAAAATATCGATAATCACGAATTTACATTTGCAATGAAAACAGGAAATTCACTTTCAGTATCTCATTCGATACGAGATAAATGTATTATTCATAAAAAATCAATGAATTTGACAATTACGATATGCGGGAATTTCAAACTGAATGAAAAACAAAAACAAAACAAAAAACAATTACCAAGGCGAGATACGAGATGTGCTCCATGAACTACCCCAGATTACCAATCAACTACGCTACCGATTCCGTTATACGAGTACATCCAGTTTTTCTGTATAGCTCAACTGTATTAAATAAAGTCCCTCGGAAAACTTAAAAGACGATTTCTTCCTATAAATTTATGAAAATAATTAAGAACTTCGTATTTATCGGTAGTTTACAGCCGTGTTCCACATGCGTGTTTCACTACAGAGCTGGACGCACCCTCAACCACTTTCATTCTGCATATCAACAGCGCGACAATCAGACCATAAGAGTACAAAGACTGTGACTGTGCACGATTTTTTAAATAAAAGCTACATAGCTAAACCTGATGAAGAAAAACGTTGATGGTTGTTAACAAATTACAATATCATGAAGTTTAATTTAACGTGACTTACTACTATGATACCCAATACATGAGTAGGACCTACTTCCAAGAGCATAACAACACTAGTGAACGTGTGCTACAGCTTCTGACCAATCATAGCGTTTGTGTTTGTTTACATCAGGTTTATTCCGATGATGAGTGAAGGAAAGCTTCCGTATAACTTAAACAAATTCTCTCAGAGGTCGATTTTGACATTGTGTATTCATCGGTTAACGAATTGCAAAATCGTTATATTCATAATAAACCACAATATAGGAAAAAAATTGAACTGTTCTGGGGTACAAATGATTAATTGCAATGAGTGTGATTCATCATACATTGGACAAACAGGTAGGATGGCAAAAAAAGATTTCGTGAACATTTATTGAACAAAAAAGGTCAGGTTTGACACCATTTGGCATTTGCCGAACACCTGAAAGTAAGTTGTCACCACCCTTATGCTTTAAATAATTTAAGTGTACTTAATTTTGAAAAAAAAAATGGGACAGATAGAACTTACTCTAAGGCATGGAAATCTCTCTACATTTAACGGATAGTAATGGTGGGTTTCTGTATGATCATTTGGTCTCTAAGAATCACATTTTTTACAACCTTATGATACCTGTTATAAAACCTTCGTCATTTTCTTTCAGTTTCTTTCCTTATTTCGCACGATGAGCTGTTGACATCTTAATAGACTGATTACTTTCATGGTTATAGTTGTTTTGGTTGGATTTTAGGTGCACCCATTCTAGGATCCGTTATTGTTTTTATGACAGCATTTACTTATTATATTTCTTAATCTCAGTTTCCTTTAACGTTGAGGCAGTTGTAATTTTTATTCTATGTCTTATCATGTATTTTAGTTAAGGTGCTATCTGATCACTTTTACTTCTTGTCTGTAGCCGCCTTTTCTTATAGTCTTACGCCTAGATTAGTTAAGTTTATGGACACTAGCGCCTCCCGTTGTTTACCTCCTTGCTAGTGCGCCTAGCACGGTTTTCCTCTGCAATCTCTTTGCAATGCGGCCGTCTATTAGACCTATTAGTAACCTGATATCCAGGTAATTAGGTCTACTTCTGGATGTACCCTGGACTTCTCCTGGCGGCTGTGACTATATTAAATGCATTTTTCTGTATTTTACGTGTCTGTGGCCCTTCCTCCACTTTGTATTTGCCTTCGTAAATATATCCCGGTTTATATCCTTTTAAATTTATATAAATGGATGGTTTTGTACCAATGTAACATGTCAGAAGGTTTCTTCGTTTAGATGGTTTGTTAACATCGTCTGACTAACCACCCTACCAGCCGGTGATATAGCCTTTCATGAGTGTTAATTTGCTTTCTTAAATTTTTTAATTTTTTCTATTTATTAGAATTTAGCGCAGATTACAACCATGCCACTTAATTAGCGATTTTGTATATTTCATCCTAGTTTTTCCTTTTCTTTGAAAATTGGAGGAACCCTTAACCAGGGGAAAAGTGTTATTTGTAATAAAAATGACTTTTCAACCGAGAATGTCTCCTTATAATTATGGAAGCCGCTTGATGTACCAATCAGCCCATAATGGAATGGAATAACCTTTATAAAATATAGTCATTTCTCGTCAAATAGTTTTTATGAATTCCAGAAAAATCGCATCATGGAATGGAATAACATTGACAAAATATAGTCACTTATCATCAAATAGTTTATATGAATTCCAGGACATTCATTCAGCAGTAATGCTGATAATTTTAGAGCTATTAAAACACACGTCCCATTGTCTGGAAGGATACAAGAGAGGAAAATGGTACGTTTATAACAAACCACACCGCATAGAAATCGATCCTTGGTAGAGAAACTGCAAAACCGCGCTAAGAAAATTCATCAATATGGTATTAAAAAATTTAATTCATAAACATATAAGAACAAAGTTATGAGGTTTTTGAAAATGGGTGGTTAGTGTCACAATAATATACATCCCAGCTAAAAAAACAATGCCACATGTATTTACATACCTCACACCGACCCCAACATTCCAATAACACGATGATAGCATTTGTTGAAGTATCGTGAACTGAAAAATACACTCCTGGAAATGGAAAAAAGTACACATTGACACCGGTGTGTCAGACCCACCATACTTGCTCCGGACACTGCGAGAGGGCTGTACAAGCAATGATCACACGCACGGCACAGCGGACACACCAGGAACCGCGGTGTTGGCCGTCGAATGGCGCTAGCTGCGCAGCATTTGTGCACCGCCGCCGTCAGTGTCAGCCAGTTTGCCGTGGCATACGGAGCTACATCGCAGTCTTTAACACTGGTAGCATGCCGCGACAGCGTGGACGTGAACCGTATGTGCAGTTGACGGACTTTGAGCGAGGGCGTATAGTGGGCATGCGGGAGGCCGGGTGGACGTACCGCCGAATTGCTCAACACGTGGGGCGTGAGGTCTCCACAGTACATCGATGTTGTCGCCAGTGGTCGGCGGAAGGTGCACGTGCCCGTCGACCTGGGACAGCAGCGACGCACGGATCCTACGCAGTGCCGTAGGGGACCGCACCGCCACTTCCCAGCAAATTAGGGACACTGTTGCTCCTGGGGTATCGGCGAGGACCATTCGCAACCGTCTCCATGAAGCTGGGCTACGGTCCCGCACACCGTTAGGCCGTCTTCCGCTCACGCCCCAACATCGTGCAGCCCGCCTCCAGTGGTGTCGCGACAGGCGTGAATGGAGAGACGAATGGAGACGTGTCGTCTTCAGCGATGAGAGTCGCTTCTGCCTTGGTGCCAATGATGGTCGTATGCGTGTTTGGCGCCGTGCAGGTGAGCGCCACAATCAGGACTGCATACAACCGAGGCACACAAGGCCAACACCCGGCATCATGGTGTGGGGAGCGATCTCCTACACTGGCCGTACACCACTGGTGATCGTCGAGGGAACACTGAATAGTGCACGGTACATCCAAACCGTCATCGAACCCATCGTTCTACCATTCCTAGACCGGCAAGGGAACTTGCTGTTCCAACAGGACAATGCACGTCCGCATGTATCCCGTGCCACCCAACGTGCTCTAGAAGGTGTAAGTCAACTACCCTGGCCAGCAAGATCTCCGGATCTGTCCCCCATTGAGCATGTTTGGGACTGGATGAAGCGTCGTCTCACGCGGTCTGCACGTCCAGCACGAACGCTGGTCCAACTGAGGCGCCAGGTGGAAATGGCATGGCAAGCCGTTCCACAGGACTACATCCAGCATCTCTACGATCGCCTCCATGGGAGAATAGCAGCCTGCATTGCTGCGAAAGGTGGATATACACTGTACTAGTGCCGACATTGTGCATGCTCTGTTGCCTGTGTCTATGTGCCTGTGGTTCTGTCAGTGTGATCATGTGATGTATCTGACCCCAGGAATGTGTCAATAAAGTTTCCCCTTCCTGGGACAATGAATTCACGGTGTTCTTATTTCAATTTCCAGGAGTGTAGATGAGCTAGTTTGCAACTGTCCATTCCTGAAAAACTTTCTGAAGGTCTTTTGGAAAATAGCGTAATGCGACTTCGAATATTTTCAGTGATTAACATTAAACTTTCATCGTTTAGGCACTTAATAACTAACCAAAAAAGTTTATACTGACACTCGTGTTTCTGAGATAAGAGGGATCTGTCTACCGCAGTTACATAGTTTGATGTTCGTATCTTCAGACCAGTCACTTGATTGCTCCAGTAAGCAGACATTTCGTTTTGAAAAACGTACCAGCGTTTGAATGCACCTCGCAAATCTCAGTTCTTACAAATTTTATGTGTACCGACCTTGTGGTTAGTGCGTATCGTAGATAATAGTGTATGTCTCGTATGCTACACTAGCCAGTCCTGAGTTCGTGGCAGAGTGACACTCAACCTATTTCCTGACACATTCGAGCATGTATAGAAACGAAAAATGGTTCGTACCCGCTTTTCTGGCAGTCTTTTGAAGTTATAGTGCCTTATGAAATATAAAAAACCACTCGACTTAGTACTTAAAATTTACGCAGCACTTTTGAGGGACTATGATAGTTCTATCATCTAGAAATATCATTTTGGAGTACCTCGTAACTCCTTCGAATTCATTAAAACGGTTGTACCAAACAGAGCAGTACCTGTCTGAACATCTAGGCAAAACTTTGACCAGTGTTTTCTATGCGGCCTCCCTCACAGACAGGCTGCATTTTTACATGAGTTGCCCAACAGATCTCGGTTTTCGTACAGAGCGTTAAGGTATGGTATTCGCATCCCGGAAGAGTCTTTTTGACACGCAGATTTAGGTTTTCTGTAGTCGTCCTAAGTTAATAAAGTCGACCATCAGACGTATTCCCATGAAAACGACATTGCATTGTGTATTTACTTCACTATCACTATTCTAATTTACACTCAATTTTCTTCTTCAGTGAAATTTTAAAAGCAGGTCTTCCTCCAAATATTTTACTTGCAACGTTACCCACACTCACCATAGATTTTCTGTGTGAAATCGTTCTGCTGCACTGGCTGTGTTTTGATGAATTAAAATATTCCCTTTATTTTGCATCCAATATAGCGTACTTTAGTGTAGGTAACCCATCGAATGGACATGAATGCATCTTATTCTTCAAAATGGTAAACTCACTCGAGCACTTTGGGCAACATGTCCCTAACATCTGCATCTTGGACATTGGTAGGGTTTGCGTTGAAGTAGAATTGTAGGTTTTATTTCATCAATTACTACCTTTAAAGAAGGAAATCGCTATGTTGTAGTGGTCGCCAAGGAACGAACAGCCACTCATCAATAACCTCACTGATTCCATGTTACGCAAATGAGAGGCAATGTTGGCTACTCGTAGAAATCACGCATCGTATTATGGAAGCCTAGCTAAAACTGCTTTACTGTTTTGCAGTGTCTGTGTCTGCACGATGTACCATACAATATGCTTCAGACAAACACCGCTACCACCAACAGCTGAATGAAATAAAAGAATACGATTAAGCTTTAGCTGCACAATGTCTTGGTGATGTATGAAAATCTGTGCCAGGCGGCGACACGCACACGGGTTTCCCACTTTACACGAGAGGTCACCTTAGACACTTTGGTTATCAGAGCATGCCTTCCGGATGTACAGGTTGGTCCGGGAGGCTGCTAGGATAAGCAAAGTGCTTAAGGTAACCTCTGGCATAAAGTGGGAAATCCGCGCACGCGTTCACACCTGGCACACATTTTAATAGGTCACTAATAAATTGTCAGTTAATGTCTAATCGTATTAGCAACGTCGAAAACCTTTCGTCTATAAAATCGCTTTGCCTGTTTCTCATACAGTGTAACTCTGCAAATCTGTTCTACCTTGGCCTGCTTTGTGAGCATCCATGTCTCAACACGTTCCAGTATTCCTGGAAAGGAAGATGATTAAGATTTTATGAGTGAAATGGAAACTTACCTTCGCGTAATGTGAGCCATATATCGACTGGTTTGCTAGCAGTTTTGATCACTGTTCGTATTTTAAATGTGAATTTTGGATTAGCCTTGTCTGTTACCCTCATAAATATCAACTGATAGTGAAATTACTGTAACCTATTACTCGTACTGTATGAAAATTCTGTGGTGTCACCGCCAGACACCACACTTGCTAGGTGGTAGCCTTTAAATCGCTCGCGGTCCGTTAGTATACGTTGGACCCGCGTGTCGCCAATATCAGTGATTGCAGACCGAGCGCCGCCACACGGCAGGTCTAGAGAGACTTCCTAGCACTCGCCCCAGTTGTACAACCGACTTTGCTAGCGATGGTTCAATGACAAAATACGCGCTCATTTGGCGAGACGATAGTTAGCATAGCATTCAGCGACGTCATTCGCTACGACCTAGCAAGGCGCCAGCACCAGTTACTAGTGAGTGTAATAATGTACCGTCAAGACCGACGTTCACCATTAATGGATAAAGTTAAGTATTCCACCAGCTGCGTCCGTTTTTTCTAAATTCTAATTTCCTTGTCCTGTTCCAGACCTCACGCCAGCCTCCGTGAGCTAAAACGCATGTCTTTCGGCTTCCTCTTGTAACCCGGTGTTGGCTCTCCTGCCAACCCACAACATTTGGCGACGAAGATGGGATTCGAACCCACGCGTGCAAAGCACATTGGATTAGCAAATGCAGTGCTAAAATCATGCCCGCGGTGTGCTACTAGATATTCGCGTGAGAATTGCCCGTCACCCCGGGCCATTTGCTTTTTCTGTAATGTTCAGAGTGTTTGCCAGAAAAAGCTCAGATCGGACACTCACAACCATTCCAGGCCCTTTGCTTCGCGCCGACTTCGAACCCAGGATACTCAGGCTCGTGAAACTTCGCCCATGGGAATTCATGTAGTTCATTCCACTCCGCTCAGTGCCACTCTCTCTAACAGTGACTGTGTTCATCCCACAAATAGTGTACGTCGACATCGCCGGAAATCCCGTCAAGTCGCAAGCGATTCTGTACTAGTGTCTGTTCACGTTGCACGAGACAGTCGCTCTTGTCGTCAACAGGACAATAAACTTTTTGTAGACTTGCACATTAACGGCAAAGTGATACCAACCCAGCTCGATACCGGAGCTGCAGTTTGACTGCTCAATCAAGACACTTACAAACTGCTGGGCACACCTCCGTTGCGTGCCGCAAATGTTAAGTTAACTAGTTATGCAGGTCACGATATCCCTGAGTTAGGACAGTGCAGCCTTCTTGCAATATACAAGGGACAAACAAAACTTGTGTCATTTTACGTCCTTCGTTCTTCTTCTGCAGTGAACTTGTTTGGTTTCGATTTATTTCAGTTGTTTAACTTGTCTATAGTAAATCAGGTCCTATCAGTGAACCAGACTGTGCATTCAGACAGTGTTTCTCGTCTATGTGAAGAATTTGCTGACATTTTTGCACCGGGCCTTGGTTGCGCTAAGAAGTACATATAAAGCACATTTGGAACTGAAAATAAACGCGCAACCGAAATTTTTCAGAGCGCGCAATGTTCCCCACGCATTGTGCGATGAGGTCGCAAAAACATTACACGATTTGGAATCACAAGGTGTAAGTGAACGTGTGCAGGCTTCTCTCTGGACATCACCATTAGTAATTTTGCCAAAACCTTCGGGAAAATTGAGACTTTGTGTGGACTTCAAGGCAACAGTGAATCCAAAACTAGTTATTGCAACTTTTCCTTTACCCCGCCCGGAAGATCGTTTTGACAAACTGTGCCCGGGTAAATATTTTTCGAAGTTGGACCTAGCAGATGCGTAATTACAAATACCGGTGGACGAAGACTCCAAGCGCGTTTTGGTGGTTAACACGCATCTTGGTTTGTATCGATTCAAACGACTGCCATTCGGGTGTGCATCCGCCCCAGCATTGTTTCAGCAATATCTACAAACTGTTTGTGCGTCGGTCCCTACTGCAGCAAACTATCTGGACGATATTGTGATCTCCAGAAAGACGGAAGAAGAACATTTAGCCAATCTCAGAACATTATTTCAGGTCTTGTGACAAAATGGTCTTCGCTTGCGGAAGGACAAATGTGCGTTTTTTGCTCGTGACTTGCCCTACCTGGGTCATGTACTCAATGCCCAAGGCATACATCCCAGTCCCGAGCACCTCCGTGCCATACAAGACTTGCCTTCGCCGCAGAATTTGAAGCAGCTACAGAGTGTGCTGGGAAAAATCAACTATTATCGTAAATATATCCCGCATGTCTCTTCAATTTCAGCTCCGCTTCATCGCTTACGCCGTAAAGGTGTTGCGTTCGTCTGGGCGACGGAATGCGAACGCGCGCCTTTCGCCAGTTGAAATCGGCGTTGCTTTCCAATACTTGCCTTACGCCAATCGATCCCCAGAAGCCCCTTTTGTTGATGGTGGATGCATCGGATTTCGGGATCGGTGCTGTGGTTGCGCACAAAGATGGATCGCACGATCGCCCTATTGCCTTTGCGTCCAAATTGCTCTCGTCTGCGCAAAGAAATTATTCACAGATCGAGAAAGAAGCATTGGCTCTCGTATTTGGTGTTACAAAGTTTCATGATTTCTTGTATGGTCGTCACTTTACCATTATCACAGACCACAAACCTTTGAAATCGCTTTGTCATCCGAACAAGCCTGTACCTCCACGTACAGCTCAGAAATTCATTCGCTGGTCTATTTTCCTCTCGCAGTACTGCTACGATATCTTGTATCGGACAACTGCTAAGCACGGAAACGCCGATGCGTTGTCCCGTTTGCCTGTTGCTGAGGATAGAGCATTCGATTCCTCCGAACTTGCTTGCATGTTCATTGATTCGGAAACCGATGACGTGGTCGAATAGTTTCCGATTGATTTTCGTCGTGTAGCTACAGCCACAGCTGCCGACCCTGTCCTTGCTACCGTTCTGCGTTTTGTTGCTACGCAATGGTCCTTGTCAAAGTCACGGATCGGGGATCCGTTGGTTCGCCGATTTTTTGCTCACAAGGAGAGGCTTTTTGCTCGACGTGGTGTTTTGTTGTTGCGTTCTGATAATGATCAGTCCAGGGTCGTGGTTCCACGTTCGTTACAGTCCTATGTCTTACAGCTTCTCCACCAAGGAGATTGGGGTATAGTGAGAACGAAACAACTTGCTCGTCAGCACTGTACTTGGTTCGGAATCGATGCCGCGGTCACGAATATGTGCTCTTCTTGCATGGTGTGTGCCGAACAACAATCAGCACCACCGCGGAAATCCTTTGCATGGCCAAAGGCCACTTCCCCTTGGCAACGCTTACACATCGATTTTGCTGATCCATTCTGGAATGCTCGATGGTTGGTTGTGGTAAATTCCTTCAGTAATTTTCCTTTTGTTGTCCCGATGTCTTCCACGACGTCATCTGCCACCATCCAAGCGTTATCTGCTATCTTTTGCATTGAAGGTCTTCCACAGACTATTGTTTCCGACAATGGCCCACAATTCGTGTCCGCAGAATTTCAGTCATTCTGCAAGGCCAATGGTATTCAACATCTGACGTCCGTGCCGTTTTTGCCTCAGTCAAACAGTGCTGCTGAACGATTGGTCAGGACTTTCAAGTCACAGATGTTGAAGTTGAAAGAGTCGCATTCTCGGGAGGACGCGTCATTGCTCGTTTTGTCCTCGTATCACTCTCAGCCCCGAGATGGTCGCTCGCCGGCTGAGTTGCTCCACGGTCGTCATCATCGAACCTTGATGTCTTTGCTACATCCGCCGCATCAGGTTCCTGTGCAGCGGCAGACACCTGCTTTTGCTCCAGGCGACATTGTCTACTATCGTCACTACCGAGGTTCACGGCGTTGGCTCGAAGGGCGCATTCTTCGCTGCCTCGGCCGCGCTATGTATCTGGTTTTGGGGGCCTCTGGTGAGGTGCGTCGGCATCTGAACCAGCTGCCCCTCTGTCGTCGCATGGGATCTGCCGCTCGCCGTCTGCTTTCAGCGACGGTGCCGTCTGGTCAGCGCCCTGGGGACCCATCTACTGGCTCGCCTCAGCCCCAGGTGTTACCGACGCTGCCTTCCATTTTGCCCCATGGCGACGCGCCGCCGCCACCGCCGCCGCCTGTTCTCCCGCCGGCGACGCCCGCAGTGGACGCGTCGCTGCAACCGCCGGGCGCCTCCCTGGGTCACGCGCTGTCGATCGCTTCCCGTGACCAGTTGTCCTCCGACATGGAACTCTTGCCCGCTCCGGGCCATATGTCGTCTTCGCCCGCCGGGTGCCCCGGCCCGATGGAGGTCGACCCTTCGGCCCCTCCTGTCTCTCTGCGGGTGCGTACACCGCATGGTGGCGTGCACCCTGGAGCAGGTTTTCAGGCGTTTCCTAGCTCCCCGCGGTCCGAATGGCAGGGCGCGGGTGGCACAGCCTCGCCTGTTGTTAGGCTCCCCACCTCGTCGCATACGTCAACATGGGGTCCTCCCCACGGCGGGCGGAAGCCTTATGCCACAACCGTACGCCGATTTGCGGGGGAGGAATATGGTGTCACCGCCAGACACCACACTTGCTAGGTGGTAGCCTTTAAATCGGCCGCGGTCCGTTAGTATACGTTGGACCCGCGTGTCGCCACTATCAGTGATTGTAGACCGAGCGCCGCCACACGGCAGGTCTAGAGAGACTTCCTAGCACTCGCCCCAGTTGTACAACCGACTTTGCTAGCGATGGTTCACTGACAAAATACGCGCTCATTTGCCGAGACGATAGTTAGCATAGCATTCAGCTACGTCATTTGCTACGACCTAGCAAGGCGCCAGCACCAGTTACTAGTGACTGTAATAATGTACCGTCAAGACCGACGTTCACCATTAATGGATTAAAGTTAAGTATTCCACCAGTTGCGTCCGTTTTTTCCAAATTCTAATTTCCTTGTCCTGTTCCAGACCTCACGCCAGCCTGCGTGAGCTAAAACGCATGTCTTTCGGCTTCCTCTTGTAACCCGGTGTTGGCTATCCTGCCAACCCACAACAAACTCTTAGGATTACACCTGAATAATCAGTAATAGGGCACACATGTATTCCATGTATGACTTTTGGATATCCTATGCTCACAGACTCCTTTTAAGGCGTATATGACACATTTGCTTCGCTTAGTTTTTAGTATGTTATGTAAACATGACTTGAAAAGTAGCCTGTGACCACTGAACGGCAGTGCCACGTGTTAGCCAAAAGTCGTAAATGTAGTTCATTGTGGCTTTATTAAATAACCCACAGCCAACTGATGATGGAAGGATATTTCTGCGAAGCATGTAGCGCAAAGTGTAATATAACAAATACATCTGGTAATGGCAGTTTGTATTTCCAACTGTAGTGCAGGTACATTTGCCACCCACAGTTGCATACACTAAAAATAAAGTGGACTTTCCCTTTGTCAAGAACGTTTTGTTTCCTCCTTCATTTTGTCATAAAGAGAAGCTAGTTAATATCTAAAAATTTAGCTTTCTTCATTGGCCTATCACGTATTGTTTGGGAAAAAGAAGATGGAAGTGGATAAGCTGAACATCTATCAGAATTAGTTTCCTGTACTGAAATTCCAAGAACATTATAATTAGACCCGTGGGTCTCCTGTGGAATTCTCTCAGAAAGTGTTTTCGAGCTAATTACAAAGTACTGAGCTGTCTGTATAGTCTTAAATTGAAGTGCTAGAGTGATGGAACTGAAGTGACCGCTTTTATTACTTGCTAAAGTCACTGGAGCCCGTGCTGCTCGCGACATTGGCTATGTAATGCATCTCCGGCATGTTAACAAGAAGTGCCTTTCCTAACTTTGGAATCTCTCGTCGTTCTATTCAGCAAATTCTTTGCGCGTATTCTGCGAATTCTTCCAGTCGACCTTGACTCGTTCTCGCATGAACTTCCACCACTCATGTAACGCGACGAAGCAGTAATATTCCACCCTCGCGGGTAAACATTCTTGACAACGTGGAGTCCGTTACCATAGGAGTTGCGCGGTCAGTAAAGAGAAAGCAAGGTCTTGAGCTTGGAAACACGCATGACATGGTTATTAGAGTGAAAAGTAAATGGCCAGGCTGTGGTGCAGATCATCTTACGTCCAAATGTGACCTATTGCTTTGCTCGCTACATGAAAGAAAAGGCTCTGTGGAACAACGAATTTGATAACGGTCTGTGTATAACCAAAGGTCTTCGAGAGAGTTGCAAGAAAAAAGGCCAGTATCGTAGTGATCTCTTTTCATAAGGTTTCACCGTCCTGTACTCTTCCACTGCTTAACACCTGTAAATGGTAAATTATTTCATCCGCGACGTTGAACATAGCTTTTCTCTTCCTAGCATACATAACTGAAAACAGCATGAAAGCTTCGATTTTTAAAAACATGCTACCTTCTTTTTCTCTGATAATAACAGTAATCACTCTTACTGTGTTTATCAGATTTTGCATTATCCATTTTTGGGAACAATTTTCTGTAGACCTTTTTCTTCATTTACTTCCTCTATTACAACTGAAATTTTTGCCTCCCACTCAGTTTTACAGCACTCCTCTTGGCTATCAGACTACGCTGAAAAACATTCGACAGACTCTCGGAAGTCGTACAAATGGTAGTCGTGAAACACAATCAAGATCTGTCCTCGCTAATACACAAACAGAGAAGAAATCTGAGGTTTACGGCGTCTGTCAATGTTGACCCAACGATGACATAAATAGCAGCTTTCAGTGTCGAATTGAGGGGAAAGTAGCGTGCTAGTTTAAAAGCAGAATCGTCGATTATTCGCGCCGACCTCTACAAGACTGACCATCAACGAAAAATGGAGCCAGAAACTCCGGTCTTATGCCGCGACTATAACACAATATCCCATGTTCTCGAAGACAAACATACAGCCACTAACTTTGCCAATTCGACTGTCAGGATTTGGAGAAAGAAGGACAACATGACGATACCGGCTTCCATTTATAGACGCCTTTTACATGTTGTGCGCTAAAGAAATACGAAAAGAGTTCAGGAAATACTACGTCGATAGACTTCAAACAGAAGAATATTATGCACGCCTGGCAGGTGACTACAGCCAAGCTGCAGGTTTAGGCCACTGTCTCTGAGTCTTTAGTCGTACCGCGGACAAGATCCGAAGTGCTGCAGTGTTTCCTCGTTGTCATACAAAGGTTCCAGCCACTCAGCCCGCCGCTGAAATTAGAAAATCGGAAAAGGGACCACAATCTATGGCTATGAGGTCACCACAGATGTAAATCCTCCATCGATAATAAGAGGGATGTCCAGAAAGTAAGTTCCGATCGGTCGCGAAATGGAAACCACAGTGAAAAACAGAAACGTTTTATTTGCAACAGTTAGGTACACCTTCCACCTACTTCTCTACATAGTTGTCGCTCCAACTTCGAGTGTTGTCGTACTGTTGTATCAACTTTCCAATATCCTCGTCATAGAAAGCAGCCGTCTGTGCTTTCGGCCAGGTATCTGCACTGGTCCGCAGCTCGTTGTCTGTGAAAAAATTTTGTCTTCATAGCCAGCGGTTCTTGTGAGCTGAGATGAGACTCAGGGGGAGCCAGATACGGACTGTATTGCGGTTGATCAAACACTGCTCATCGGAAACGCTGCAGGAGCGTCTTCATGGCCCCTGCAGTGTGCAGACGAGAATTGGCATGAAGAAGGAACTGCTCGACAGTTGTGTTATGTGGGCTGCATGACACAGGCGAAACATCTAACCAGACCCTCGTACTTGGCGGGAGACACTATTCCCTACACATCTTTACGTGCTCACTGTTCACTAAAAATTGAAAAGAGCGACGCGACACGATCGACGGGCATACTAGAGACACTGCCCAAGTCAACTGTGCAAAGTTTTACCGGATTTTCCCAGTGGTTTTCGTTTCACGACCTATCTGAACTTACTTTCTGGACAACCCTCGTAGTTGCAGGATGTCAGAAAATCACGTCGTCAGCGACGGCCAGCACATCTTGGCTCTAGTCGATAATGTAGCATTATTCTCCGTGATATCAGCATCTTATCTTAGCCTTGTAAAGACATTTTATGTTCTGGTTTGAAAGACCATTGTTCTGAATGCTTAGAAAAGGCACACACACCTTGTTCTGACTATGGTGCCGAGTGGTGCCTTTGACGTGTAACGTGTGTTCACTAAGATAATGAATGGCTGCGGATGTTCGCCTCTGATGAGGAAAGCTGGTAAAACTAATCAGATAATACATGATCTGCGGATGTGTTCTGTACAGTAACACCTAGTGATTGCTCACCACAGCCTGTCGAGTTTGTTGTTTTACCAATTGCGTATATAATGCTGTTGTATGCGACTTCTTGCAAGCATCAGAAGTATATCAAATCATGAAAGACTGACAAAGTTACTCTAAGTAGTTCATATAACAAAACTGCTCTGGGCTTTTATCTACCGTTGAAGGCGCGCCTACTTCACCCCAAAAAACAAAATGAGCTTTAGTGGTGAATGCTCACTTAAAGTGGAAAAATCTAGTGGAAGACACAAAACTTCCTCATTCTGCCAAGATTATTTATATGACACCGATGATCGTAATCAATACCAATGGAAAGCTCTCGGTCACCAAATGCGGCGTACAGCCGCAACTCGTCCCGAAGGGTGTGCACATAGCGCCAGCCGGAAGATTCATGGAAGATCAGCTCTCTCCTATCGATGAAGAATCATGCTATGGTACGACCGCCGACCACTCGCCGGAAATGTCTGTTTTCCCAGCTTGACACCGGAAGAAAATTGGCGAGTGTTGCCATTCTGCGTCAGTTGTAAGTCGCATTAAATCGTGGAGTGAACACAGGATAGAGCAGGACTCCCGAAGAGAAACATCGTATAAACACACTGAACAGTGTAGACCACTCCCGCCCCCAAATAATCTGCGCTCAGGACAGAGGACGTGGAGAAAATGCTGAGAGCCCTCATCATTCATTTGAACATCCTGGTAGGCAAGAGAACTGGATAACATGGCCAAAGCCGCGCGGTATTAGCCGAGCGGTCTGGGGCGCTGCAGTTATGGATTGTGCGGCTGGTCCCGGCGGAGGTTCGAGTCCTCCCTCGGGCATGGGTGTGTGTGTTTGTCCTTAGGACAATTTAGGTTAAGTAGTGTGTAAGCTTAGGGACTGATGACCTTAGCAGTTAAGTCCCATAAGATTTCACACACACACATTAACCTGCGCAATTTTCCAATCTGTAGGTACAGATCTATCGGTGAGCGAGCGGTTGTATATGCGTGCTAAGTAGGGAGCTATTGTATCAGCGTAATCTGAAAGGAACCTAATCAGTATACAATCTGGACCTGAAGACTTGCCCGTATCAAGCGATTTGAGTTGCTTCGCAACCCCTAAGGTATCTACTTCTAAGAAACTCATGCTAGCAGCTGTTCGTGTTTCAAATTCTGGAATATTCCATTCATCTTCCCTGGTGAAGGAATTTCGAAAAACTGCGTTCAATAACTCCGATTTAGCGGCACAGTCGTCGGTAACTGGAAAAAGGTTCAGTGGCATCGGAATGGGGCAATGGAGCAATGTCAATGCTTTCTGGTCATTTGCGTAATTACTCAGTTCAGAGTGTCTTCGTGAAATATCGTCGGGAAACCAAGTGCAGTAATATCGTGGTCGGTTAATACTTTTGTGTGTTCCCAATAAACATGCTTTGCTGTGGCGTTTTAGTTCCCGTCGCCGATTCTGTTTTCGTACATGGTACTCAATTCAGAACTGTATGTGACTATTTACGTTATTTTACTGTGAGGGATACCGATAACGGTAACTATACTGACAGGAGAAGTTTCTCTCCATTGTCGCCCTTCGGTAAGTTACAGGGCACACGTATTTCATACGATATCATGCTCGCGTCGATCATACAGAGATTACAGTCTTTTTGAAAAATTCAGATAATTCAATTTAACCTTAGATAAAGCAGAAGACTGTTAGTTGAACATGAATATTTCAGTTGCAGAATCTTAAGTACAGTGAACGCGGCCCGTGCGCTCCAATCGTAAGAATTCTCCAGGCACCAGAAAAAGTAAAAACGACTGGAACGGTGATGTCAGCACTTGAATCTGCAGTCAGCTCCGCTTTCTATGTGATGTCCGGCCACCGGGCTGCCCCACTGTTTGCTTGTATAATTCGCGATGCGACTCCAGCCACAGATCGTCTTGGCATTTTCGTCCTGCCGCTGCTCCTAGAGTAGCTCCTCTCGCTGCCCATGTGTCTAGTAGAGATCAAACTGAGCTCTGTGCGGTCGCTTCAAACTCGCCAGCAAGCTCTATGACGTCATCTCCGAAGTCTCCGTTTCTGTACACTCGGGACCGACTCACGAGTCTACTCCGCTGCCCATTTAACTGAAAATTCGTCTCTTGGGCCAAATGTCAGGTGCCGCAGAAATGACAGTGAGCGTCTGAGTCCGTACGTATAACCGAGGATTAGCGGCATTTCCGCTGCATACAAACTGTTGTACATGACGATTATTACACAGTGTGTTAAGGGTATTAATACAGATATTTCTATTGAAGACTGAGGACAATGTACTGAACAACATTACTTCATTTGCGGGCGAATAATCATAGGTGTTACGAGTATATGTTTTTAGTTTGATTAGTACCTGTAATTATGAGTAGCACAAGCAAGCCAATAATGTTTAATTTTCCCCTGGACAGCAGGTCAGATATTCAAGTATGGACGCGTGGTCAACGAAGGGAAAGTCTATAATGGCAGGCGTAGTCCACTTTCCACGACTGTGCAGAAAACATTAGGTAGTAAATTATGTGATGTATCTGTGGAAGACTGTTAGACGCGGAGAAAAGCCAACTAATACATTGACGTATGTACACATTAACGCACCACATATAAAAATTGTTCAGTGAACAACGTAAGTGAATATCATCACTTTCATATGAAGGACTTATTGCAATAGTGGTAGAAGTCCATTACCTCCACATTTCTGTCTCTAATGCTTCTGAAATTAATGAGCCAAACAAACAGAAAGAAAGGTTCATCTCTAGCAAGAAGCCATATGCTTGAAACTTTCTGGTATCTCAACCGCAGATTTTTCAACTATCATTTAACTTTAGGACTCTGTATCTCAATATGAACAAAAATGGACTTGTACCACTTTTGAAATAAGCCCTTCATATAACCTAGGCGATGTAAGCAGCGGGCGACAGGAAAGTTGTATGAAATGATTCGTGCTCCATATAGAATTGGCGTTTGGAGTGGCATCTCATGTTAACAATGGGAGCACATCATTACTTAAGTAATATGTTTACAACGAATGTAAATATTCTGTGTGAATCATGTGTGTGTTTGTGTGATTGATTCAGTAAGAATTTTATGCTGGCTCAGGAGGCACAAATAAAAAAAGAAAAAAAAAAGAACGCCGATGGTATACATGTTTAGGTCGTGCTACAGAACACCTCTTGTGAAGCTTAAGTACACTCTGCCGAAGTTCTTTATCGTGGACTCTCTACGGCAGACTTTTTCGACGTGCCACGCAGAGTATCGTACCCACATCTAAGTTTGATTGAAAGAAAGCAAAAAGCAGAAAGTTGTCTCCTATGCTGCTGAAAGAACATGTGAACGAAACAAGGTTTCTGTAGCTGTTTTCGGAAAACATTTTACTTGTAGCATAAAAAATAAAACACCACATATGTTGGATTCGCGCGTTTCTTCATAATGTATTTTTTCTCAAACGATTGCAGGGAAACTATTGGTAAAAAAATGTTCTATTATTTCACAGTCTCACATCATATGGTGAGGTGATTATATTTATTAGAAGACTTCAAAGACGAACAACTCACTGCTCGTTGTTCGAACAATTTGAAGTAAATTAAGAGGGCGAATTGCAACTGCTAATGTGAGGGAAGCATAAATCAGCAGTGTGAAACTGTCGTCGTATTTCGAAGTGCGTCCCTCAATCATGTGTGGAAGTATTCCGAAATTTTATTTTGGTATATTCATCCGCAAGAAATTTCTGAATCCCATTCAAGAACATCGTGTCCATTATCCCAGAATGAAATGTTCACTCTCCAGCGGAGTGTACGCTGATATGAAACTTAGTGGCAGATTCAAACTGTGTGCTGGGACGGCACTCGAACTCGGGACGCTTGCCATTCGCGGGCAAGTGCTCTACCATCTGAGCTACCCAAGCACGACTCATGACCCGTCCTCACAGCTCAGATCTGCCAGTACATCGTCTCCTACCTTCCTACCTTCCTCCCCTGCGGACGTTGCGGGACTAGCACTCCTCGAAGAACCTCTGAGGGAGGGTTTCTGTGAATTTTGGAAGGTACGAGACGAGGTACTGGCAGAGTTGAAGCTGTGAGGACGGGTTGTGAGCCGTGCTTGGGTTACTCAGTTGGTAGAGCACTTGCCCGCGAAAGGCAAAGGTCTCGAGTTCGAGTCTCGGTCCGGCACACAGTTTCAATCTGCAACTAAGTTTCATATCAGCGCACACTCCACTAGGCAATGAACATTTCATTCTGGAAACATTTCTCAGGCCGCGGCTAAGCTGTGTCTTGTAACACCCCAAGAAACCCGAAAACCCAAATTAGAATGTCATGATAATTTACAGTAGGGAACAGTGTTATTCTGACAGGTACGACACTTTGACAATAATATAGTACCTTAAAGTTTTGATGAACACCAATTTCAATAATTACTGAGTGTGTCATGATATAAAGGTAGAAAGAAAGAAAGGTTATTTATAGTTAGCTATCAAACAAATCAGTAATAACTGCAAATAGGTAGGACGAAAGTTAAGTCCAAAGTAATATGTCGGTCAGAGATAACGTTTATTGTGAAAAGTAATAATGTGTGATAGAGATGCGCGGATTTTGTTCTCAGTTATTCTGACTTAAGAACTTGAACTGAAGTAATATTCTGATAGTGTAGGACGAGTTAATGAACTTTAATTATTGGAGATATTATTGCTGGACTCAACCTTCATCAAAGTGAAGAGTTACAACGAAGAATGGACATAGTATCGAAGACTGCACCACCTGATTAGCCTGGAGTAGGAAACATTAATACGAAAACACGAGGATAATACAAATACGCCGATTGTAAAAGTTGTCGTAATTGTCACGATCACCGATCTGAAAAGAATCGTAATTGGCCTGATCCATCGGCATGCGTGTGGTGTGATGATTATAAACTAATTGCTAAGAAGGAACAATAGAATTGTTCGTCAGTAATGGAAATATCACGTGTTGGCTCCATCATTAATTGAACTGTGTGATAGTTGATAATCAAAATTAATTAACTGTGAATATTTTAATTGAAAGAGTGACTTGATGAACATTGAGCATTCAAAGGAGTGTTTTGCCGAAATAATATCACGACGCACGAAAGCAAGATCGCATTATAGATTATCTCTATGATTTGCGTCGTGCCGTAGTCAACAATTCTGCCTAGCAACGTAACTACAACTACTGATATTGAACCGAGAATGAATTTTTCCTCGCTTCAGTGGTGTGAAACGACGCCGGTGAAGAATGATTCACTCAATACTGCAATAACTAACTAAGCGGGCATAGCATGTCATTATAAAACCATAACAGACGATTAAAATCAGCAGTTCGCATCGCTGAGAAGACTGTGCGGGCTTTTATACATTATGCGAGGAACAATTTTCTTTAGAGGTTTTCAAGCGCTGTTCCACGTTATCCGACGGGGACAACCATCACTGCGCGTCGCGTCTCCATTCCACCGACCGAGCTGTAGCAGTAGCGGCTCAACATCAACAGCGACAACAAACAGAGGAGAGGTGACGTCACAGTCTCTGTAATATCCTTTCTTCCAGGAGTTTCGGTGCTGTGAAGGAGAGCTTCTGTGAAGTTTCGAAGGTAGGAGACGAGGTACTGGCGGAATTAAAGCCGTGAGGACGGGTTGTGAGTCGTGCTTGGGTAGCTCACATGGTAGAGCACTTGCCCATGAAATGCAAATGTCCCGAGTTCGTGCGTAGGTCCGGCACACAGCTTTACCGGTAGTCTGCCAGGAAGTTTTATATTGTGTCCATGTCTTTATGATCGTTAAAAGTCCTAAACCTCTTCCTCGCTAGAGAAGATTCGTTTACCCCTCTTCTGCGTGATTTGAAAGTGTCCAAACAAAACATACGTTTTGCCCCAACTCGCAGAAAATCATGTTCGCATCTGCGTGTGACTCAAGGAAAGCAGAAAGGTGAAAGCTGAGTGACACTCTGCGCTACCGTAAAACTTTTTTCATATAAACGATGCAAGGCTCCAGTCTCTGTGCGTTTTACTTTATAAATAAAGAATCGAAAACCACAGGATTTCGATTCACTTTTTTCTTTCCTACGCAACTGTTCAGAAACGACTACACTGAATTTTATGACGAATGTCCACATGAATTAGAGATAAATGGTGGGTTAAAAGGCAGAGTGCAAAAAAGCGACCCAATCGGGATTCGATCCTAGAATCTTATAATCAAAATTCCTACAGCAGTTTCTGTGAGTAGTCTGCAGATACAGACGGACGCGAGAGAAGGCGACTAAATAAACGGAAAAAATATTCAATAGTAACCGAACAGTCATCGGAGGCTAATCTCAGGGACTGCTGTAGGGATTATGATCTAGTTTTGGCTAAGAGATAAACTGATTCATGGCGAATGTTTTTGTATATAATATATAAATATTCCGTAAAATTGTCTGAATTATGATGAAATAAAGCTTACTTGTAAAAAGGACGCCATTGCCTGCTAGGCTCCTAGCAAAATCCGCCATAACTCGAGAGCTGGAGAGTGACTTCAGAGAGTGAAAAGTATGGTCCATTTCCCATCTGGTGTGGTGGTCTAGTGGAGCTAAAGCCATTTCATGTAAGTCTTACTGGTGTGTGAGAAGCTATAGCAGTCGGCAAACATGGAAACAAAGAAAGAAAAGCAAAAGATAATACATGAATAGTTAAAATTTCTTCAAAAGAGACGCTTAACCTTTCCTCATTTAGAAAAGGAGCTTTATATCACCTATAGAAGATGGATTTTATGTAAATAGAACAAAACCATTTTATTACTGCAGGTACACTTTTTTTTCCGCATTGTCCAGAAAAAGAGTTCCTTTTCAATTGTGAGGAAATCAACAACGACTAATCAGTGCCTACATTTAGTCTATCCTTACTAAACGAATTTTATTACTTTATGAAGTCGGCAGAACGACAACACTATTTTTATTAATAACTAGCGGTTCCCATACTTGCGTTGCTGTGGCTCCGTCTGGTTAATGGCAAAACAAAGGGAACAGAAAGCATACGTTTCTAACATGCATGGGAACTGGATATACGTCCCAATCACCTTCTGTCCCCTGTTTCTGTCCCTATTCTCCTTCCCATTGCTTTGCCCGCCTTCTCCTCCTTCCCCTCTAACCTCCTTGTCCTAGTTTCTGACCATCCTCTGCCCCCTCTTCTCTCTTTCTTTCTCCTCGTGACCACTCTGTATCCCCCTCTCTCTGTCATCATGTTCTCCCTGCTTTCTATGTCTATCTTCTTCTCCCTGCCCTTTCCATTTCCTCACGCCCCTCCATCCATCTCCCCTCCCCCATCCCCCTCTCTCCGACCTTGAGCATGTTCATTGTTATCGCAGGTTCAGATTTTGTAGTATTATTCTAGTGATAAGCCGATAAGCTGTAAATACAACTTTTCTATTTGCTGAAAATTTCTCTATTATACACACGGTAAAGCCCCGATAGTTAGCTTCTTGGTATATCGAGGTTCCATGTAATTCGAGGTATTCTTACTAAAATCAAAATACTACATAAAACCTGAGTAAACACCCGTTTTCATACGTTCTCCAGGTGCACATTTTATGCACTATGTTATATTTTGAACTTTCTTTCAGTTTTCCATGTACAATAAATGTAACACTGTCACACATAGGGTTATCATGCATAACGCACAGAAATAACCTTGGCCCCAGACGGCTAATGCATTTCTATTACCATTACAGGTACCATCAGGTTTCGAGGAGTGCGCTTGCTCTTTCTTTGTCAACCCATCACTTATTGGGACTGTCTGACAAACAGTTGTGTTGTGTATACCATCCTTATTGTTACCCCTATCATTGTGCCTACTCAGCAACAGTACACAGGTACAGCACATCTAACTAACAACGCGGTACAAATTTTACAGCATTGGCTGACTATTGTTGTAAGTACTGCAGTTAGTTGTATAGTAACATCTGTACTGTCGTGAGCCCACCTATGTGTCATGTTAATTTTAAAGTGTTGTTTGTGCGTACAGTGTACTGTACATAAGTAACTGTGTGTTCTTTAATGTGTTAATTCATACATTACAATAAGTGGTAGGAGTAAGAGAATATTTGTGCCGTTGAATGTAAAACTGGAGGCTTTGAAAAGATTAGACAAAAGAGAAACATTTGAAAAACTTGCTGCTGAGTATGGAGTCAGTGAAGAGACAGTTGGAGATTGGCGGAGAAACAGAGACAAAGCAGAGAAGTTTTCATAAAACAAGTATTCTATTTCGTCATTTGAACTTGAGTCAAAGAAAAACTACGAGTATGTAAAAACGAGTGAGGCTTTGTTCGTTTGGTGTACTCAACAAAGACAAAAAGAAAATCCAATTTCAGCACCTTTTCTGCAAGGAAAAGCTGTATCTTTTAGAAATGAATTAAAGGGAGGGTGAGAAAGATTTTACTGCAAATTCAGGGTGGTTGGAGAGGTGGAAGAAGCGATACGGAGTAAAGCAGCTTGAAATTTGAAGTGAGAAACTTTCTTCCGATTCTCTACTGTTACACAAATTTATGAGAAATTAAGAAACATAGTACAAGAAGGTCATCTGTATAACTGTGATGAAACAGAGCTAAATTATAAAATGCTTCCATCTCAAAATCTAGCCGCAAAAAAGAAAAGGCTCCCCGAGCTACAAAAAAAGTAAAGTGAAGTTAATAGTGCCAGGTGCATCGAATGCAAACGGACACCATAAACTAAAGTTGCTGGTTACTGAAAAAGCTGCTAAGCCTCGAGCTTTAAAAGAATCACTGCTGCACTGCCTGTTACATATGTCCATCAAAACTCTGCTTGGAAGGACAAAAATATTTTTAAGAAGTGTTTTTCAAAGCTTTTGTTCCAGAGACCAAAAGATACCTAAACAAACAGTGTTTGTCTTCCAAAGCAATCCGAACGCTTGATAACACTGGTTCACATCCTGATGAAGAAGAATTACAATATGACGGTATTCGCGCATTTTTCTAACGTGACGAGTTTAAAACAGGCTATGGACCAAGGCATTTTACAATGCTTGTAAAAAAGGTATCGTCTTGGTTTGGAGTCAAATGATTCAAATGGCTCTGTGCACTATGGGACTTAACTGCTAAGGTCATTAGTCCCCTATAACTCCGAACTACTTAAACCTAATGAACCTAAAGACATCACACACATCCACGCCCGAGGCAGGATTCGAACCTGCGATTGTAGCGGTCGCGCGGCTCTAGGCAGAAGCGCCTAGAACCGCTCGGCCACACCGGCATCAGTTTCAAGTGACCGTTATTGTAATTGCTGAAATGGTTAGTGAACCCACTGAAGATGTGACGACGAGGAACTGCTTGAATGAAGGGTACCAGTGATCACTGTCACCGTGGGTTTGGCAGCGCTAGATGTGACATTGCGTTATGTAGAGCAACAAGCCGGAGCTAATCCAACATGCTTCTTAGAAGATAGCGCGACATCGCTTCCAAAAAACTAGGTTCTATTTTAAAACGAAGGACTATGGACAATTACCTTAAAATGTAACTTCTATTTTTGCATGTTGGAAATGTGTGTCCATATATGTACATATAACACGGCTATGGTAATATCAGCAGCAGCAGAAAATGATATAACGTGAAAAGTATTCTTTATGAACAGAAAGTAGGCAGAGTGTGGTACTGTGAACAGTTCAGTGATAGGGTTGTTGACATCAGAATCGACAGGAAACCTACACCGACAACGATAATTCAGGTACATATGCTGAAGACGAAGAGACAGAGAAAGTATGTGAAGACAACGAAAGGGTAACACAGTACGAAAAGGGAGTTGAATATCTAATAGTTATGGGAGACTGCAATGCAGTTGTAGCGGAAGGAGTAGAAGAAAATGTTACAGGAGAATATGAGCTAGGGACAAGGAATGAGAGAGGAGAAAGACTAATTGAGTTGTGTAATAAATTTCAGCTAGTAACAGTGAATATTCTATTGAAGAATCAAAAGAGAACAAAGTATACTAGGAAAACGCCGGGTAACAAAGGAAGACTACAGTTCGATTACATCATGGACAGACGGAGATTCCAAATCAGATATGGGATTGTAAGGGGTACGCAGGAGCAGCTACAGAATCAGATCACAATATGGTAGCGAAGAAGAGTAGGCTTAAGTTCAAGAGATTAGGAAGAATCAATACGCAAAGAAGTGGGATAAGAAGTACTAAGGAATGACGAGGTTGAAGTTCTCTAAAGCTGTACATCAATAAGGAATATCTCAGTATGCAGTACAGTTGAAGACGAAGGTAAGGCGTAGTAGCTGCATAAAAATGCTAAACAATCGAAAAAGAAGTGATTATCGGAAGCACTGACTCAGTACATAGAATAGTCAGTATAACTTCGGTGAAATTAAATGTGAGGGCCGTAACATTAAGAGTGCAATGGGAATTCCACTGTATAAATGCAAATGAGAGAGGGATAGATGGAAAGAGTATAGTGAAGGCCTCTATGAGGAAAAGACTTGTCTGCTGTCGTGACAGAAGAAGAAACTGGAGTCTATATAGAAGAGATCGGTGATCCAATATTGGAATCAGAATTTAAAAGTGCTTTGGAAGGCTTAAGATCGAATAAGGCACTAGGGATAAATAAAATTACATAGAGTTTCTAGAATCTTGGGGAAAATGCCAACAAAACGCCTAATCACGTTGTTGAGTAGAAAGTATGAGTTAGGCGATATAACATCTGGCTTCCAGAACACATCATAGACACAATTCCGAAAACTGGAAGGGCCGAAAAGTGTAAGAACTGCCGCACAATCATCTTCACAGCTCATGCATCAAGTGTTGACAAGAATATTATACAATAGAATGGAAAAGAAAATTGAGGCTGTGTCAGATGACGTTCAGTTCGGCTTTAGGAAAGGTAAAGTCACCGGAGAGACAGGTTTGACGTTGATGTTGATAATGGAAGCAAGACTGAAAAAATCAAGGCACGATCATAGGATTTGTCGACCTGGTGCAAGATGTTCGAAATTTTGAGAAATATAGAGGCAAGCTAAAGGGAAAGAGGGGTAACACAAAATATGTCCAAGAGCCAAGAGGGAATAATAAGAGCGGAAGACCAAGAACGAAGCGCTCTGATTAAGAAGGGTGTAAGACAGGGTTTTAGTATTTCGCCCCTACTGTTCAATCTGTACATCGAAGAAGCAATGATGGAATTCAAAGGAAGGTGCAAGTGTGGGATAAAATATTCAAGGTGAAAGGTTATCAGTGACGTTGGTCTGTTCCCAGTTTTCCTTTGACGGAATTGATAATCTGTTTTCTCATGGTTTAGGTGGAATAGTCAAGAACGTCGGTGTTTTGTTGCTATTTCATGAAATTTTTTCCAGCCATCACTCTTACTCTAATGGGGAACAATCGGGATTGTATACTTTGCATCACTTAATTTTCGTCTTACACCTTTCACACCCTCCAAAATCATATCTTCGTTAGAGCGCATCTGATCCCGACAGTCGATCGTTTCGCCCTGTCATTGGTACTTTACGACAGTAAGATTGTGCCCTTAACTTCCGTACTAACAACGAACCCCTTGAGTGCGGAGTCGGAAAAGGCCAATGATGTTCACGGCGTTCGACGCTCCACGTATCGCCTACCATGCAACTACAATATTGGTTGTTAATGGCAACAGGAGGCTGGACTGGAGGTATCCAATGGAGAAAACAGCCTGTGACTACGGATCGTACTTGACTGCTCAGTCGACGCGTAGCTCACTACAGTGATACTGGTGTTGATAAGAAAAGAGGAGTGACAATAATAACCATAGCAAACATTGCATTGTTTCTACAACAACGGTTACCCAAGTTGACAATTTTACTCTAATGCAATCAAGAAATTTCGCAGAGTGAGAGAGAAGTGGCAGACAAAATTATAGCATTTCTGTCAGATGAATCAGTGAAATGTGTTGCGTCGTACACGCTCGACTGTGCGGGTAATGTACATGAGGAATAGAATGATAACGATACGTGCTTAACAAGTGGAAGACCCTGAAACATGTGTCGAGCCATGTAGTACGTCATCTTTGTCAGACAGGGAGCCACAAGTCCCGTCTCCAGTGAAACGTAATAAGGGACAATTGTTGTCCAAGGAGCGGGTTCTAAACATTACGTACATGTAACATCAACCGCAGCACATTGAAAAAACAGTTATTAACAGATTTGTAATAAGTCCGCAGCAATTTGACCGGGTAGTGCATAAGGAAAACTACGGATGTTCAAAGAAGGACAAGGCGCACTTGTTACAGAAACTGCAGTTTGCGCCGCTCTTTGTCCACATCAAATTGCGTTCAACATAGATTACAGTGATTCCAAGGGAAGCAATGGATGGTTGCATAACTTCAAACTGTGCTACAAAACTGGAAGACGTAAGGTAACGAAATTTCAAAAAAGCGTCAACTTCACGAATCACGGAAAACTGTGAAATCGGCCCGAAAATGTATAGATGAGATAAAAAATTTTATCTCATTGCTCAGTAAGGAATCTAATTTCAACTCCGATCAGTCGGCATTCGAAGAGGAAGTGCTCATGAAATGACCCCTTCGAATTAGAAGTACCAAGAGAGTAGCATCAAATCAACTAACATCCATCCCTTAACGCATTGGTGCACAATTACGCTAACTATTCAACTTGATAGTAAATTGGCTGAAAAATTATTTATTGTTTTGTGAAAAGTTGGAGGTGCTCTTCCCCCTACGGTTCTTTCTCTTGTGCGTGATCTTGCAAAGGCAGTAGGGAATATTTACGTCACAGCAAGCAAGAGTGGAAAATAAAAGTCATACTCCTTTACAGCAAATTATCCCTCCTGAAAAGTGTGTAACATTGCGATTCATACCACCTGGAATTTCTGGACAAATTCAGCATCTTTATGTTTGTTTTTTCCGTCCCTATAAAATATGATACCACAGTATCTGCAGCTATGCCTTAAAGCATAACCGGCCGACCGCTGTGGCCTAGCGGTTCTACACGCTTCAGTCTGGAACCGCGCGACCGCTACGGTCGCAAGTTCGAATCCTGCCTCGGGCATGAATGTGTGTGATGTCCTTAAGTTAGTTAGTTTTAAGTAGTTCTAAGTTCGAGGGGATTGATGACCTCAGATGTTAAGTCTCATAGTGGTCAGAGCCATTTGCATTTGAAAGCATACCCAGTTTCACGATAAGCTCCACAACAGACCGTTTCGAATCAGTTCTCATCACCCTGTTACACCAATATATGTTCTTTAAGAGTGGATACTTAGCTGAAAGTCTAGCATGGTTTGTAACTCTTATTCCATTTACTGGCGTCACTAACTTCCTGCCTTACCTGCCCGTGAGTGGCAGCAGCAGCGCTTATCGATATGTGCTCTGCCGTACTACCTCTGGAGCGACCGATAGTATTTCCGGGTCGTCGTGTGTCCCTAAGTCAGTCGGGTACGGACTTTAGTCGGGGACGGAGCGCCAGTGAGGCGCGGACTCCCAGTACTTGCCGACCGCTGGCTTACACGTAAGATGTCCAACATAAGGAGATTGGAGCGGGAACGACCGCCGTTGGTCGTTCGGTTGGTCGTCTCATTGGGCGACGTGTATTTGGTCTTTTGACCGTTTCTGGGCCTCGTCAGTTGGTCGTCTTGCCGGACGTGGGTCGGTTCCTTCCTCGTGCAGAGGTGTCGTCGCCGATGGGCAAGAGTTACCTCTGCATGAGTGGGTGCGAACCAGTGCGCCCGGGTCGCCGTGTCTCCGAGTTCCGAACGGACATCGAGTTGAGCCGGGCCGGAGATGCAGTGAGCTAACGACAGCCAAGACTCGCCCGACCGTTGCCGACACACGTAACTTGAGTGTGGACGACCTTGGTTGATCGATCGGTCGGTCGCCTCATCAGACGACGTGTATTTGGTCGCCGACCGCTTATGGAAACTCTGCGTGTGTGTGACTTGTCATTTCTCCTTGTTGTTCCACGGTGTTTGGTTTTTAGGATTGTCGGAGTTCTTGGTGCAACTGTTTATGTGGAACTGTATGTGGCTTCTGTGATTTCCGCTGAGCAGTTGAATGCTGTCTGCGTACTGGAGTAGCCAGTCGGTCGGTTGCGACAGAGCAGCGAGGAAGTCCCCGCCGTGTTGATGCTGTACGGCACGACATGTGGTTCGACAGCTTGGGTGTTTTTCATTTTTGTCTTTGTGTGGTTATTGTGCATTGACTTTGTTTAGGCGCCAATTATCAAGACGTAGTGCTGCTGGGATCGTCGTCCTCGCTGATAGTATCGGTTGTCGTGCCATTGATCGGGTGGAAGGCAACAGATTAGGTTGTTGGTTGGCTCGTCAGCCGTCCCTAGGTCGTGTTGCGCTTGGCTGCCTGTCTGACCTTAACTGTTGCTAGAGTTTTCTCCCCATGCCGGCCCTTGGAACACTTCTGAGCACCACTGTTCTGTTGTTTGTGATTGTGATTTTCTTTTGTCGCAAGTACTGTGCCAGGCTTTCAGCCGTGTATTAATATTGTCTGTTTTATGTTTAGTATATGGCCTTCAGCCGAACTTAATAACAACTTTAAGATTAGGTCTTCAGCCGTGTTTCATTCAAAATTCTTGTTGATCTGTATTTAGGCCTTAAGCCGCCTTTGTTTTAGAATCTGTGGCTTCAATATGTAAATCCTTGTCTGTAAGGTATCCCTTTAATTATCTTGAATTCTTGAGATGGCCTTCAGGCCTTCAGCCGTGTTCTGTAAATGTTTATGTTAAGGTTGTCTTTAATTATTCTTGAGTAATTGTTTGGGCCTTCAGCCGAAAAGGTACTTCAAGTTTTCTTAAGATGTTTTCTGTTGTACTGCGTAAAAGTTTATCTTTAAAGTCTCTCTTTTACTACGTAAAGAAATTTTTTTAAATTGGCCTTTCAGCCGAAGAATTAACTTGAATTTTCCTTAATATGGCCTCTAGCCGGAATTTGTAAACGCTTGGCTTTTAAAGAATATCCTTAGTTGATCTGAAATATTATTTCCACCTTTAGTCTAGAAGATATTGTAATTTTACTTAAGTAAGGCCCTCAACCGTTACTCAAAATCCTGTTGTTTTAAAAGCAATCATTTAAACTTATTCTGGAGAAGTTACTTGGGTCGTTAGCCGTGAACTGATCTTTGTTGTTTTAAAGAGAAAACTGTGCATTGGTTTGAGGAAAAATTTGTATGTGTTTTTGTATAAATAACAGTAATTGACCTTGGCCAATTTTCACAACCTGATCCGCTCTGTCCTGCGAAACCGGATTTCAATTATGTATTAAGTTTATTAAGAGAGCAAATGAGGCGAAGTAAGTTCAGTAGCTCGTGAAAAAGTATATGCTCGGTACAAAAATAATACCATGGTGTCTTCACTTACGTTATTCCAAAATTCGTAGCATTTCTCGTTTCATCAGCTATCGGTGGGTCCTAAAAATTACGTTCTTTAATCGAAAAAGTCTTCATCTGGTGGAATAACACGGTAGATAATGATGTTTTCCACAAAAACAATATGGCAAAATACTCACCTGTTTATGTGTTATCATTTGGCAAAATCTTATTTCAGTGCCTTAAACTGTTTATGAAATATGATGAATGTTGTACATATTTCACTCTGGCTTTATCGCTGGCGAGCACTATCGCAATTTTCTCGAGATTGGTGACAGGTACAGACCTTCACACAAGTCTGAAGAAAAACTATATATCATAGCCCAGTTCTATATCTGGTAATATATTAAATAACAAACACCAGATGCAAAATCATTACGACCCCTATCTCTCATTGCAAACTTTCTCGAATTTTACGCAGTGTCTTACTTCCATGCAAATAGCACAGTAACTACGACTATTCACCAAAAGATGGACAATTGTCATGAAGGTGACATATAAAACTATAATAAATCCAAAACTGGTTTTTGTTTTTACCTAGTAGTTTCTGGCAACGACCTTATCGCAGTGGATACACCGGTTCCCGAGAGATCATCGAAGTTAAACGCTGTCTGGCGTGGCCGGCACTTGGATGGGTGACCATCCGGGCCGCCATACGTTGTTGCCATTTTTCGGGGTGCACTCAGCCTCGTGATGCCCATTGAGGAGCTACTCGACCGAACAGTTGTGGCTCGTCAAAGAAAACCATCATAACGACCGGGAGAGCAGTATGCTGACCACACGCCCCTCCTATCCGCATCCTCAACTGAGGATGACACGGCGGTCGGATGGTCCCGGTGGGCCACATGTGGTCTGATAACGGATCACTATTACTTTCTGCAAAATCGTTTGAAGAAGACTGCAGGACATGCGCCTTGATTCTGTCATCGCCGACCGGCCGAAAGTGGGCTGCACACTGTCGGCCTCCCCTTCCGAATAAACGCATGAACTCGCCCAGAGCTTTGGACGAGAAGTGGTCACTGCACATTGCCCACCATATCCTGTGCAGCCTCTACTCGCGGAACTACAGTGGGTAGGAAGGAAGGAGGGACAGAATGAAGGAAGCTGGTATAGCACTGACATAACAGCAGTGCCTCGATTTCTATTGTATGCAACCCTCAACATTAGCCTCGTACTCGGTCCGTTTCTGATCTCGAGGATCCAGTTCGTTCTGCTGCTCTTCACAAGACATCTCGTGGAGACTGGTGGCGCTAGCTGCGACCATTTCGATGTCTCTGGCGCCCCCTTGCTCACATCGAGATAACCGCCAGCTGGTTTAGGTACCATCTGCTGGACCCCTATTGTGCCACAATTATCCAAACGCAGTAGAACAGCCAGTAACACTGATTATCACTGCACAGAATTAAGGCGTCTAGATAGTTAATGTAGTTGTTTATTACCTATTAGGTACTGCCATCGACAACCCGCCAGGTTAGCCGAGAGCGCTAGTGCTCTGCTTGCTGGACTCGGGTACGCGGGCTGGCCCCGGATCGAATCCGCCCGGCGGATTACCGTCGTCGGATGGTGTGCCGGCCAGCCTGGATGTTTTTAGGCGGTTTTCCACATCCCACTAGGTGAATACCGGGCTGGTCCCCCCGTTTCGCCTCAGTTACACGACTCGCAGACATCTGAACACGCTCGCACTATTCTATTAATTACACTCGACGCAGACAGCAGGGGTACACTAATTCCGTCCCGGGAGCTACGGGGTGGCGGCAGGAAGGGCATCCGGCCACCCCTTTCCACTAATATTGCCAAATCCGTTCCTAACAATGCCGACCTTGCGTCAGCGCTGGACATGGCACCAGTGAAAGAAAGAAAGAAAGAAAGGTACTGCCATCGACAGATGAATTGTTGAAATTCGTAAAACGAAGTTCAATGTCAGTTGCAATACAACTACTGCTTAAGCAGGGCTTCGACTGATCAAGCGATCTAGATGACTTTATTGCTGTCCATAGAAATTCGCGTGCTTGGGACACGTGTCACTTGCACCAACTGTGCGAAGCGTTTCCTCTTCTCGACGGAACATAAGGCCACGAAGAGGCGATATATCGCAGCCTAATGGCACCTCTGTCGTAGACGTGTGGGTCCGGAACGCGTGGTTGTCTGTGAGTGAGTGTGTGACGGCCCCGTGATAATGGCACGGAGCGCCGCAGGAAGCCTTAACGGCCATCTTTATGGACCATCTCGTCACGGCGCGAGCGCCAGCTGCGATGCGCGCGCCGCCGTAATAAACATGTTGTTAGCGGCGATCGCTTTATACCAGAGTAGCACTCGAGTCGCAAACGGAGCTCCATGACACAGTGAGCTCTAGTCCCGAAGGAAAACTAGAAGGCTCCGCGAGAGACTCGCTATTGAAAGCCACTGCTGAAGAACTCTCCCGCTTTTTACTGCCATGATAATGACGGGCAAGGGAGGAAAATTAAATCTAGCTCGTATAATGACGCTATAACAAGTGTCAACAGGTTTGTCAATGTAAGTACCCTCCAAGGCAAACACCACGACAGGATGGAAATCGATAGTTGTGATGTAATGTACTGACAAACAAACGATTACAGTTTGAGAAAAAATGGATAATTTACTCAAGAGAAAGAGCCTCATAAGTGGAGCAAGTCAATAATGTGTTGGTCCACCTCTGGACACAACGCAACCACGATTTCCTTCTAGAAGGATATCGTTCCAAATTCCGTCGAATTGGGGTGTTGGATTGTCCAGATACCGAACTGTGTGGAAGGCACCGCCCGTTATCTTCCCAACGTTCTCAATTTGAGAGAGAGTTCAGATGATCTTGCTGTCCAAGGTAGGATTTGGCAAGCACGAGGACAAGTAGCAGAAACTCTCACCCTGTGTGGGCGAGCTTCATCTCACTGAAATGTAAACCCGAGATGTCTTCCCATGAAGGGCAACAAAACAGGGTATAAATGTCGTTGGCGTACTGCTGTGGTGCAATGGCGCAGTGGATCAGAACCAAAGGGGTCCTGCTATGAAAAAAATGGCACTCCAGACCATCATGCCCTGTTGTCGGGCCCCATGGAGGGCGACAGTCAAGTTGGTATCCTACCACGTTCCGGGCAGTCTCCAGACACGTCTTCGGCTTGCAGTCTTATTAACTGTAGTCTAATTATTGAAGCGTGACATCGTTAGGGAGGAGGCGACTGTATTAATGTAACTACCACTGCAGACACTAAGAATGTATCTTACAACCCTCTTTGAGTCTATTATGTGCTTCACAGAAAGTACCTGGCCACATCGATTCTCACTCACGACTCACATAACCGCTATGAGGCGTGGACAAAGAGGTGTATTGCTCAGAATGTCGGGGGCATTTGCCACCTCGTCCTTGGAAACCCTATGCTTGCAACAGAGTCCATTCATTCAAGCATTAGACACAGAGTAGCTGCATGCTGGCTCAAACAGGGAAGAGTGGACAAGATGAGATTTTCACTCTGCAGCGGTCTGTGCGCTGACATGAAACTTTTTGGCAGATTAAAACTGTGTGCCGGACCGAGACTCGAACTCGGGACCAACTCTGAACCCCTTTAAGAGTCTGTTTTTCTTAAATGTCTGCTCTCATAATTTTACATTTATTTCTGGATCCTACCTAAGAAGATTTTACACACGACACTAATGATATCTTCTTCAGTAACTGATGATTTTTCACTTTTGTTATTAGTTATCCGAAAGTCATGTACACTGGGTAACTAACGATTAAGTGATAGGCCTACACAACAGACTTTTATAAATCAACTCAAGAGAATTGGAGGAAGTGAAATCAGAACAGACTAGAGAGACACGCTAAGAAATTTAATAACAAGTTGTAAGGTGGCACAATAAATGTAGGTCAATTTCGCACCTTACGTAAGAGTTTTGTACGTCGTAATGGGAAAGTGAATATGACACCTAACTTACTTCGACGGTAATGAAGAGATTTGCCTATAAGTATGCAATGCAAAAGGGATGACACTCAATCGACGGTATTAACACAGCGCTCGTATAGTGCGTGTCAGTGAGCTAAGGTAAATACCGCGAGCAGAGGCATAAACTTGTTGGTTCACCAGCTTGCGTCCACCGTAAACTCGAGCGAACTCGGGTAACCTTTTGCTCAACTTGTCACAAAACTAACCATCCTGATTGTCATCCCAAATAGTACCAAACTTTGAACCGGAATCGGATGATTTATCGTAGTACTGGCCAACATCATGACGTAGTCGTAAGAATAATTTTGTAAAGAAACGTCTAGTTAAAATTTACCTTTGTTGTGATTAGGATTATTCCACTTTCTGAGGACGAGATGCGTTCGTTCGATAACTGTCGTAACGTTGTCACATTGTAAAATGTGTAAATGCGTGTATTTCTGTGATAAGATTGCATCATTAAACCAAAAATATTTACAGCTTACACAGTTGTTGTTCAACCTCTAAACCTTACGAAGTAGTAGTGGAAAAACCAGTTCCTGCATACTGGAAGATAACATAAAATTTTTAGGAAAGTGGTTTAGTCTGTAGGGTGCATATAGGAAGGGACTTCCTGAAGGTAAAAGATCAGAGCAAAATGTAGAAGAAATGTAATATACAATTAATTTGTTATGGTAAAATTTATAACTTGTTTAAAACCATATTATCAGAAATAACTACAATAATATACACAATCGAACTCGGGAATGTCAGATTTCAAGGACCCCGTTTCACACGCAAACGTACTGAAATATTCTTGCAGTTGGTACACGCAGTTAGTTTTGAATTCAGGAGTTCTAAAGTAAACACTTTTTTCATTACGTTGGACAAAAGCGAATCTTACAACTAAAGGAATTTCAGAGGCACAAAAAGAACTACTCAAGTTGCTTTCTGTGCGTAATTAAGGGAGATTAGGAGGAACTGGCTGTCATTTTTAAGGAATGTGTTGCAGCGAACTGTTTGGACCTGGTTAAGAACTATAACAATCCGTCAGGGGAAGCGGCCATTATTTAGGTTATCAGTGTTTTTATGTTGCGTCAAAATCAGCTGCTGAAATAGTTAATACTTTTCAGTTATTAATAACACGAATCGCGATGTTTGTAAATGATTAGGTAATATTTTAATGAACAACGAGTCACAAGTATGTTCTGCGAACCTCCAGAATAAATTTTCACTTTGCAACTGAGGGTGCGCTGACTGGAAACTTCCTGCCAGATTAAAACTGTGTGCCGGGTTGGGATTCGAAACTAGGACGTTTGCCTTGTGGACACACTCCGCTGCACAATGAAAATTCGTTCTGGAAACAATCGCCTAAGCCATGTCCCCGGTATATCTTATCTTAGAAGTGTTCTAGGCCCGCAAAATATGCTGGAGAACTGGATAACTTTTGTGAAGATGTAGGAGATGAGGTACTGGCGGAAGTAAACGTGTAATGGCGGGTCGTGAATCGTTCTTGAATAACTCAGTCGGTGAGCTCTTGCCCGTGGAAGGCAGAACTCCAATGTTCAAGTCTCATTCCAACACCCAGTTTTAATCTGCTGGTAAGTTTCTACAACTATGCCCATATTTAAACTGCGCGAAGTTCTTCACAGTTTAAAAATCTTTCAGTCAATACTGGTTACCGATAGATAAAATAAAAGAAGAAACTGCTATCGATCTGAATCTACTACAGACAACTGCTGTCTTATGTGTACAGCGGTCCATTGGCTAGCAGGTCGCATGCTTTTGACTTTTGTAACGACGTTAAATATTCTCGTAAATATATACCAGAGAAATTTAAATACAATCTACTCACATGGCAGAATAGGAACAAACATTTTGTAATAGATAGAGCGCCTTGAAGAAATACAACAGGAGAACTAGGTAAGTGATGTTAGTACACAAGAACAAAGGAATTTTTCTATTATTTTTGCAGGAGATGACATTAGAGACTAGCTAATCCTTTTGTAGCGTACAGTTGGCTAGTACAACAGATGAGATATCTTTGCTGTATTGAACAATGAAACTTGATTTTCTTAGGGTTTCTGAGAGTTTCATTCCTGTTTCTGGGTTTACTGTTACTTTTCTTCTGACTCACTTCACTCTTTAGATCTTTAGGCCAGCTTTCGAGATTAGGTCGCGCTGATTTTCTTACCGAATCTTTGATAATCTGTTCCTTTCTATAAATTTGTTATGTGTAGCATTTTTCTAATGTACATTTTGCGCTATGACGTGGTTAAAAACATATCACATATTTGTAGCGATCATTTACCGTTGTGGTAGGTATTTAGTACAACAAACGACGATCCTGATCAAACGTGCTTTATAAGAATTTCAGTACTCACGATCGTCTTAGTTGCACCGGTTATAGGACGACAGAGGAGATACACGTAAAATTTTTATGGTGGGTCAGTCAAGTGTTAATGTGCAATCCGATTATGATAAGCGTCTAGCCGCACTTAGCTTTCTTCTGATGCTTCAAACAATGTTGTAACAGAATTGTGAAAGCGCTACCTGAAAGGTTCAGTCTGTCAGTTATTCAAAAATAATAGTACCAAACTGAACACAAACATGGAAACATGATATGAAAAACAAAAGATATTTCCTGGTAGCTATCGATGGTTGTACAGAGACATAGCAGAGAAAGATTTTTCTTTTCAGACTGCTAGTAACAGCTAACTGTTTCAGTTGCTAGAATTTGCATTTGCTCTTCTATCGTTGGCGTAAAACATATATACCTTTGACACATTCAGTTTACAGGAAAAAGAGATTCTTCGACTGGATCGGTCACGTTCCTTTCGAAAAGCTAACATGACCGATGGATGACAAGCGGGAATCGTGCGCCTGTACTAGAAAAAAAAAAAACAAGCATATCTAGTGATGGGAACTGCTTATCGTATCGGTGACATCACTGCCAATAACTAAATTAGATATCAGAATAGGATTACCAAAAATAGTGGACAAACAGTTCATTCTCTCTGCTATACATTATGTTTCTTTTGAGACAGATATGTCGAAAACGGTGAATCATGCGAAGTCCCCTTTCGGTTCAATTTATTTTACCCTAATTAGGATGTAATAATTGCTTTATTAACGTGTGGCAATCGGACTCGTAAAGTACGGGAGACAGTCACCTGCAGTAGATACTCAGCTATCTGATTGCTTGTAAGGGTTTTGTTTTATACAGAAAATTGTACTTTTAGTAATATTTTGGATATCACGTGGAAAATTAAAGCTTCAGTAGCATCTGAGTAATAGAGGCCAACATCTATGTCGAAGATGTTGCGCTGCAAGGCACCGTTAGGAGAACATTCGCTTGTGAATGGAGTGCAGTTTTGGAGAGAGAGAGAGAGAGAGAGAGAGAGAGAGAGAGAGAGAGAGAGAGAGAGAGAGATAGAGAGAGACAGAAGTGAGTTATATCTTGTGATGGAGTAAGATGTGTCTATGTTGTGCTGTGTGCTGCAATAATTTTCTTTATCTTATTTTTCATGTATGGAGAGCTATTTTATAAATTCATAAATTTATAAAAGACTACAAAAGGTAATGCAATAGCGCATTTGCTGAGACATACATGTGTAGCAATTAATTTGGTCAGAGTTTTAGAACTGGAGACATTTATAATAACATAACAATGTGTGATCTAATGATTTTTCTTCAAAGATGAATAGAACACGTGTTTGTAAAAAAGTAATTCGAATTTGTGCAGATCTTTCCACTATTAATGTAAAGTGAACTTAATATTTCAAGTGTTAAAATATTTTGTCTTAGTGATGTAAAGTTTTGTTAATACAGTTACTTTATTATTTTTCCGTCAATCAGCATTCGTCTCTTTATTTCAAGTTTCATGTATACAACTTTGCCTTTCCGAGTTTCTCAGTAATAAAACTTTAATTGACAATCAATTGATCATCGCAGTAATGCAATTTATTGGCACAGAAGTATTGTGGATGTCCCTATGTTTTAAAGCACGCATTGCACATCATGTTGCTAGTACTCTGACTTTATTTTTTTAACAAGCATAGCAGCAGCAACCGCAGTAGTTTGGAGAAAGCAGCACAGCATTTATTCATTGTGAAAACAGGTAGGCCATTTATAATTTACATGTGATAAATTAACGTTTCAACAGTGACATACTTTTCAGACAGGACATTTTTGTTAGTTATTTACGCCTCTTTTCTTGCAGTCCAGCTGCCTGTGTTACTGTTAGCAGGACAGTTATCTGAAATTTAACAGAGCAGACTGTACTCTGGCCTCGACAACTACAGTGCACAGTTTAATGTTGCATTTCTGATTAACTTTTGCATTGTTGGTCACTTTTCAGGAATTATGAGATTACTAACGAACTTAAAAACGAGCTTAACTGTTTCTCTAATCATGGGTTCAACTTCGGATTACACCACAGACAAAATACCAGTAAATATAACTATACATTACCGTACAACAAAAACAAATTAGCCACTTTCAGGCTGACCACTCTCTTTTTCACTGTGAGAGTTTGCAACCTACCACAAGACTTAGTTTAAATTACAGTAAGTATGTTAAAAGCAATTGATCGTAGAAGAAAACTGGTAATTTTAATGTTAACTACCTTTGAGATAACGCTCATAAAGGAACTTAATTCAACATGGAGCGCTTAAATTCGCAGGAATGCCTAACATTAATGTGCCTATATTCACATAGATGTAATTACGTTAAATATCACAGCACTTTTCGTCAAAATTAATACAGTAAACTTTTAATGAGTAAATTGATTACCATTGAAGCTACTTACCTAATGTGGTGGTAAAACATTTAACATTAATGTTATAAAATATGTCAATGTATGAAAAAGTTTAAGTCACTTAGAAATATATAATCAGAAATTACGTAAAAGTTTTCCGTTACTATATATACCTGACTTTAAATTAACACAAGCTCAAATTCCGTCATACACCAATGGTTTCGATTTTCAAAGTACAGAACCCACCACGATTCTCTGAAGAAAAGAAGTAGAAGTTTCACTTTACGTTGTAGTATCTTCTTCTCAAAAGTGACAGCGACACACAGCATCCATTACGAAATTTTGGCTGCTTTATAATTTACATATGAAATCTCATTGTAACTCAGAGAACGATTGAATATTCAAACAAATACCAGCTTTTATCACTGTAAAAGACTTGGGCTTTAAACACTGAAACTATAAGGATGTTGATTTTTAAAAACATAAATGAACACACGAGTTCAGCATCTGCATTATAAATAACCGGTATATTATTACTCAACTTGTATTTCCAATTATGTCATTGCTCTTACATGTTTTGCTAACATGCATTTCCTACTCGAAGTCCACTTTTCGTTGTAGCACAGACAAAATAAAACTGTTACATGTTGTCTCACAGACCAAATAAAACTTTTGCATTTCACGTGATGACGAGCTATATCCAGGCTTCTTTGACAAATGCTAATGGAATCTAAAGTGGCAGCTTAGTAACTGTGGCCGTGAATGCTACAGGATATTCAGTTGTACATATAGCCAGTAACATGTCTCTTGCAGCTTGTAGAGTCCCATGATGCATAACACAACTGGATTTTTACTCCACAATAAGTCAGAGCAAACTTCTTCTTCCATAACGCATAGTTTAGCTGCACTTTATATAAAATAGTATCATTATTCAGCAGTCATCCAAAGCTAATTTTACCAGCGCTTGATCTTCACCACGCAAACACCGTAAGAGAGCATTGTATTTACACTACTACTGTCTGCTTAGACAATCTTTGTTTGAGAGCTATCTCTTCTCAGAAAGGACGGGATACCACCGTTCAGATTACTATGAGGGAATTCCCTTAACAATTGTTACTTATTTCTAAAGCCTTGACGATTTATTATGAGCAATACATAATTTTCCAGTCTTTTTAAAAGACTACATTTTTTAACGAAATAAACGGAACAAAACATGGAACTTCCTGGCAGGTTAAAACTGTGTGCCCGACCGTGACTCGAAATCTGGACCTTTGCCTTTCGCGGGCAAGTGCTCTACCAACTTTTCTTTTTTTACTGTTTTTAATACACATTCTTAATTTGGTTTTAATTTATACCACAGCAAAAATAAATGTACCTAGCACGCATCGTGCTCTGAGTAAAGAAAACAATATCTCGGCACGTTCCTACACCGAGGGAATGTATATGTGGAAAACGAAAAGAAAATGCTGCATACATGATGCAGAAGGGTGTGTCGCTACTCTCCTTACGCTTCATCATCCGGGTACGTCTTCACGTATGTCATGTTATTCCACCGAGAATCGAACTTAGTCTTGTCAGCTCACTCAATGGGTGTCATCTCCTACCTGTTGATGATCCAGCTGCGTGGAGGGTCACGTAGGGCACTCTCCAAGTAATTAGAAAAATACTGTCTGTATTTTGGGTTCCGTACGATCTTGCAATGACGTTCTTGTAGGTAGTTCCAAAAGTCGAATACATCTTTAGGTCCATCGTGAAATAAGTAGTGTACTGCATGCGCACGGATCCACGTGACAGCGTTGGTCTTGGCGTGCGGGAAATACTGTTGATCCGGAAATAGTAGAAACCGAGGTGTAACGTGTTCCGGAGTCACTCGTAGAAAATACAACAAAATTTGTCGCACCAAGCGTCATACGTCTTCTGCCGCGCCCCATGTGAGACGGTGTTCGTCCGTGTCTGGCATCCCGCAGTCTACGCATAGAGGCGATTTCGCCATGTTTATCTTGTGAAGGTGTGATCGGGTGATCTGTTTACCACTGATTGTAATGTACCATGTGGATCGGACGGCTGTGTCCAGTGTAACCGGTGAGGCGTTGACGGAGGCCACAGAGCAGCGGTTCCAGTGCCAGAGCATATAGTAACGTCGACAAGGGGCAGCCTTGACGCAAAGCGGAAAATCGGGAGGGACTGCGAGAGGCGCCCGTTAAGGAGTACTTTGGAAGTCGCCCCTCGGAGGAGGCGCATCACGACGTCTGTGAATTGCTGTGGGTATTGCATGTGCTGGAGAACGGACATTAGGTACGCATGATCCACTCGATCAAAAGCTTGGCTAAAATCTAGTGATGCCAGCGCTCCCGGGCTGGGGCTATTAAGTCACGGTATCGACACAGTGCTGTGTGGATGTTGTTGATACCCCCTAGTGAAGTCTGATATAGTGAGATGACGTAAGGTAGGGTCGGTCGTAGACGGTTTGCTAATAGTCTGGTGAATATCTTCATGCCGCAGTTGACGAGTGTTAGCGGGCGGTAATCTTGTATTCGAGCCCCACCTTTAGATTTGTGAACCGGTATAATTATGCCTTCTACGAGGGTCGCAGGGAGTGGCACCACGGGGGACATAAGCTCTCGACAGATGTCTGTCAACTTGGGAGCCAGTAAATACTGGAAAGTTCTATAAAACTCCACAGGGAGCCCGTCGGGGCCAGGAGACTTATTCTCCGCTCCTTTACCGATGGCGTCGATAACTGCGTCTTGCGTAATGTCGTTCAATAAATCAGTTTGTAAATTATATGGGACAATGCCGTAAACCAGTTATGAGACTGTGTCACTGTCGTCGGGTCGGAACATTGAGCAGAATAAAGTCGTACGTAATGGTCGAAGAAGGCTGCAGCAATATCGCTTTGTGTGGTGTGATGACGGCTGTCCTCAGTGGTGATGGCATGTATCAGCGCCCGTCTTCGCAGTGTACGTTCTCGGATGACGTGGTACAAAAATGGCTCTGAGCACTATGGGACTTAACATCTGTGGTCATGAGTCCCCTAGAACTTAGAACTACTTAAACCCAACCAACCTAAGGACATCACACACAGCCATGCTCGAGGTAGGATTCGAACCTGCGACCGTAGCAGTCGCGCGGTTCCGGACGGCGCGCCTAGAACCGCTAGACCACCGCGGCCGGCGACGTGGTACATGGTGGATCGTTCCGTTCGGAGTCTGTCTTCTGTTCGCGCTCGGACGATCGTCCCTTCGAGGTGTCGGCGCATATGGGCTACGATCTGTGCTTTCGCACGCTGAACTGTCAACTGTCGTTCCGGTGTGGGTGGCAAGGAAGCGCATTCGCGAAGGACGGTGAAATAAAAATCGAGGGTTTGCCGCCTCCAAGCAGCAGTCTCACGACCATACGTAATAAAGGTTCTCCGTAGGGCCGGCTTGGCGCAGGTTAACCACCAACTAATCGACGAAGGATACGTTGGGAGGCGGCGGACGCACAAACTCCACGTGTCTTCGATGGCGCGTCGACAATCCGGAGAAGCGAGATGAGCAAGGTTTAATTTCCAGGGATGTCGGCTGCGCCACACCCGTTGGCGACGAAGGGTGACGGCACATATATAGGCCTCGTGATCATAAAAGGCTACTGGCCACACCTCCGTGTCACTCACCGTTGCCGCGAGAGAACGGTAGACGTAAATCCTATCGACGCGACTAGACGAGTGACTCGTGAAATGGGTGTATCCCGGTCTATTTCCTCGGACATGTTCCCATGTATCTACCAGCTGGAGATCGCCGACGAGTGTCTCACGTTCGGGACACGGTGAATAGTGTGGCAGCTCATCTTTAGGTGCTTGGCTGCAATTGAAATCGCCTCCTAATATCAAGTTATCGTACCTGCCCTGAAAAAGCGGTGCTATTCCTTCTGCAAGAAGAGCGATCGGTCACGACGGCGATTCGTTCCGGAAGGGGCGTACACATTGATCAACCGGACGCCTTGCACCGTTACGGCCATTCCTCTAGCGTCGGGGAGATATCAGACTTCGTCCGCCTCGAGGCTCTCTCTGACTAGAACTGCGACTCCACTGTTAGTTGGCGAGGCGTGGGACACATGAGCCGTATAACCATACATACCCGGGAAATCAGCGACGAAGACTTCTTGGAGAAAGACAGTGTCAACGTCTGCTGCACTAAGCATGTCTTGGAGCAGCGACAACTTCGTACGTGTCCGAATGGTGTTAATGTTGATGGTCGTTAAGCGATAGGTCTGCTGATCGTCTCCTGCGGTGGGGGCCGCCGTCAGTGTCGCCGTAAAAGGTGGGGCTTGTGATCTGCTGGCCGCGTCTGCGCCGTCATCTGTTGCTACTCGGGAGGGGTCGAGGTGTGGGAGGAGAGACCCCTCTCCTCACCCACCACAGCGGCCGTAGAATCGTCTTCAATGTCATCCGCCCAAGGTCCGTAAGTTAACGGTAGCTGCGGTAGAACACTTGTGGGCTGAGTGACTAAGGGTGAATCCGCACTTGTTTCCGGTTGTGTACCAACGGCGGGCGCTGTGCTGGCCATCTGTTTGCCCGAGAGAGCGGAATCGGGTTTGTCAAAATCTGACAAAGTGACAGGTGAGGGCGATCTCGTGTCATCCATTTTCCTCGTCGTTTCGTCGGCCGTCCGGTCGTCAACTGGAGAAGACGTCCGCTGCAGACAATCGTCTGAGGGTGTATGACGTCGCTTTTTATGTTTTCTCGGTGACCTTTGTCTGCGGACGTGGGTTTCTGTGTCCGAAAGAGTTTGTGGTTCCCGTATCGCATCCCCCTCAGGTAGAAAGGCAGAGGTCGGTACAACCCTAGCGTCGAGTTCCATTTTCTAAAAAATGTCTCTGAGCACAATGGGACTCAACTGCTGAGGTCATAAGTCCCCTAGAACTGAGAACTACTTAAACCTAACTAACCTAAGGACAACACACACATCCATGCCCGAGGCAGGATTCGAATCTGCGACCGTAGCGGTCACGCGGTTCCAGACTGTAGCGCCAGAACCGCTCGGCCACCAGCGGCCGGCTCCAGTTTCTCGTCCGAATCTTCATGTGGAGTCGATGGGCGACGTTCTTCAATCTCTGCAGACACCGTAATGGTGTTGGTCAATCCAGGACTGGCGACAGGTGTGCATTCTAACGCTTCCTGTCTTCCAAGGGGTTTGTCGCCTGTGATGATGGTCGATCGTGTCACCTCTGCGTAATTGAGGGGGAGGGCCGTGAGCGTAGGAGGTGGTGTCGTGTCATGTAATGGAAGTTGTGTAACCCGACGTTGAATACAAGCCGAGCGCATATGACCCTCCTGGCCGCAACCAGAACAAGTACGAGGTTGTCCGTCGTACGTTACTATTGCTCGACAGCCACCTGTGACTAAGTACGATGGCACATGTTTCTTTAATTCAATTTTCACTTGTTGGACGCCGTTGAGGACCTGGTACGTCTCAAAGGTATTCCATTTTTGGGCCACGTGGCTAATTACCGCCCCATAAGGGCGGAAAGCTGAGGTAACGACGTCCAGTGACACTTCGAAAGGGAGTTTGAAGACTGTTAGTGTGCGTAATCCTAGTCCAGCATGGTCAACAGTAACCTCTCCGATGTGACCATCGGAGTGTTTGAACTTGAGAGTGTTCGCGCATCTGTTCACAACTGCGTGACATAACTCGTCATCGACCATCTTGACGTAAACGACGCTACTTGTGATGGATAGGTGGATACCGATGATGTGCTGTGTTGGTATTTGAACTTCGTCACGGATGAATCGTTCGACTTCAAAGGCTTGTGGTCATGCGTAATCGGGCTGGAAGCTGATCTTGATGGTAGCTTTTCTGTACGAATGAGCCATGGCGACTCAATGTTAGCGGACGCGAGTATTAGCTACGGCGAGGAAGTAAACAAACTACGCACGCTCGCGACTCTGCGGACGGGACGTAAACAAGACGTCCTCACCGCTCACCGGCTGAAAGCAGGCTGACCAACTGAGCTACCGAAGCACGACTCACGCCCGGTCCTCACCGCTTTACTTCTGCCAGTATCTCGTCTCCTATCTTCCAAACTTTACAGTAGCTCTCCTGCGAACCTCGCAGAACTAGCACTCCTGAAAGAAAGGATACTGCGGAGACATGGCTTAGCCACAGCCTGGGGGATGTTTCCAGAATGAGATTTTCACTCTGCAGCGGAGTGTGCGCTGATATGAAACTTCCTGGCAGATTAAAACTGTGTGCCCGACCGAGACTCGAACGCGGGATCTTTGCCTTTCGCGGGCAAGTGTTCTACCACTAGAGCACTTGCCCGCGAAAGGCAAATGTCCCGAGTTCGAGTCTCCATCGGGCACACAGTTTTAATCTGCCAGGAAGTTTCATATCAGCGCACACTCCGCTGCAGAGTGAAAACCTCATTCTGAGAACAAAACATAGTTAGTTATTTCTAAATACAATCAAGTAAATGTTTCACCTAGACTGTTTGCCATTTCCGACACGAAGTGGAAGCCCGTTATGGTGTTTCGTAACCTACCCGTCTTTACAACCAGTTTCCATCATACGAAACTCTGCTTCAGTGTATTAAGACGAACGATGATCGAATTTTAGTAATTCTGTTAATCCAAATATTGTTTAGTTTTGGATTGATACCTGTACCGCTACAGTCCTACGAAAAAAGTTCTAACTGTAAAGTTAATATTAGAAAAAGGGACATTTGTCTGTGTTAATACTGACCACCTCCTAACCACTCCTCTTGTGTGGGCGGGGTCAAACTTATATTTTAAGATGGGGAAATCCCACTGTTAGTTCATATTCGGATTCTACTCCAAGAAATACCTACGGTTTACACACACCATTGTTCCCAAATCGTAATAGATGGCGCTGTAATTGACAAATATTGAGTGTATCTGTTTTTGCAACTAAGATCCGACGCATTTGATTCTACGTTTCATTTACGATGCAAATGTGTACCTTTGTGTTCTAACGGTTGATACTGGTATTAAAACGTTACTTCACTGTTACAAACGTGATTCTACTGTAGAAGTAACATGGCTAGGCATTGACATTTCAGGCAAATCAGCTACTTACATGGTAACGTAGTTTCCATACCCTACGGGTTGATTGTGGTAAGTCCCCAAATCATCGAAATGCTTAATCTGAGTGGCCGCCCTCTAAACCCGCCAAAAAAAGGAAACTATTACACCCACGTCGTTGTTCCTGGATCACGCTAAACATAGTTCCTAACCATACATAGAAAAGGCTAACCATACTGAAATGTACAATTAAATTTTCAGTACTGAACTAAATTACGAACATGAATATCAAACTTTAGGACACAACATTATATCGTTCTCCAGCATTGGAGAGGAAAATTCGTCGTTTCTTAATTGCAAAAACTGGCACGCATTTGAGTCACTTATGGCGCCATCTGCCACGAATGGCAAACGATAGTTTGAGTACAACGCACGTATCTATTGACGCAGAATTCCAATATGTAGTAAAAATAGGGGGGGGGGGGGGGAAATTCCCATTTTAAAGCATAATTTTCACCCCGCCGTCGTACGAGTGGTGCTTAGGATGTGGCCATTTGTAGCAAAGACAGATATGCCCTTTACTAATATTTATTTTTCATCTAGAACGTTTTCTTCGTACGATGTGTCGTTTTCGGGATATTCAGTTGTCTCAAAGCGAATACCCTGTATAGGCTCCAAGAATTGCATATTGCAAATCTGTCAATTATTCAAGTCACAGAGATACAAATCCAAAATAGAGCTTCAGTATTTTTTCTGTTGTTTAATAAACTGCTGTATAATGTACTTAATATGAAATCTTGGTTTTCCAGCCTCGTCAGGTGTTTAAAAATCCCATTTTAACCACCTGAGGTGGCTGGAAGTCCGAGAAGGTTTTCTTAACTCATGTCACCGCGAGACCATGCATTCATACACTACTTGCATTCGGTTTAGCGTCTTCTGTAATTAGGAGATTTAGATTTTTAACTAACGAATTTTGAAACTGAGACATCTCGTGAACTATATAACAGAAAATCGGATGCCGTGTCAACGAAGATGATCAATTTTCTATCAGAACACTAACATGAGAGATTAAACTTTGGCGCTTTGCATCAGCAGGATAAAATACGGGCGTATCACGTGACGAATTTCTTGTCGTTACGACGACATAAATGTCACTGATTAAATTAGACTTGGCCTCCGTAAATGAAATTCGGTTTTGGTAAAATGGTTCAAATGGCTCTGAGCACTATGGGACTCAACATCTTAGGTCATAAGTCCCCTAGAACTTAGAACTACTTAAACCTAACTAACCTAAGGACATCACACACACCCATGCCCGAGGCAGGATTCGAACCTGCGACCGTAGCAGTCCCGCGGCTCCGGACTGCAGCGCCAGAACCGCTAGACCACCGCGGCCGGCGGTTTTGGTAAAATTAATATCACACAGTACTATTGTATTCTTGGAAAAACTGCCAATATTTATATCATTGAACCTCAAGGAAGGAGCCTACATCCTTGTTAGGCGGGTCCAGCTCCGCAGGCGTGCCTGCCGAAAACAAGCCAACTTCGCCTGATAGCAGGAAGTAGGCTAGTTCAATGGGAGTGCGCAAGAGCAGTAGGGACCTTTGGCTGTACCCACCGCGCCATCTTCCTCAGCCGTGCAGAACCCGAATCGTTAGACTAATAGCTGTCTGGTAGTTATCCGCCACGCGGGTATAACGGCCCTCGCCCGGCGAACAGCAGGCACTTCCGTCTCCGCCAGCAGAAGTAGAAGATGGCCAGCACCACACAGCCCCCGGACTCGATGTCGCCCTTGCCACCCGGGACCACCACTCATCGCGGCCCACTGCTCCGGCTGTGGACTGTGATACTGAAACTCCTTGTACTGCATGTGAGATGGGATTTTAATTTTCTGCCTGCTGTTCATGTTGCAAGTAGGCTGTTTAGGTTTTTGTGCTGGTAACGCCACGTAGTGCTCTGCATGAAAATCGCTGACTGCGCTGTGTGCAGTCTGTGGCTGGTTGGACTCATTTTTGGAATATTCGCTTGTGTAGTGTTGGGCAGTTGGATGTGAACCGCCAGCAGTGGTCGATGTGAGGAGAGAGATGCCACGGTTTTGAGCATACGATCTGGACGTGTGTCCGTCAGAAAAAGGAAATTTGTTTAATTGGATGACACAAAATTATATATATATATATATATATATATATATATATATATATATATATATATATATATATATATGAAAGATTTTGATACAGAACAAACGATGTATTTACCTTAGTAGCGTTCAAAAGTCATATATATATGATAAGGTAAATACATCGTTTGTTCTCTATCAAAATCTTTCATTTGCTAACTATGCCTGTCAGTAGTTAGCGCCTTCAGTAGTTAGAATCTTTTATTTAGCTGGCAGTATTGGCGCTCGCTGCATTGCAGTAGTTCGAGTAACGTAGATTTTTGTGAGGTAAGTGATTCATGAAAAGTATAGGTCATTGTTATTCAGGGCCATTCTTTTGTAGGGATTACTGAAAGTCAGATCGCGTTGAGCTAAAAAAAATATTGTGTGTCAGTTTAGTGATGATCAGAATAAGTAGAGAGAGAACGTTCCGTTTTGCTCAGCTGTTTGAAAATCAAATAACGTAGAAGTTTACAGTCATTCATAATTTTTCAAAGGGGACGTTTCAATGTCTAAGAAGGTAGCCTGTTTCGTTTGCGGCCGGCCGCGGTGGCCGAGCGGTTCTAGGCGCTACAGTCTGGAAGCGCGCGACCGCTACGATCGCAGGTTCGAATCCTGCCTCGGGCATGGATGTGTGTGATGTCTTTAGGTTAGTTATGTTTAAGTAGTTCTAAGTTCTAGGGGACTGATGACCTCAGAAGTTAAGTCCCATAGTGCTCAGAGCCATTTGAACCATTTTTTTTGTTTCGTTTGCAAGAGAACTTTTCAGAAGGTAGTCTCACGCGTGGTTTCACTTGTCTTGTTTTCCGAGAACTTTAAATTGTCAAACAAGTCATTCCTTTATTTTCAAGAAGGATTTTTCTTATATATTTTGAACAGGTAACGAATCGCAGAACTTACACATTGAGTTTTTAGAGTATTCAACGGGCTTACTGCGAAAGTTCCGAAGACGGGACACTTCAGCCTTAGTTAAGATGTATGGGCTGGCTTCGTGAGGAGCATTATGTCTTCCTCATGTAGAGGTAGCAAAATTCATAGGAAACGGAATCTAAAGTAGAGGAAATCAAGAACATCTACAACATAATTTCTTTCCAAAGTAAGCTCCATGCGTTATGTGGATGAACAATATATATTAGGTGCAACAAGTAAGCAGTTCCGGCTGAGGTCATGGCGTCGTAGTAAACAAAAAAGAGAAAATATCGTGTTAGTGTAAATGATGGTTGAAATGTAACAATTACCGTTGAACCTTACCATGCTTTTCGTTTCGAAGTACGTATTCTATTACTTGGGTGAGTTGCTTACGTAAGTTAGTGCCGTTTTGTTGTGTTGACGTTCATGTGATGGCAATACAGTTACGTTATAAATTCATGCAAGAGCAAATATGCTCGCAAATACCTGTACAAGCACTAATTCTGTCGTTGTACTTTATAGTGGATTTGTCGTTATAAGCATGTTTGCGGTGGTTCATTTTTGAATATATAAATAGTATACAAAAGTATGCCGATGGTAGGCTTATTAAGAATGCGTTAGTTGACTCATTTGAAAAATAATTTTTTAGTTAAGGAAATAGCTTTTGAACTACTACGAATTCTGACTCCAGAAACGTGTATTTATGTGCATTTAGAGACTCACTATCTCTTCACCTGTCTGTTGCTTGTTGCCACACCAGATGACTTCCAGCACAATGTCTTGTCCACTGAACACGAAATGCACGTCTCCACTTCAGTGTACCGGGTTTGTGCAGAACAAATGTATTTACTAACAGAACAGAACATAGATTAAAAAAGTGGGAATTGGGGAGATAACTGTGAGCATGTAACATTCTTTCTAGTCGTCAGCCTTCTGATTGATTTAATGAAGTCGCCCACCAGTTCCTCTCTAATACCAAACCAGTCGTTCATTCTGCGATCAAACTCTTCATTTATGAATGCATGGTTTTGCGGTGATATGAATTAATAAAATTTTCTCGGGCTTCCAGCCTCGTCAGGTGGTCAAAATCCGACGAGCTTTCGACCGAGCTCTCCCCAGTCATTGTCAAGTGGTAAGACTGACTGCTGTGTCGGCGTGGCTGCATCGTTATATAGCCGCACTGCTGGGACAGCGTCATAAAAGAAGCCACTGAAAAAAAATCTCTGAAAACACCATTAACAAGGACGGCGGTTTGCAGCTCACCACAGCCTGGGACCGGGCCATCGCGAGGTTAAAACGGCCGCGACGGACGCGGGATGAAAACGTTACCATATATGGCGACGAAGAGAGCACCAGTGACGTCACAACCAGTAGTGCGGCTATATAACGACGCGGCCACGGCGACACAGCAGTCAGTCTTACCACTTGACAATGGCTGAGGAGAGCTCGGACGAAAGCTCGTGGGATTTTAACCACCTGACGCGGCAGGAAGCCCGAGAAAATTTTATTGAAACTCTTCATTCCTTATCACTCGACACAATTTTCAACTTTCTTCTATAGCACCAGACCACAAACGTTTCGACTCTCTATGAAACGTCCCCTTTCAACAATTATACAAGACTGTGCTTAACCTGACACACAATATTTTTAGCGCAACGCAATCTGACTTTCAAAATTTCCTACTAAAGAATGGCCCTGACAAACATTAAACTATACCTTTCACAAATCACTTACCTCACAAAAATCTTCGCTGCTCAAGCTACTGCAATACAGCGAGCGCCACTACTGCCAGCTAAATAAAAGATTCAAACTACTGAAGGCACTAACTACTGATAGGGATAGTTAGCAAATGAAAGATATTAATAGAGAACAAACAATGTATTTACCTTGATATCATCATATGTAAATATATCAGTTCATGAAAAATTACAAAACTCCGCCATCTCTCTCCCCACATCCACCACTGCTGGCGGCTCACCTCCAACTGCGCAACGCTACGCGCTGTTCACAGCCAGCTGCCTAACACTACAATGGCGAGTATTACAACAATGCAAAGCAGCCACAGACTGCACACAGCACAGCCAGTGATTTTCATATTGAGCGCTACGTAACGTTGCCAATAAGAAAACATAAACAGCCTACTTACATAGAGAAAACATAAACAGCCTACTTACATAGAGAAAACATAAACAGCCTACTTACATAGCCCCCATGCTCCCCACAAAAATTTTTACAAATGGTGTTGGGCACTGGCCAATACAGATTTGACAAAAATTTTTCACAATTACAGTAACAAAGATATAAAATGCACACACTTATTAATATTATGTTGGTCAAAAGATCAAAATTTCTCACAGTCCATAAAGACAGTCCACATTGTTCATCACAGGAGAATAGCAGTGTTTGTCTCCACGGAAGTAGTGGATTTCCATGCAGTCTTGAAGAAGTAGTGTTGTCCTTCCAATGGAAAGACAGTGCTGACTCTCGACATGCAGACAAGTATTGGTCCACAACAGAGCAAACCCACAGCAGAGTCAGTCGAAGTTTGGAAGAATATTGGTAGGTAGGTCATCACAGAGCAGACCCACTGGAGTCCTGGTAGAGATTGTGGTATTGGTGGGCCACCAGAGGTGCAGACCCACTGCAGTCCTTGTAGAAATAATGGCGTTGGTGGGTCATCATAGATGCAGACCCACTGTAGTCCTTGCAGAGATAATGGTATTGGTGGGCCACCAGAGGTGCAGACCCACTGCAGTCCTTGTAGAGATGACCAGCAGCCATCTGTTGCGATTGTGCAGGTGCACATTCACCATCGAAGAGTCTTGCGGAGAATATAGCAAGTCTATAAACCACCACTTGTGCACTCACAAAGTTTTTGGAATTGTCCTTAGAACGAGCAATGCTGTTATCCAGTCCCTTGCTGAATCATTAACACACATGCAAACACTATCAGTCCCTACTTCTCACATATTGTCCATATACTATGACCAACAGAAACGTGTGCAGTGAAATGTAACTTAGTTGGAAGAACTGGTAACTATTACAATTTGATAACATAAAAATACAATAACAAAGGTACAAAATACATCATTAAAAACATAATAATACAGATAACATCTGTAGTACAGGCTTTACAAAAGAATCGAACTAACATATACATCAGTGGAATTATGACATGAGTACATACATAAAAGATCACAATAATTTTTGAAACATCAACTTCACACATGAGCATTAACACAAAACAGAATGAATAATGTCTAACATCTTTACAAAGTAAATAACACATTATTAATGCCAATTGTATTTGAGGATAAGAGTATTCCTCATCATAGTGAATGTAGCTTAATATTAAAAGAAGAAAAAATTCTATAAAACTGTACACAGAGACAGGAAGAAAACAAATACACAAGGGTACACAAACTCATAGTGGGATAATACAAAAGGGAAAGGACAGGGTTTGTTTTACTGCAGTATTTTGCATGGAGATCTCCCTTTGTTCATCATTATTCCCAAAAAGTCCTATCTAAGCCTGCTTTCTGTATTCTGTTCATATTTCTTTCAAAATAATTATTTCTGATTGTACAATACTCATTTGGGCCCAAATCCTTTTTATATAACTTCGCAATGCATTCTTTACCTATTCTCCATAGTCAGTTTCTCATATAGTCTACCCCCTCTTAAGCTAACTTAAATCTACTGAGCTCAGATGCTAAACTAAGGGACGAGGCAATGCAGCAGCACGTAAAACAATTATTATAAACAGCAATGAAAAAAAATACAGATTGGCAAAGCTAGCAGCAGTAAATCTAATTTACAGATAAAATGCAAAATTACAACTAATATGAGCCAATGTGCAGCAACATGAAAAATCAATGAGTAGTAAAATTGGCTTAGCAGAGTAATGTAATGTGAAATTTAGTAGCACTATGCCTGGCAAACAGCAACAGCAAATGCAATAACTTATATCTAAACATGACATAGCTCAAGCAGAAAAAATATTACAGTAAAAACAACAATGCAGATAAGGGAAATGTATAATCACATCTTAATGTCTAAGTAATTAAAGTGGTGCACCACAACAACTGATTGTAAAAAGAAATATTACCATGTACTTGAAAAGAAAATTATAGATGCAGTTACTGGTATTAGTCCCTTCTTATTGTTCTTTCCTTTCCAAGTGCTCCTTTTTTAAAGAATGTGGATCATAAAATAATTATTTAATAGATCTGTTGACAGAAAGTGTTCACATTAGCAAATGCATTTTATTTTATAAAAGCAATGCTGCAACACAGCTGGAAACCAGATGTCAAATGAAATAAGCAACTACGAAAAGCAAAGTATAAAAATATCATTCAGTAGTCATGTGACATTTCATAAGTTAGTAGCTCTCAACTCTCGTAGAAAGACGCTTGTCGTAATCAGGTGTGCAGATGTACGAATATTTCCCATCAATTCATAAGCATTTCAGCAATTAGCACAAAGTGCGAGTAATCATATGTTTTCAAGTAACGAGGGTGTCGCATTAGCGATGAAAGGCACACCCTAATGGCTTGTTCTCCAGGTGTTTGACACGTCCCACGTCCCCTTTTTTTTCTACCTGTGCCGCTGAAAAGGGCTCGCAATAATGGCTTTTTCTCCAGGCGTCTGACACAGCTGGGTGCCCGCGACGAATTACGTGCAGGTGGTCACTTAACTTTCGTACGGAAATATTTACGACAGCAGTTTCTGCTACCGTTGCAGTCTCATTTAACAATATTTCACAGGTCAAGAATTAGCGTTGCAAATCTGTAGAAACAAAATCCTATAAATATAAGTGTCCAAAAAAAATATTCGTCAGCATTGTGATACAGTCACACATTTCATAACTCTTAAAGTACGTTTCTTGGTTTCCAACATCCTTTTCATAAATCAGAGTCCCTAAACACTACTCATTATTCCTTACCTCATTATACATATACATATTCGTCGACACTTCTTCAATATTTCATCGTGAGAAATACGTAGCATAATAAACATTCCTCAACAACATAATACACATCGTCGTCGTAATAATAACATCATAACACTTCAGTCAAATCTCAAAATCGTCGTAACTTCCTCCAATAATTTCTAAGCCTAAAAAAATTCTCTGCTCATGTCAAAAGTGTCAGCTGCCTCAAACGTACTTTAAAAATCATGATCTCATACCAAATACATCATTCAAAGCTCTCATAGTATCACAATGATTCCGAAAAAATATGAACAGTTCACAAAGTACAGACAAAATACAATTTCATAAGTGTGAAGTTATCCAACTGTGTAATTGTGTAAACATGTGTCACTGATGTAGTAAAAAAATGTTTATCTCTCAGTTAAATGATCAGATAGCTGTGTAATTCTGTGTTTTAGAGAAATATGGTACCGATGTGTAAAGTTGTATAAGCAAATACCATATTAGCTAGGGCTCCTTGTGCTTGCCAAACACATGGTACACAAAGTAAGCGTGTACCCCCCTGAGGATTAATGTAATTATACTCCCAGGTGTTACAAATTACCGCAATGGAATGAAATGTATCACGGAAAACTTTCTTTGTAATTAAAAAAAAATCTTTAAAAATAAGTGTTTTAAGTATAAGATTAATCACTCAAATGCGTGTACTGTAGCGCTAAACTGTGCATCTTGTCGCAACATAATCTCTGTGGAAGTGTCGTAGTTATCGTCCTCCGAAAGCTAAGTTCTGCAGAAGTCAATGTACTTACCACATGATAAACAAAAGTGAAATGCTTTGCGTATAGATGTCGTAGTTATTATGCTTATTGGCGTGATGAAGAAAGTACTGTACAGTAACGTAATGTTGTGCCACGAAAAAGGCTGTCTCATTGTTGCTATACCACAAAAGTTACTACTAAAACATGTTTTTCTTTCCAGAAGAATTCAGAAAACTGTGCAGATATAAAACAGATACACCGCAAAAGCAACATTGTAAATTGTCACTCATTAGTAGCGTCGTGATAAAAATCGTGTAGCTGTCACATAAACTAACCTCTGTGTCATCTGGTATCTCTCAGAAAGCACTTTAAATTCAGAATGTATTTTCAAATAAACCAAAATGTTGCATTAAAATCTCATTAGCAGTACTGGTAAATGTTCTAAGTATGTGAGCCTTATAGTCGTTACGTAATCGTGCAACAAACAAGCAAGAATGTACACACACAATAACACTGTGACGTCTGTTTACTATAACAATGCATTCGTCATTTCTGTTTAAATAAGTTCTCTTGGTTCTTGATTGGATATTTAACTTCAAACATTGTTGCATGGTAACAGTTTCTAAAGCATACTAGTAACGTGAAGTGAAACGTTTTATGGCAAAGACAAAGTTAAAAGGCAGATTATTTGTCAATAAATGGTTTTACATGAGAAATGTGGTGTAAACCTTTACTCTTCCTAGTACGCAGAGTTTCAACTTCAACGCAATTATCATGTGGTATACGTCGGATTCTGTAAGGTCCATTGTAAACTAGAAAGAATTTGTGACTCAAGTGTTTCTTCTTATGTGACAATGAATGAGCTTTAATGAGAACCTTCTGACCAATATACAATTTCTTTGCATTCGCTTTACCGTGTAGTTTTCTCCTTTTGTCTGCTGCAGATTTTATATTTTTAAGAGCCAAATCAATTATGTCTTTGTGTCGAAGTTTACGTGTATTTGGGAAAGGTACAAGCTCTCTGATTCTGTTCGGTGGTTCTTCATTCTTCAATACAAGAGTAGGTGGTAAAGCAGTGGAATCATGAGGCATTTCATTCAGCACGTTTTGAAATAAGTGTAAATATCTGTCCCAATGCTGATGCTTTCTGTGACAATAAAGTCTGCAAAGCTTATTGATTTCTTTCATAATCCGTTCAGACGGGTTGCAATGTGGTGAGTACAATGAAATAAAAACAGGTTTGATTTTATGGTTGCGAAGCATGCGTGACCAAACAGCAGATCTGAATTGCGGTCCGTTATCTGAAATGACTTTACTAACGTGTCCAACTTCACGTAAGAAATTTTTAACAAAGGCGTTGGATACAGACCGTCCAGTGGCTTTACGTAACGGTGTGAAAGAAACAAATTTTGAAGTAAGTTCAACAGCGACTAGAACGTACGAAAATCCATTGGATGTTCTGACAAGCGGTCCCAAGAGATCAACAGCAGCAAATTCTTTTAATTTAGAAGGAATAATAGGAAACAACGGAGCACGATGTGAGACAGTAGATGGTTTCGCCTTTTGACAAAGTTTACAAATAGACAAGACTCTTCGAATTCTTTTTTCCATATTGTTAAAATAACAAGTCGTTCGAAGAATATGATAACATTTTCGTGGACCAAAATGTGCGTAGCTGAAATGAATGTACCAAATGAGCTTATTAACAAAATCGTCAGGAATGCAAAGTACCCATAGCTTGTCATCAACAGTGCAGCGTTTGAACAGTATGTTGTTTCTAACCAGGTAATAATGCCGAATCTGTGTGTGTGTCTTTTCATGCCATTTGCTCTTGATGTCTTTCCAAATCGGATCTTTATCTTGTTCATGAGCAATGTCCTTTAAAGATGTGGTGATGAAGTTTTCAAAGGCGACTTTCTGAATGTAAAGAATACTGAAATTTTTCTCGAGGTTGCCTTCTGTGGTACTTTTCTCAAGCCCAGCCGGTGCGCGTGACAGTGCGTCCGCAACAATGTTCTCCTTGCCGGGAATGTAGACTATTGTGAAGCGGAATTCTTGCAGAAACAATGCCCAACGTTTTAACCTGTCATGATTTAATTTTGAAGACATAAGAAATTGTAATGCACGATGATCACTGTATACTTTTACGTGCTTACCAGAAAGAAAGAAACGGAATTTGTTAAATGCCCAAACGATAGCTAAAGCTTCTAATTCAGTAACGGAATAATTTTTTTCAGATTTTGTTAGCACTCGGCTAGCAAAAGCAATGGTTTTCTGAACGGTAGTGTCATTTTCTATGGCTTCTTGAAATAAATGGGCACCAAGACCGACTTTAGAAGAATCCGTACTAAGGCAGAAATCTTGTGACAGATCAGGATGAGCTAGTATTGGCGCGTGAAGTAACGCTTCTTTCAAAGAATTGAATTCCAACTGTGCTTGCTCGTCCCAGTTCCAAATAGTATTTTTTCCAGTGAGAGAACAAAGTTTTGGTGTAACTAGAATTTGCATATTCAGAAAACGACGGTAAAAATTTACGAGACCTAGAAAACTGCGGACTTGTCTTTTTGTGGATGGAACTGGAATGGCTCTGATTGCTTCTAACTTTTCAGGATCCGGCTGAATGCCTTCAGAAGAAATAATATGTCCCAAAAACCTCACCTTTGACCTACCGAATTCAGACTTTTCCAAGTTAACTGTAATTCCAGATTCTGCAAAAATACGTAACAGACTGTTGAGGATGCGATTATGTTGTTCCCATGAAGCTTCCGCTATTAGAATATCGTCCACATATAAGGTGATGTGACGTTTTAAGAACTCAGGTAATATGGAATTTAGCCCGCGAATGAATGCTGCTGAAGAAATGTTCAAACCAAAGGGAAGTTTCCGAAACTGATAACAAACGCCGAAACAAAGGAAAACTGTGTATTTTCTGCATTCTGGATGAAGTTCGATCTGATAAAAGCTGGATCTGAGATCAATGGAAGACAACACTTTTACACCATTAAAATTTTGAAGAAGTTCTTCCATCGTCTGCGGCCTGTCTGTTTCAGGAATAATGATAGTATTGATTTGTCTCGAATCTAAGACAAGTCTGATCGATCCATTTTTCTTTTCAACAACATGTAATGGATTGTTGTATGAGCTTACTGCAGGCTCAATAATGCCCTCGTCAAGCATAGATTGTATTTCTGTTCTAACACGGTCCCTATAATGTGCTGGAATTACATATGGTCTAACACAAAATTTAGTATGCTCACGAACACGAAATTGGTATTGAAATCCCTTGATTGTTCCTGTTTTATGAGTAAAAACTGTGGAATGTGCTTGTAAAATCTCAAAAAGGTCCTGCCTATCAGTGTCATTACAATTCTCAATTGTTTGAATTTTATTCTGAATTAACTTATTAATGCCAAATGCGCCGTCGATATCATCCCTGTCAGTACTTGCAGAGTGATTGTTAGTGTCTAGTTCCGTAGAAAAGTCCGAACTGTTGTCTAACAGAAGGTAAAGCCGATTAATTTCCTCGTCATGGTTTGAGAGCCAGTCTTCAAATTTCAAAGCTATTGACTTACCTTCTTTCTCTAAACTTATTTCAGCATCGTGAAAGCTTAAGATTGCTTTGTATTCATTCAAAAAGTCTACTCCCAATATAATTTCCGTCGACAATAATGGAACAATAAGAAAGTTCGTAGAGAAGCTATGGCTTTGACAAAAGAATTCTAAGTTGGTTTGTTGGCGTACATTTACACTTTTTCCAAAGATTGCACCTTGTAATTTAATCTTACGTAACGGAAGTGTGGGGCAATCGTTCGATTTGTTGCATTTGCTAAAGGCTGTTTCACTAATTACTGAAATGGGACTGCCAGAGTCAAGTACTGCCGTAAATTTTACATCATTTACTGTAATGTGAATCACAGGATATGCAATATTGTTATGTTTTATGTCGTGTTCCTGGAGTAAGATGTCCCTAATGTCTTCCATTTTTTACGTAATTACTAGCTACGGCAGCTGCGTCGTTAGTGTCATAAGAACGTTTTGTGGCTGCCATCGGTGTGAGTCATTGCCTATTGTCTCTTTGTTGGCGCGCGTCGTTATTGGGATTTGGAGACCTAACTTCTACAAATTCACCGTGACGAGAGGGCCCTGCTCTGTTTGAATCCCGCCAGTTCTGATGCAGTTCAGGTCTATCGTTACGATCATATCGTCTGTCGTCATGTCGGTAGATGCCATAGTTTCTTTCTTGTCGGTCACGTGGTGGAGAATTTCTCCCTGAATCGAAACTGCGCGCTGGACCGTTGCGTCTAAAGTTATTCTGTCTCCCCTGATAATATTTATTTTGGTTCCCATATTGTCTGTTTCTCTGATTGTCTCTGTGATAGTCATTACCACGGAGAGGTGATCTTTCCCTGTAGTTATTACTACTCTGCCAACGCTTGTCATACGGGTGGTGTCTGTTTTGGTCACGATATGTGCTGTGAGAATAGCCTTGTCGTGTCCAGTTATTACTTCTTTCATCGCGGAATTGCGACGGATGTGACCTGTAATTGTTGTGTTCCTCTTTCCGCATTCCGCGATTGTCAGTGTCAATTTCCAATTCTTGTAACAGTCCCTGAAAAGCTTCAATGTCGTCTTTGCAACGTCCTGCCAAAATAATATGTCGTAAATGTTCAGGTAATTTGATTAAGCAAATGCGGATGAGTTCTGAGGGGCTGTATGGGTTTGACAGGTACTGATTCTTGTGCAACATGTCTTCAAAATATTTCACAAGACTGGAGAATTCAGATTGTTCGAAATGTTTCATCATTATGATACCATGTTTTACCCGGTCTTGTGTGGCTTGAGACCAATATGCTGAGAGGAAGGCATGGTAAAATTCTCCTTCACTGTGGCAATCGTGAATGACCGACCGCATTCTTACAGCTGGTTCATTCTCTAAGTAGCCACACATAAATTCTAATCTGTGCTCTAATGACCAGTTGGGAGGAAAACAATGAGAGAATTGATGGAGCCATGCTTGTGGATGAATGTCGTTCCCAGAATTCTTAAATGTTTTGAATTTACGTGTAGTAATGAACAGCTTATAGTCAAAGTCATCATGTCGGCGAGTCGCATATCGGTCATTGTTATGTCGTTTCGGCGGTTCCATTTCAAAATTCGGTGCACCTTGCCAATTTCTTTCATAACTTCCGAAGTGTCCTGTGTTATTATTTTGTGGTTGTTCCGTATTTCTAAGTCCCTCTTCCCGTATTGGGGCGCGAGTATCCTCTGAAATACGTAATTCTTGTATTAACTGTGTCAGCTGATCTTGTACTTCCCGGATTTCTCTTTGGTGTTGCGTATTAATCTGATTCTGATTTTGTTTGAATTTCCTAATTTGTTCGCACTCTTCAGTGTCAGTGAAGGCTACAGGTCTTGTGTCATTCAGATCATCATCTACCTTTGTAGATAAGTTAGTGACCTGATCCGAAAGTTCGGCTACTTTCTCCGATAGTGAACACATTTCCTCAGTGTGTTTTTCTGAACCAAGTTTCAGAGTGTCCATTTGTGTTGAAATCGTATCTACTGTGTCCTTTAAGTTTTCCTGAGTTATTGCAAGTTGCGTAACCGAATCGGTAGATGAAACTGAGTCAATTTTAGCCCACAAGGTCTCATGATTTTCATGAACAATGGCTTGCAGTTCTTTTATGGCTGCTTCGTGATTCTGTAATGCATTTTCATGCCGCGAAAAAATAGGTTGAAAATGCTCACAAATTTGTGTTTTTACGTCATTACAGACTTTTTGACATTTCGATTCAATGTTATGTAACTCAGTAGTTAAATCTTCACGTGTTTGTTCAAGCGTGGTGTGAAGATTTTGTTCCATTGCGTCTAACTGTTGCTGTGTTTGTCTCTGGTGTTGTTCCATTGTGTCTAACTTTTGAAGATTTTGTTCCACTGTGTCTAACTTTTGCTGTGTTTGTCTCTGATTTTGTTCCATTGTGTCTAACTTTTGAAGCTTTTGCTGTGTTTGTCTCTGATTTTGTTCCATTTGTTGCATTAATTGCAATAATAATGTATTAGTGTCTGGAATCTGTTTCTCTACGCTTTTCGGCAGTGCATTTGCACAGGCAACATTCACATTTTGACAAGCAGAAAATGCATCTTGACTTATTTGAGAAAACGGTGATAACCCAAAACCTGAATCTACAGTATTTGCGAAATTGTGTCCTGTCATTTCGGATTCCTGAGGCGAGCTGTTGCCGACCGATCGATCGATAATGCTTCCCTCTTCACTAATTGTTTCACTGTCCGTGCCATTGTTTGCCGCCCGCTCCATTTCCCTATGCACGATTACCAAATTACTACTTTGAACATCAGTTAATTCATTACTCTGCGGCGCTAACACACTGCCTTCGTCTTCACTGTCATTTCTCAGTTTACTTTGGAGCCTAGTATTACGTTTTTCACACGCCATTATTGTCACAGTATTTCACACGACAACACAGAAAAACACAATTTGAAGAGCAAAATAAAATAACGTAGCAATGGAAATAATGTCTAGTTAATTGCAGCTGCGAAATACTTGGTGCAAATCTACATGCATGCCACAACTGTTTTACTCTACAACAATGAAAAACTACAACTACAAAGGAGATTCTCTCTACAATTACGCGCTAGCAATAAACAAAAGCTACACTAAATACACAAACTACAAGAAAAAAATCAGAAGATTCCAGTGAGGTATCCTGGCAGGGTCGCCATATGAAACGTCCCCTTTCAACAATTATACAAGACTGTGCTTAACCTGACACACAATATTTTTAGCGCAACGCAATCTGACTTTCAAAATTTCCTACTAAAGAATGGCCCTGACAAACATTAAACTATACCTTTCACAAATCACTTACCTCACAAAAATCTTCGCTGCTCAAGCTACTGCAATACAGCGAGCGCCACTACTGCCAGCTAAATAAAAGATTCAAACTACTGAAGGCACTAACTACTGATAGGGATAGTTAGCAAATGAAAGATATTAATAGAGAACAAACAATGTATTTACCTTGATATCATCATATGTAAATATATCAGTTCATGAAAAATTACAAAACTCCGCCATCTCTCTCCCCACATCCACCACTGCTGGCGGCTCACCTCCAACTGCGCAACGCTACGCGCTGTTCACAGCCAGCTGCCTAACACTACAATGGCGAGTATTACAACAATGCAAAGCAGCCACAGACTGCACACAGCACAGCCAGTGATTTTCATATTGAGCGCTACGTAACGTTGCCAATAAGAAAACATAAACAGCCTACTTACATAGAGAAAACATAAACAGCCTACTTACATAGAGAAAACATAAACAGCCTACTTACATCTCTTCTGGTACAGTTTTCCAATATTTTATGATTCACTTAATCACAATGTTGTTCTCCCAACGTCCATCCTCAGAAATATATTCCTCAAGATCCGTTTGATACTAGCAGAATTCTCCCTAGCCTAGGATGCCCTCTTTGACTATGCTACTCTGCTTTTTAGCCATCCTAGTTTCGTCCTGGTTTCAAGGTGGCAGAATTCCTTAACGTCATCTATTTCGTGATCACCAATTTTTATTTTAAATCTCGTTTCTGCTACTCGTCATTACTGTCTTCTTCCCTCTCTTTACTCTAAACTGATTCTGCGTACGCATAATGCTGTCTATTCAGTCCATTCCACATCCCTATAACTAACCCCTTCACCCTAAATTTAATCCCACCCTTAAAATTTTATTTTATTTATATCATTGCTACTTCGATGTATGGACTGGACAGTAGGTGCGAAAGACTTTAAACCTCTTCAATCGAAGTTTCCGTTTGGTTCTTACGTCTTATCGTTTTCTCTTGGTTCTTGTATATATCGTATACGGCCCATCGTTCCATACGTTTATATTTTTCTCAGGATTTCGAAACTCTTGCATCATTTTGCACTGTCGAACGCTTTTTGTAGGTCGACTTATTAATACATAAGTATTGTTTCCATGAAAACAAAACAGCCTCATTTGTACCTTTACCTTTCTAAAAGGCAAGGTTATCGTGTATGTCACATCCTAAGTTTTTTTTCCATCCTCTTGTACGTTTTTATTTTCAACAGCTTGGGTGCATGAGCTGATAAGTTGATAGTGCAATAGTTACCGCAGTTATCTGCCCTTTCTATCTTCGGAATTATGTGGATGGTATTTTTCCGAGAGTGTGATGGTAGTTTGTAACTATACTTACGTTTAATTTTATTGCAAGCAAGTCGAGCTAAACATATTGTAACAATCTGTGAGTAACCGATCTTCTGACTATAACACAAATATGTCTGTCTGGCGTGTTTACTCACTTGATAATAGCTACTATACATAACAGAAACTATACAGCAGGAGGAAAGAAATTCAATAATTTTGTAACCCAACTAACAACAGCCAGTGGGGCAGACTTTCGTCACTCAGAAATGTCAGGTTTCGGAGTAATGGTATGCTCACAAAACTTATGCCAGCTGTTTTGGAAACGATAAGTTTTGATTTTGTGCTGGAAGCTTGTAACAATAAACAAACAAAACCAACATTATCAGGTAATCGGCATTATAAAGGAATTCAAGTCTGGCAGTAAAACAACGGAAGTAATTGACGGATCTTCTAAATAATAACAGCGAAAGTAGTTTTTAAGGGGAGGGGGGGGGGGGGGTGGCGAGACTGTCGCTGGAGAGTGTCAAAGAACAAATGACAGAATACAGAAACAAGCAGACGAATTAGGATTAAAAATATCGTTATATCGTTTGAAAAAACGTACTTTATTACAGATATCAATTATGCCTGCCCCCCCCCCCCCCCACAAACGTTAAAATTCATAATAACACAATCAGTAAAACAAACTGTTTTAAATACCTAGGACAATGGACAGCAAACAATACAGTAGAAAATATACCCTTAGAGAATAGAGTACATGAAGTGTAAAGGGCATGGCACATAACAAAAACCATATGAAACAAACAAAAAAATCTTTGTCCTAGAATAGAAACCTAAGACAATGTCAAATAGTGGTACGGCCTAACACACTGTATGCAGTAGAAACACTTAAACTGACCAAATTTAGGGATCCTGAAAAAGTGGAAAAAGATGAAAGAATAAATCTGAGAAAAACACTGGGACCGAGAAGTAATAGTGATGTTGAAAACAAATTAAGATCACGCAGAGAGCTCTATTTGAAAATCAAAAATCTAACTGATGTAATGAGGAAAAGGAGACTACAACTTTATGGACACATATACCAAATGGATAATAACAAATTAATCAAGCAAATCTTCACTTTACTAAACAGATACAAATCAAAATCCACACTGTTCACCGAAATTGACAAAAATATTAAAATCACTGGAATCAGAATGGACTTAGTAGATAACAAAATACTTTTTACAAAAACAACGTCGAAGACAGGACTTCAGAAAATAAAGAAGACTGTAAAAGGAAGAAAGAGGACCCAGAAAAAAAAAGGAACGACACTTTCGAAGTAAGAGGAAAGTCTGGGAACAACGAAAATTCAGCACAAAGAAGCAAAACCAAAGTTGTTTTGTCTTACGTTCGAACATTGTTATTCGAATAAATAAAATATAAATAAATAAAGAAACAGACAAAATAAGGTAAGCAGGAATACTGCGCAATACTGTTGTCACTCCCGGGAGACATCACACTAATACCGTGTAACACCGCCATTAGACGTGTTTATGGACGCTATTCGGCGAGAAAGAGAGATCACAAGTTTATTCAGGTATTCCATATCCAAACGAAGAAATTAAGCCAGTCACTGATGATAGGTTCCGCAAAGCCGCCGAAATGCGGGGATAATGTTTAATACGCCTCACTCGCTGTTCCAAACAGTGTCAAAATTTTTGAAGGGGGTTAATATCGAGTACCTACCTATTGGTAAAACCGGAGCAAGTCTGTGCAGCCGTGCGAACACGACTGTTGTAATCGTGGAATAAGCGAAGTGTCCACTGCATACTCATCACGAAGATGTAGATGAAACAGCAACGTTCGGTCAGAAAATATGGATCTATGTGTGTGTCTATGAGCAATGACCTTTTGCGAGGTACCCGAGTTGAAATGTCTACGTCATGCAAACGACTTCGTAATTTTCGACCTGCATTCACAGTGACAGAAGCAATTCATGCCATGTTTGAACTGACTGTCATTGACAAGGCTTGACACTCGTTTCCGTTTGGATCTCTTCATGATCACTGTTCTTATGCCATGTTACGTGGTTCCGAGTGTATCACTACTCCTTGTGGAGACGTTGTACAGCTCGATATGACACACAACTACTCAGGCAACGTCATTCATGATGTGGCCGTGGTAATATCGGACCATGCTAACATCTTTCTATCAGTCAGTCATCCTCCCATGCTGATCCACCTTACTGGGTTGACTCCCCACTAGCATATACACACCACTTCACCGTCATGTGTTAAGTAAGAGCTGAATGGTCATGTGACCACATGCTACCATTTCTGTGTCATCTACGGCAGGGGCAACTAAATTCGGCTCAGGAGTCGTACCCTGGCTCACATTCCGTAGCACTCAGTCTCATTGCACACTTCCCCCACCGCTGCTACACTCTGCCTGATACGGAAGGGGCCGAATCTCTGAATGAGCCACATTTAGATGGCAATGCACTCACTCTGCAGACGACTTGGTGTGGTATTTCCGATTTCCCAACAACATCGATCACAAAAGAAATAAATTCTCATTATTATTTAATTATTTGTGGAGCACTGAAAACATAATATAATTTTTATCTGGTATAAATGCATAAATGCATATAGTGTCACAGATTTTCGCACTCACGTTGTCATGTAATCGTGATTTATTTGGTTTTAAAATCGGAAAAATGGTTTTGACACACATATGTTAATCGAGATATTGTACGACTTTTGCAACGTTATGGAGGCGTGGAAAGCAGTGTAGACATCCTGGACAGTTTCAGCTTAAAAGGATATGTCTTTAAAACGGGAATTACATTGCAATTTGTCATATGATGACATATTGGAGACCGTGGCTGTTTTTGAAGACAAATGTTGATCGTGTTAGGGACGCTTTCACTAAAATGATAAACGGTCTCCAAAACAGTTGTAAGATAGGCAGTGTTCTCAAAACGTTTAGAAAACTGCATGTATGATTCTAACCTCATGTTTTCTTTAACGGCAGTGAGTTTTGGGGACTGGACTGTGTTTAGTGATGTACAGGACAATGAATCCCACCTGTCGATTGTTGCAACTTCTTGCTCTTTCATTGTCAACCAGATCTACTAATAGTTTCTCCATGGTGTTGTAATGTCGCGTAATAGCAAATTTGTAGTACTTGTCGATTGTGCGAATGTGTAATAGATACTGAGAAATCTAATCTCGCTTTTCTGTAATTAACGATCATTTTCAACGACTTGTGACGATTGATCGCTAGACATCTTCTCTTACTGCAGACAGCCACTGGACCAGTGGACACCATTCATCCCACGAACAAGTAGCAAAGGACAAACAGCGCTGATACCAAAACTCTGCCGAAATAAAAACACTTGTGCCGACCAAACAGTGCCACGTACCAACACTAAATGAAACGTCGGGCTGTACCCGGTACTTCCGAGGAGGAACGAGCAAAGGCGAAACAGGACGAGTCTTGGCATCCGGCTCACGTGTGATTTGGCACACCGTGGCAGGTCGGATATATGGCATTCAAAGCGACCGGTGCAATGTTGTAAGACGGTAGTCAATAATTTTTTCAGTGAGCTTATATTCATAGGATCTTTGATTTAACACTAGAAGGATCAAGACGTCATTTTGACGGGCGTGGTGTTTTGCCTTTCTTGAAGAAGTAAACAGATGTTGATGTATAAAAATTTATTCCATACTATTTATACTGATTACGTACACGGTTTTACTTTTCTCTGAAGAATTATAAGATTCAATAAACATTTTATACTTAATATAAAATATATATGATAATAAAGTGTCAAACGGATAGCTTCTGTTAGCAAGAACGTGTGTGTTAACATAAAAGTTTGATTAGCATAGTGTATAGTAGAGGAAACATAGCTCGATTTCTCTCATTCAAAGCCACCTGCTACATTGTAACGCCTCACACAAGAGTATTCAACAATGGCTAAACATGGGCCACAAGTATACTTGTTGTACTTTGTACATAATTGCTTTCTCCAGTTCTTTCCTCTACGTTCTCCAATTTGCTAAGTCTTGTGAACGTTGCTATGTTGTACTGTGTTAGGAACTTTATTTTGTAGTCTTGTGGCTTTGTAGGCTTAAGCCATCTCATCTGGCAAGTTGTTTAGAAACTGACATCTGCTTACTTTTTCGCCTGTTATTTCGTTCAAGAGTACCCACGCATTAATAGTTACCAAGTCCAATAAAATGGAAAAAAAGACCTGGGCCATTTGCGACATCCATACTTCACAGGACAAAATCGACCGATTAGATCGACAGCGTCAGCGCTATACTTCGTGTTACTGTAGCACTCCAATGATTCTGGTGGCTTTTTAGGATGTCGTTCACTGACAGTAACTGTGTCATGCATTGAATTGCAAAGACGCACATTTTTGTTCTTTTTCCCCTGATAGGGTGTTAGAGTCATGTCATGTGACATAAAGAGTAGCTGACGGCAAAGGAGCTACTGCAGATTTCGCTGATAGAAGAATTTTCCTTCTGAATTTCATCAATGTGCTTGTGGTGGTTGTACTCTTACGTTGCAAACTTCCTGCAAAGCATTTGATCGCGAAAAACTTGTCACTAGCGATAGTTTTCCTGCGGAAACGAAGTGCTGTATAAGATATGTCAACAAAATGCTCTGTGTGCGTTGCTCATGTTTGTCTACCTAAGGATAACCATTCATCCGATACCTAGAATTTGTATCAGCCACAAGCCAATATTTTACTATAAATCTGCCTGATATATTGCTAATACATTGAATGAAAGAGCATATAACCCTGCAAGGAAACATTTGATCATTCACAGTGACATTCTCAGTTAAAATATAGCGCTGCAAGGAACCGGCGTTGAAAGGATTCCACACTGGGGTAGCAGGGGCAAAGCGATATATCCTTAGTCATTAAAAACGTGTGTCCCTTTTCATCAAATCGCATAGACTGTAAAATTTCAGTGAATTTATTTCTGCTCATTGTGTACCGGAAGAATGATGGAACCCACGTACACGACATAACAGCTTCAACGGAAAGGTTTTTGCTCTATGTACGCCACGTAAATCATCTGTTGCATCTATAGCATCACGAGAGTGGCCCAGTGACAATCATTCTGTTCTTGGCACGCTCTGTTTTCTGTACACTTCTTTACGTTTTGCAGCTTGCTGTCATCAATTAGTAACGTCGATGCACTAGAGTGTATAACTTTCCTGAAAGCTCTCTTCGCATAGCCTCTAGACTCTGGTGCTACCTCTGACATCTTCTTCCGTTGCTATTTTTCAGGAATAGCTTGTGTACATGTAATAGTTCACGCTGTTCTATCATCAACTGTTTCACTACAGCACTTGCAGTGGAAGGATTTCCTTTCAGTTCTACGAACACTGAAAGGTGGCATTACAAAAGCAAGTCAAGCAAATTGAAGGCGAAATCGTAGGAAAGACAACAGAAGAAATTTAGAATTACAGATAGCAGAGGGGTTTGAAGAAAGTAATTTATTTCATTTACGAGAAGCAACAAGAGAGCCCCAGGCGCGCGAACTTGACAATAATCGACATTCGGACTGGGACAGACGCGGTAGGTCTTTGTCGCCACGAGGAGAAAACTTTGACTATAAACACTTCTTGACTGTTCGGAAATTTAAGATCTTTCGCAATTCTAAGAATGACATACATCCATGTTTATGGTTAGAGCAATTTATGTATGCAGTTCCACCAAATTGGCCACTAAGTCACAAACTGGAATTTATGTGTGGATATTTAGAAAACGAACCGGCGACGCGCATGCGCGCACTTATTAGACATTGTAATAATCTAAATGATTTTTATCATGCATTTCTATCGGCATATTGGTCCGAAAACACGCAAGACAGAGTCAAACACAGTCTTATTATGCAGCGTAATTTTAAACAGTCTGAGTTCCGCAAGCCAGCAGAATACTTTGAAGACATGATTCGAAAGAATCAGTTCCTTTCCAACCCTTATAGCCCGACTGAATTAAGTCGCATTTGTTTAACTAAGCTGCCACAATCGATAAGACAAATTGCTTTAGCCGGAAGCTGTAAAGACGACACTGAGACTTTTAAGACTTTGCTACAAGAACTTGAGTATGACAATGACGACGGGACTTCTTGTAATTTTTTCAGTAACAGTAATTACAATAGATTTTCAGAGAAAAGGGATACTGATCGGAACGGACGTTATATGGGTAATTTTGAGAATGACAGACGAAACAGACAGGACAATAGATACCAGCCTTATGACAAAAACAGACGTTCTAACAGAAATTACACAGACAATAATAATAACGGTAATTCCTACCGGAATGATCAATCATACGGAAACAGTAATCGGTATCATCAAGACAGAAATTATTCATACAATAATAGAAATTCTTACTACAGAAATAACCAGGGTAGTAGATCTAACAGTAATTTCAGAAGTGACAGTCGAAATTACACAATAAGTAGTTATGCAGACAGACAGGAAAATAGAAATTTTAATAACAGACATAACCAAGAATTTGCAACCAACAGACAGAAAGGACCTAATTGGCATCCTCCACATGACAGAACTTCAGAGAGACAAGTGCAAATCGTAGAAATTGATCCGCGAAATGACGCGAATAATCAAAGACGTGACGCAGGCAATCGACAATGACTTGTAGCTTCGGCTTCTGGCAGCAATATAGACGGTTCAGAAAGTAATGATACTACGATTTTACACTACGTACGCCTGGAAGACATGAGAGACATTTTGCTAGATGAAAAGGAAAATAATGTACACGCATTTTTACATCCTGTTATTGAAGTATGTGTGGGTAAGAATAAGTTCACTGCAGTTTTAGATTCTGGGAGCCCACTGAATGTCATTAGTGAATCAGTTTTTCGTATATGTGTAAGAACTATTGCTTGTCCTGTGTTACCTGTTTCTAAAACTACAATTAGAGGACCGATTTCTGGAAAAAGTGTGGAAGTCAAACAGCAGACCAACCAAAATTTTATTTGTCAAGGATACGAATTTTCTGCTACTTTTATTATTGTTCCATTACTTAGTACACAAATTATATTAGGTATGGAGTTTCTTAACACACATAAGGCAATTTTGAACTTTAAAGAAGGAAGTGTGAATTTGACTGTTGCCGGAATGCCGAAATGTTTGAAATTTTTCGAGTGTTTATCAAAATCTGAATCAGACACAAAATGTTTAAGGTTTCTTACTTCTGATGTTTTCGCTGAGTATTATGACGACAATGTGTTCATTCATGACAACGACAATAGATACAGAGACGCGATGGATGATGTAATTAATAGTGAAGAATTAATTAATGAAAAGGTTAAGAAAGCTGAAGTGCCAGATGACGTTGCAAGAGAAGAACTGCGCCAAATTTTGACTTCACATGCTACAGTATTTAGTCATCACACAGGAACTATACAAGGCTTACAATATTTATTTAAAGTAAAAGAACACACACCATTTCGAGGAAAAACGTACGCTATTCCTTTGGCTTACAGAGACAAGGTTAAGAGTGAACTTCAATACATGTTAGATCAAGGCATTATTTAACCAGCAGTCAGTCCTTATACCAGCCCATTACACGTCGTTCTTAAAAAGGATGGGTCAATTCGTTTGGTTCTGGATTCCAGGCAGATAAATAATATCATCATTACTGAAACTGACCGTCACAAAATCTAGATGAACTTCTCCAACATTTCCATGGAATTAAAGTTTTATCCACGATTGATATGCGCGCAAGTTGTTGGCAAATAGAACTCCACCCTGATTGTAGAAAATACACTGCCTTTTTAGCCTTTGATAACTGTTACCAGTTTCGGAAATTACCGTTTGGACTTACTGTATCTTCAGCAGCATTCATTCGTAGGCTCAAATGGTTCAAATGGCTCTGAGCACTATGCGACTCAACTGCTGAGGTCATCAGTCGCCTAGAACTTAGAACTAATTAAACCTAACTAACCTAAGGACAGCACACAACACCCAGCCATCACGAGGCAGAGAAAATCCCTGACCCCGCCGGGAATCGAACCCGGGAACCCGGGCGTGGGAAGCGAGAACGCTACCGCACGACCACGAGATGCGGGCATTCATTCGTAGTTTACCTGTTTATCTTCGTGACAATATTACTTCATATGTTGACGATATTCTTATTGCTAAACGTTCTTGGAGTGAGCATAACAAAATTTTGGATTCATTATTACGTATTTTTGCAAGAGTTGGCATTGCAGTGAACTTGGAAAAATCTGAATTTGGTCGCTCTCAGGTGAAATTTCTTGGTCATATTATTTCTACAGAAGGTATTCTTCCTGATCCAGAGAAATTAGACGCTATTCGTAGTTATGCTGTTCCCACCACAAAACGTGATGTTCGTAGTTTCCTTGGTGTCTGTAATTTTCTTAGACGCTTTGTTAGATTGGACAATTTGGCCACACCTCATTTATGTGAACTATCTGGAAAGAATTCTAATTGGTGTTGGGACGAGGAAGCTCAGTCAGAATTTGAACAACTTCGTGATGCTTTAGTTGCTGCTCCACTTCTTTCACATCCGGATTTATCTAAAGACTTTTGTTTGGCGACGGACTCATCATACAAAGGCCTAGGTGCTCATTTATTTCAAGAGATAGAAGAAAACGGCGTTGTAGTACAGAAAACTATTGCATTTGGAAGTCGTGTTCTCTCTAAATCAGAATAGAATTATTCGATTGCGGAGCTTGGGGCTTTGGCTGTTGTATGGGCTTTCACAAAATTTCGCATCTTTTTGTATGGCAGACATACTAAGGTTTACACTGATCATCGAGCTCTGGAATTTCTTATGTCAGCAAAATTAACTCATGGCAGATTGTCACGATGGGCGCTGTATCTACAGGAATTTGATTTTAGTATTGTTTACATACAGGGTTCTTCAAATGTTATTGCTGATGCTTTATCACGTGCACCTATGGGTTTGAAACAAAGTGCTGAGGAGGACTGCAAAGAAAACAATTATTGTTTGATGTATATTCAAGGTGTTGCGTTTGAGAATTTTATTTCGTCTTCGCTCCAGGACATCGCTAAAGAGCGAAATAAGGATCCAATCTGGATGGACATTAAGGAGAAGTGGAGGAGAAAGGAAAGCGTAGCGATTAGACAGTATTATTTACTTCGCAATGATATTCTTTTTAAACGAAAATCGGTCGACAACTCTGTTTGGTTAGTTTGTACTCCTGATGAGTGGGTTAATAAATTGATTTGGTACACACATTTCAGTTATGCACACTTTGGTCCCAGAAAATGTTTTCATAAATGACGAGAAAATTGCTACTTCAGTAATATGGAAAAACGTATTCGATCTGTTCTTGCCAAATGCAAATTATGTCAAAAGGCTAAGCCGCCAACTATTTCTCACAGAGCACCGTTGTTTCCTATCATTCCAGCGAAATTAAAGGAGATGGCTGCAGTCGATTTGTTCGGTCCAGTGGTTCGTTCTACTAATGGTTTTGCGTACATTTTGGTAGCAGTAGAATTGACATCAAAATATGTGTGTTTTACACCTTTACGCAAAGCAACAGCTCGTTCTGTGTCTAACGCTTTCATCAAACATTTTCTTAAAGAAGTGGGTCATGTTGATAAGGTTATATCAGATAATGGATCATAGTTTCGCTCTAAAATTTGGCTTCGTACTCTACGGCGTCGTAAAATTAAACCAGTTTTCATTTCACTTTTTCACCCTCAATCTAACGCTTCAGAGAGATGGATGAAGGAAATCAATAAATTGTGTCGCCTTTATTGTCATCAGAATCTCAGAACTTGGGATCAGTATCTTCATATTTTTCAAAACATTCTGAATGAACTCCCTAATGATTCAACTTCTTTACCGCCTATATTGATATTAAAAAACAAAGCACCGACAAATCGCATTTCTGAAATCGTTCCTTTTCCGCCTTCACGGAAACTGCGGCATTCTGAAGTTGTCAACCTGGCTCTGCAAAATATTGCATCTGCGGCTGCTAGAAGAGAGAAATCAGCTAAACGTCCTGGTTGTTTAAAAATCTTGTCAGTTGGTCAACAGGTGTTAATTAAGTCTCACCGTTTGTCTCACAAAGGAAAAGGCTTGTGCCGCAAATTTTTTCTGCTTTATAACGGTCCATATAGAGTTCGCAAAATTATTCATGATAACACTGTCGAAGTAGAAACTCTTAAATCTTGGCGCTCTAAGGGAGTACGTCATATATCGAACGTTAAAATTTTTGTGGAATGACATACTTTTGAGAGACTAACAGTTACATGTAAACACGCAGAGAATACAACGATACCGCGCCGTGTTCCGGCGGCGGAACATACTCAAAGCAACAGTCAAGTCTGCGCGGCGCATAAGGCAGTCGTTGACCGCAAACAATCACTTCCTACGTCACGCGCCTACAGCCGATCGAGCGCTCAGTGCGAATGCACTGACAGCCGTAAACAAATACACAGTCTAATTTCTCTGATTCAATTCCGTATAAACCTATAGTGACTTGATAAATTATGTTATTAACGTTCAGTATTTTTCAGGATACGGTTGCATAAAATATTTAAGAACTTCAGGTAAATTCTGTGTGTGTCCGACGTTAAGAGGACTTGCTAATGAGAAAATTTCAGGAAGAATGTAATTTCGAAGAAAAAAGTAATAAACCAAAAAGGTAACTGTTAATTGAGTTTATTTTTCCGGTAACATATTTCCACTTAGGTATGTACTTTAGACGTAATTTGCTGCTCGCGATTACGTGATTCATACTTTTTGCTAAATTTTATGTTCTATGAATTTACTTGTGAAGCGACGTGCTTGCGTACATTTGCTGATTTTTACAATGTTTGATTAATGAACAGGGTTGTTACTTATGTATATTATGCATCGCTTGGCTTCTATGCTTTTTCACAGATGTCATATTTTTCTATTATGTGCCTGCTGTGCTTATTTATTTAAATTATAATTGTCACCTGATTAATTGTGCTGATGTGGTTATGTATGTAGGTTACACTTTGTGCTTTATCTGCTTGCGCCTTCATGTTTACTTATTAAGATTACATATGAACATTAATTTGCTTACGCTGACATGATGCTAATGACCTGTTTATTATGTAAGATATATATTTGCTGCTTTGCGTATGGATTGCATATTTACACATTTCTGTTTTGTTGTCATAACTACTCTTTAATTTGGTATATAGAAATGCTGATATACTGTGTACGAACATGGAGCTTAGGTCACACTATGGTATTAATTATAGATTGTTCACTTGGCAGAGCCTCGTTGTAGGGATTGTGCTTGACATTCTGTTCTCTACTGGTATATTTACTCGCTATTGCATGTTTTGCTTACGCTCAGTGCCTTATATTTTAAGATAAGAAAATGAACTGCTATAATTCGACGAACGACATTGGTACAAGAAACTTCATTGAAGTTACATGAGCTGGAGGTTTTATGGAAGCTGTATAAATTTATGCTAATAGGAAGGAAGCTAACGACATGAAATACCAACACTAGGTTTAGACCATTGACAGTTATTACACTGCATTCTTCGTGAGCAATTGAAATAGCAAGTGACACTTGAAACAAGAAATACTCCACATGTTTGCTTCTGTTTTGCCGTGATTCTTGAAGTGGTGTACACACTGTGAAATATTATGATTTATTCACTCAAAGTCTTATGTGATCCTTCATACTACGTACTCGCACCTTCTTACTGAAAGTTATTCAAACTGAAGGCTGTTAGAGGTCATGTATGCATTTCTTTTATTTTATGATAGACAAGGTAACCAAAATGTATTTTATAATTCATAATGAGTAGAAGATTTGGCTCAGGTGGACTACACAGAGGTTGTGTGTGGACATTGGGTCTTCGGATTGTATGGGATGATGAATTGAAGTTTGCACTAGAATTTTATCTGTACTTGTTCGAGGAGACTGACTAGAGGAAAGAGTTGTTATGGAAGTGAAATGATATTGGCGATAAGGTTTATATGTATCGACGTATTGAAGAGGTATTATTGAGGTATTGAGATTGTGTGAAGTTGATGATTATTGGAGTTTTGGTGGACAAAAGGTAAGGTAAATGATATTGATGATAAGGTTTATATGTATCGACGTAAGAGGTATTATTGAAGTATTAAGATTGTGTGATGCTGATGATTATTGGAGTTTTGGTGGATAAGAGGTAAAGTAAGTGAGGAGAATAATTTTTTTGTTGGTCTATATGGAACAAGGAGGATGAAGATGGCAGACTAGAACACTCAAGTGGAAAGAAGATTGTCTACACACACACTTAGTTAAATCACTAAGCAGTATATATATATATATATATATATATATATTTTTTTTTTTTTTTTTTTTTTTTTTTTTTTTTTTTTTTTTTTTTTTTTTTTTTTTGGAGAGAGGAAGCATTTGCATATCTTGGCACACTGACAGTTGTTCAGCAACCGTACATTTTGATTTGGCTTGGCAAACATTGGTCTTGACATGATGACTACGACGTTGACTATCTATTATTGCCGGCCGAAGTGGCCGTGCGGTTAAAGGCGCTGCAGTCTGGAACCGCAAGACCGCTATGGTCGCAGGTTCGAATCCTGCCTCGGGCATGGATGTTTGTGATGTCCTTAGGTTAGTTAGGTTTAACTAGTTCTAAGTTCTAGGGGACTAATGACCTCAGCAGTTGAGTCCCATAGTGCTCAGAGCCATTTGAACCATTTTAACTATTATTGACTGTTATACAATGCTGCCACTACTACTTGATACACAAGTTGAACATAAAATTTTGGACAGAATTGCATTTACACAGTTAACACTATTCAATTACACAGTAGTACTTAATGTGGACGAAAGATGAGTGAGTGTGTTTTGTGTGTTTTCCTTTCCTAATCCCAAATAATTGGTACCAACCTATCTCCTAAATATTATTTTACTTGTTTGTTGTGGCTTGCACTGACACCCATAAATATTATAGGTTTACTGATATTTGTGTATTTGTAATATTTAATATGACAATTATCTGATATCATTCGTGTGTTTATTGTAATTTGTATGTTCAGTGTAAGAGCATTGATAATAATTTTGTAAAAGCAAGTGTGTGTGCATTCAAACTGTTGTTCATGCCGGCACTTGTCAACATAATGGGTGCCACTTGGAAATGTTTAATTTGTGCTGATAAACTCTGATGAACTGTCTGATTAGTGATAGTGAATATTATGAACTGTTACCTGCACTTGCTTAACATTACTGGGTGCCACTGATGGAATTGCTTCTACTGAAATAATGTCACTTGTTGGTGTCTGCACCTGTTCAACATTACTGGGTGCCACTGATGGACTGCTTCTACTGAAATGATGTCACTTGTTGGTGTCTCCACCTGCTCAACATTACTGGGTGCCACTAATGGACTGCTTCCACTGACAAAATGTCACTTGTTGGTATTTGCACCTGTCCAACATTACTGGGTGCCACTGTTAGAACTGTTTCTACTGAAATGATGTTACTTCTTGCTGTCTGCACCTGTTTAACATTTCTGGGTGCTACTGATGGAACTGTTTCTACTGAAATAATGTCACTCGTTGGTGTCTGCACCTGTTGACCATTGCTGGGTGCTACTGCTGGAACTGTCAACTACTTGTTTATTGAACTATGGAAAGCATTTTATGTGAATATTTGTATAAACTGATTTTTTGTGTGTTTACTGTTTATGAGATGTTATGAGACTCTTACCTGAACCTATTCGTCATGGCTGACGCTATTGATTGAATTGTTTAACTACATGATACTTGTGTAAACTATTATGTAAAATCATATTTATGCAAGCATTTGTATTCCTTACTGTATTTTATGTATTAGGTTATTGAAGGGTCAGTGCAAAGCCTAAATTTATTTAGTGAAGTGATATTTGCTTATTAATATTATCTTTTATTTTTGTCTGTATTTTTTGCACGAATTTGGTGGTATTTTCACCACCAATGCTGGCAAAAATACCATCAAATTCTGGCCCGTGGAGAAGGGGCATATGAAAGGTGGCTACACTGAGCAACAGCGCCAGAGATTGCGCCAAAGAGTATTATTTCGCCGCCTCCACTGGCAGTACTTGCAGAGAAGTCGTAGTGGAGAGTGCTTATTGAGAAGTAGCAGTAGGCAGTGCTTGTTGAGATGTAGCAGTGGTGGGTCGTTGTTCCCATGGAGAGTGCTTGTTCAGATGTTGTCATATTGTTTTGATGGGCTAGACACCAGATGTTGGATTAGGGATGCTGTAATGTGCTTTTCGCCAATATATATGAAGGTAAAAAAATTCCTTTTTTTTGTATTATTTCAATGTCTTGAACAATAATGCCTATTGGTTACAGGTTCAGTCAACAAAGCATCTGGCTCGTGTTCTTGTATTAGACTGTATTTCTGGTTTCTATGTGCAATTATAGTATTTCTGGTTTTTTTTAATTACTTCAGTATAAATGATGTTTAAAATATCTGGTCTTATTGAGGAAGAACCGTGCCAGATGTGTACGTTGAATCACACTTCCACACACAGAACAGCTACACTTGTGTTTTGTTGTTTCGTAGGTTTTATAGTTGCTGGGGACTTAATTAATTAATTGTGTTAACGGAAGTTTTCTCTCATTCTTTGTTGTTATTCTATGCAGTCAGATTGCGTACTAATACTAATCAGGGCCAACCGTTTACGAGACCTCGTAATCGGACATACAGCTACTAAAAAAAATAAAAAGTATTTGCATTCATATTTTTAATTAAGCCCCCATGCAACACCTGCAATGCTATTAGCTGGTGGCAAGGGCACGCTGTTGTTTAATATACGTAAAAATGTATAATACAATAATCCAATTACAACGTAGACAATGAACTTAAAAATATTATAGAGCTAAATGACTACAGGAACTGCTATTAGTCGGGAATTTGCCATAGGCTAAAACACACCAGAGTTCAGACACAGACGACGGTAAAAAGGGTGCATGCACATACCCAGATAATGTCAGGGTGCAGTAGCACCATGGGGTCGCAAGGGTTGGAAAGCATAAATAAACGGGGTGAGCGGGTGACCGTAAGATCGGCCCCAACGTACCTGAGTTCTATGAAACAACTGGCTACATGATACAATAATGGAGAAATAGGTGCCACATTGATCACCACTCAGCTACTGGGAGTGGACTATTAAAAGTCGTAAAATTGGAAACTTTAGAACAGGTCGTTTACAAGAAATAAGTTTAGTCAGGCAGAGCACCCATCAATATGGCGGATGCGATCCTGCTAGTGTTAAAGAAACAGTTAATGGATGCTCCAATTTTGCTCCTAAAATAAAAAAAAAAATTAGGCAGACCTCATCATACAGTAATACACGAAACCAGTCTGTTGAATGATGAATCCAAAATGGATAAACTACTTTTTTTGGGTTGCGTTCTGGAGAATGGCATCGAAAGAAGTGAGCGGTCCGGAACCACCGAGGCGCAGTTGCATAGTGGGAAACGGACGCCGTTGTGGTTGGAGAGAAAGCTGGAGAGACTGTAGGGGCCTGCGGCGAGCATATTTCAGCGCCGGCGGCGGCTTGCAGCTGCTTTTATAACGCGGGGTTCTTTATCTGGCAGCGGGAATATGCGGGCGACGCCGGTGGAAGGCCGATACCGCGCCACGTGCGCTACACGTGGGCGTGGCGCGCCGCGGCGCCGGCGGTTTCACCGGCGCTGCCTGAGTAACGGCCGGCCGTAATGGCGCGGTAATACGATGAGCAACGTTCGGACCGCGCCTCTATAAATAGCTCACGCCCCACCACATATTTACGTGCGGTTGTAAAATATGAATTTCACGGGATTTGCATTCTGGCGAGGGCGCTGCGGGAGCGCTGCGAGTCCGATAAAGAAAATAGGCAGCGAGCCGGACGGCTAGCCGCGCTTCTCTTATTTTCCTGACAGCACCGGCTCGCACAACGTCCGAACCGCACACGCAGATTTTGCTATCCCTGCGGTGGCGTTTGTCTGACCCTGCAAGAGAACGCAGCGGAAATCGTAGCACTCTATGCAGTATCTTTCTTTTTACTTTTTTCTTTTGTTGACAAGTGCTGCATGGATAGTTCTCACCATGTCCTAGCACAGTTGTGGATTTAATACAATGAAATTTACCGTTATTGTCTTGGCACTCGTTATGAAAGAACATGAGTCAACTGTGAACGTAGCATGCTGTCCTGTAAACTAGGGCTACTTGAGCCCAATTTTTTTTCCTATTTACTTCAACATATTAGGCATAAATAATAAGTTTTTCTCAAAATTGTTAAGTTTTTCAAAAACTATAGAATATTTGTGTGGCAAGAACTCTTATACCCATGGTTTCTTTTCTTTCAGACATGTCGAAAAGTACAGATACATGAGTGCTCCGTCTTCAGGCCACAAGTAGCCCATCGGGACCATCCGACCGCCGCGTCATCCTCAGATGAGGATGCGGATAGAAGGGACGCGTGGTCAGCAACCCGCTCTCCCGGTCGTTAAGATGGTTTTCTTTGACTGGAAAGTACAGATACAGCACATATATATTTCTCTGACGACAAATAACGATACCTTCAGTATGAACGCACACTACATACGAACTCTTGCTGGAATCGGGTGAATCTGCCAGCAATGAAGCAAAGAGGATAATGGGCAGCGAAGGCTACATACGTAATATGCGACAAGTAAAGTATTTGGGCTGGACGGAAAACGTTCTCGGATAGTCAGAGTTATTAAGGGTACCGCTCGTGTAAAGTGGGGAATCCGTTTTCAAATCCCGGCCCGAAAGAAATTTTCACTTGTCATATAATTCAATGCCAGATTATGGTTCAGGTCTGAATTTCTCATACATCTTATTACGCACTTATTTTTCACTTACTAATTTCCTGTGAAGTTAACATAATGTTATGTATAAGTTACAATTACGCTCGGGTAACTTGAGCCCTGTACTTTCTCCCATAACTCAGTAACCATTTCAACTGTTTCGAATAGGTAGAACTGAAATTTCATATTAGAAGAACGTCTTACTTTTTAAAAATAAAAGAAAAGGTAGCCTGCTTTAAAAATAATTATTAAGAAGTATAAAAAGCATAGTTAAGATTGTTTTTATGTCGAAACACTAGGATAGACTATCATACCTTACAAATATTGTCACAGAAACAATGAAAAAATTTTCGGAAACTGGGAATAATTTTAAGCATTATACGTTGTGTATTGTGCTTAAAACTGACGGTAAAAAGACCTCTCTTCACAAGTTTTACAAATTTTATTTTTCCAAAACTGTCTTCCCTCGTGTAGGAGAAAATATATTTCAGTGTTCCCTTTTTCTGGCTACTTTGTTATAATTATTAGAATTCTCTTTCATAAACATTATTTTATAAACAGCAATGTTACTTTCACAAATGCATGTATTTCATGGACTACTTGAACCAACATTGATATCGCGCTTGAAGGCTATGAATGCGGACCATAGTAACTTGAGCACAAATTCTGTGAAAAAAACATCGGGCTGAAGTTGTCCACTATTGCAGATTACGTTGACAAATTTTTACGAGTAAATCAACCTGTTTATATGGTTTGCTTCATAGAAAACATTAAACCGACTATGGACAAAGCTGTAAAAGGCACCAGATTTAGAAGAAAAATATTTATTAATAATGTGTATTCTTGGAAACTACACTAGTACACACGAAAATCTGACAAGTAAACAAAACAACAATATTTCACTGTGACAGAACAGCACCTCTTCCGGCCAATATGAGAACTTACAAGTCTGTATACACTGAAGACACTGCTGCTATATATCGTAAAATCATACTACTAGAACTCTCATGAGTAACTTTTGCCTCTGACAACCAACCGAAACATTTTTTTTTTTTTTTTAGTTTCCTTCACACTGTTCCAAAAGTAGTCTTGCTGCAAATGTCTCGCTAAAACAGATAAACTACAATACTGAGTCATCATAAAAATACAGGTCTATTCAAAATTAAAGGGGTTAGTTCAAAATTTCAGTCAAGTGCAGTAGTGAATTGGAAGCCGGCGCATAAGCGGTGATGACAAGTGAAAAGTTACTGGGCGAATCCCGTACAGAAATCATTGTACATGCAAGATGCTAAAAACTGTCGTGATTTTATGACAATGCGGAAAATACTCCGTCAGCTATGCAGTCAAGCACTTCTTAACGCCATTACCATTCGCAGATGGCATGGGCAGGTACAAGGAACATAGTTTTTGTGTAAAGGAAAGTACTGACCGACAAAGTGCATCAGCATAAAAGGTTGAAATAATTCGCCTTTCTTTTCTGCACAGTCCACTGATATTGACGTACAAAGCCGTTGTGGAGCTACAGAGCTGCAAACTCCATTAAAGCGGGTTCTCAAAACGATACTGAAAATGAAACCGTATGTACGTATTTCGAATTTTACTGGAACAGGAAACTACGTCAGACGTACGAACTATGCTGCACCAATGTTAGAAGCCATGCGGGATGAAAGCACTGCAAGATGAACCAATCCTTCACTTAAGTGTTAAGGTTAACCGGCTCAACATTCCAATACGGGGTATAGAAAATTCCGCGTTTGTAACTGAACATGACCGTGCTGTGGCAGTTGAAAAATTGTGAGGGCCATTTTTGTTCATTGAGCTAAGTTGCTGGTTTATATGGATATGAAACGCAACTACTCTCTTTTTTTAATTCTGATACGATCTGTTATAGAATTAACTAATTTTCAAGCAACTGTAGGCTCATCGTCAAATGGGGATGTTCCAGGAACATTATCTAGACCATGTACAGGTAGAAGCTACGACAGTGGCTCCAAAACTACTTAACAGCACACGATAAATTGTATGAGAATCAAAAATAGCAGCTGGTTGCTTATTATACCCACTTAAATCGCCAATTTAAATCACAGTTGCAATTGGTCATCCACAACTGGGATAGTAAATTAGCTATGTGTTTCAACAAAAATTCATCTCAACATGTTTGAGTAGTGGATGATGCTACATCTTGATACAGAGATGGAATACCCCAGATAGAGGTATGGAGGTCTGCACAATTTTAAATCAGTATCCTCGAAACCTTTGTATCGGTTGTACCGTGCATGGCAACGCAATGTTCTGCACTTGGTCACCTAGACCTAGGGATGGGAAAAACCGACAACTTAAAACAGTTCTGAATAACCGGTATTTGCCGTGTCTGTTTGGTCTCGTTTGTAACAGAAGTTAATCTTATATTTTTTTACTAATAACTGGATTAAAAATTCAATTAGCCTAGCAACAGTGCTAAGGTTTTCGGATATTAAATAAATCTTTTTTAAAATCGAGTAATCTGTTTTCGTAAGGTGGTTCAAATGGCTGTGAGCACGATGGGACTTCACTTCTGAGGTCATCAGTCCTCTAGAACTTAGAACTACTTAAACCAAACTAACCTAAGGAAATCACACACATCCATGCCCGAGGCAGGATTCGAACCTGCGACCGTAGCGGTCACGGGGTTCCAGACTGTAGCGCCTAGAACCGCTCGTCCACCGCGGCCGGCTTTCGTAAGATATCCACTGCTTTGAAATATTAGGTTTATTACGGAAAAAATGTGGAAAGCTGTCAGCGAAAAACTAACGATGCCGACAGAAACGTGCAACAAGCACGTGGCTTAAGAATTGGTACATCTTTGCTGAGATACTACCACGCGGCGTTTCCTACTGGATGGTATGCATGTACGTGCACCGTACTAGACTTGTCCCACCTGGTCTATACGTAGTTTCACCCAGTCTTCGTTGACCGTTAGTTGTGTTACAGAACGGCACCATACCTTGTCTGCAAGTATTTTTACGAATTGCGGCATCAGTGATGTACAATGCGCTATTTGTTTTAAAATGTTAAGGCCGGGAGGAGCCGCAACAAACTTCCGACATCATATAAGAAGAAAACTTAAAATTCAACAATTCATTCATAGTTTACAGCGAAAAAAAACAGTAACTGAACTGTTGACTGTGCACGTAGTATACTTTTATCTGCTTGTAGCCGTTGCAAAGGGACAAATTAACTCGAAAAATAGAGCTCTCCAACCTCAATTTTCACCCTTCATCGCTGATTACTTGTAATGGCCAAAGAGTGGCAAGGTCGTCGACTACAATACGATTTATGAGCGGAGTTTCAAAAAATTAGAATCAATAGAATTCAATCACTTACCAGTTTTGGAGAAAAGCAGCAAATGGGGAACGGACTAAGTTATCTTTTATTTGCCTATTTAATTAAATATTTTGATTCGGTGTATCTTGAAAGTGGGGGAGTCAGAATTTGACAACCTTGTTCGATTGCTACATGTATTACAGGAAATAATAGAATTAAAAAAGGCCGAAAATCGGTTATTTCAGAGAGCGATTATTTTGAGTGGTGTTAACACTCATGCTAAACTGGCGTTGAAGAGAACGATATAAGCGGAAACAAGTTGTTCCAGTGGCAACCGCCATCCCTACTTAGATCCCCGGAACTGAAAACGATGGATTTCTTTATATGGAGTTATGTTAAAGACCTTGTGTATACTACTCCATTGCCTAAAACAATTGAAGAACTCAGAGCATATATTTCTAAAGCTTTCGTGTCGATGAGTCCACACATTCTTCGGACTATACGTCATGAAGTGGGTTATCGCTTAGATGTGGTCCGTGTGACCAAGGGCAGCCACATAGAACACCTATAAAGTATGTACATAAAAGTTAAAGTTTCTTTTACATTGTCTGTAATTCTTAATGATGTTTTGCTACTTTTTAAATAGTTGCAGACGTTTTTAATCGCTATACTCTTTTTAACACTCCTGTGCTTTGTTTTGCACGGTTCATCGACAACGAAAATTCACCGAACGTTTTAGAAGCGTTGTCAGAAGCAAGTGCTTAATTTTTTTTTAAACTGATTACTAATTTTAACGTGATTATACATCTATTGACGATTATCCACTTGAAGGCTGTCACAAAACTGTTGCCACAGATGAAAATATCTAGAAAATGCACAACATACCAAATACCACAGTGGAGGAGGAGGATATTAGTGTTTAACGTCCCGTCGACAACGAGGTCATTAGAGACGGAGCGCAAGCTCGGGTGAGGGAAGGATGGGGAAGGAAATCGGCCGTGCCCTTTCTAAGGAACCATCCCGGCATTTGCCTGAAGCGATTTAAGGAAATCACGGAAAACCTAAATCAGGATGGCCGGAGATGGGATTGAACCGTCGTCCTCCCGAATGCGAGTTACCACAGTGTGATCAACTATTAACGGTGCACAAGCCAACTGGCTGACTGCAGTACAATTTTACTGGCGCCAACTTATATTTCGCGGAAGGACCACAAAGATAAGATAAGAGAGATTAGGGCTCGTACAGAGGCATATAGGCAGTCAATTTCCCCTCGTTCCGTTTGGAACTGGAACAGGGAGGGAAGATGCTAGTTGTGGTACGAGGTACCCTCCGCCACGCACCGTATGGTGGATTGCGGAGTATGTATATAGATGTAGATGTACATGGCGCTACTGAGCTATGAGAACAATGAAATATTGTACATGCAGAATAACAGGAATATCTTCTTTTACTTACAGTCTATGGTCCTGAAGCAAAGTCCAGTCTAAGGTTTTCTGTTGTTGTTGTTGTTGTCTTCAGTCCAGGGACTGGTTTGAAGCAGTTCTCCATGCTACTCAATCCCTTGCAAGCTTCTTCATCTCCAAGTACCTACTGCAACCTACACCCTTCTGAATCTGCATAGTGTATTCATCTCTTGGCCTGCTTCTACGGTTTTTACACTCCACGCTGCCCTCCAGTACTAAATTGGTGATCCCTTCATGCCTCAGAACATGTCCTACCAGCCGATCCCTTCTTCTAGTCAAGTTGTGCCACAAATTTCTCTTCTCCCCAATTGTGTTCAATACCTCCTCAATAGTTATGTGATCTACCCATCTGAACTTCAGCATTCTTCTGTAGCACCACATTTCGAAAGCTTCTATTCTCCTCTTGTCCAAACTATTTATCGTCCGTGTTTGACTTCAATACATGGCTAGAGTCCATACAAATACTTTCAGAAACGACTTCCTGACACTTAAATCTATACTCGATGTTAACAAATTTTTTCTTCTTCAGAAACGCATTTCTTGCCATTGCCATTCTACATTTTATATTCTCTCTACTTCGACCATCATCAGTTATTTTGCTCCCCAAATAGTAAAACTCATTTACTAATGTAAGTGTCTCACTACCTAATCTAATTCCCTCAGCATCACCCGAATTAATTCGACTACATTCCATTATCCTCGTTTTCCTCTTTTTCAAAATATGGTTCAAATGGTTCTGACCACTATGCGACTTAACTTCTGAGGTCATCAGTCGCCTAGAATTTAGAACTAATTAAACCTAACTAACCTAAGGACATCACACACTTCCATGCCCGAGGCAGGATTCGAACCTGCGACCGTAGCGGTCGCTCGGTTCCAGACTGTAGCGCCTAGAACCGCACGGCCACAGCGGCCGGCTTTGTTGTTTTGAAGTTTATATTATATCCTCGTTTCAAGCCGCTGTCCATTCCGTTCAACGGCTCTTCCAGGTCCTTTGCTGTCTCTGACAGAATTACAATGTCATCGGTGAACCTCAAAGTTTTTATTTCTTCTCCATGGATTTTAATTCCTACTCCAAATTTTCCTTTAGTTTCCTTTACAGATTCCTCAATATAACGGTTGAATCACAACGGGGATAGGCTACAAACCTGTCTCACTTCCTTCCCAACCACTGCCTCTCTTTCATGCCCCTCGACTCTTATAACTGCCATCTTGTTTCTGTAAATTGCAAATAGCCTCTCGCTCCCTATATTTTACCCCTGCCACCTTCAGAATTTGAAAGAGAGTATTCCAGTCAACATTGTCAAAAACTTCCTCTAAGACTACAAATGCTAGAAACGTAGTTTTGCCTTTCCTTAATCTATCTTCTAAGATACGTCCTAGGGTCAGTATTACCTCGCGTGTTCCAAAAGTTCTACAGAATCCAAACTGATCTTCCCCGAGGTCGGCTTCTACCAGTTTTTCCATTCGTCTGTAAAGAATTCGTTTTAGTATTTTGCAGCCGTGACTTATTAAACTGATAGTTCGGTAATTTTCACATCTGTCAACAGCTTTGGGATTGGAATTATTATGTTCGTCTTTAAGTTTGAGGGTATTTCTGCTGTCTCAGACATCCTGCTCACCAGTTGGTAGAGTTTTGTCAGGGCTGGCTCTCCCAATGCTGCCAGTAATTCTAATAGAATGTTGTCTACTCCTGGGGCCTTGTTTCGACTTAGGTCTTTCAGTGCTCTGTCAAACTCTTCATGCAGTGTCTTATCTCCCATTTCATCTTCATCTACATCCTCTTCCATTTCCATAATATTGTCCTCAAATACCTTGTATAGACCCTCTATAAACTCCTTCTACCTTTCTGCTTTCCCTTCTTGCTTACTTAGAACTGGGTTTCCTTCTGAGCTCTTGATATTCATACAAGTGGTTCTCTTTTCTCCAGAGGTCTCTTTAATTTTCCTGGAGGCAGTATCTATCTTACCCCTAGTGAGATATGCTTCTACATCCTAACATTTGTCCTCTAGCCATCCCTGCTTAGCCATTTTGCACTTCGTGTCGATCTCATTTTTAAGACGTTTGTATTCTTTTTTGCTTGCTTCATTAACTGCATTATTATATTTTCTACTTTCATCAGTTAAATTCAGTACATCTTCTGGTGCACAAAGATTTCTATTGGCCTTCGTCTTTTTACCTACTTGATCCTCTGCTGGCTTCACTATTTCAGCTTCGTGTCAATCTTGCCCAAAATAATGCGTTCACTATGCTGTTTGTAGTAGCTTACTTCCACTCCTATTTTTTATTCATTATTAAACCTACTCAGGCATTACCCCTATTTGACACTGTATTTATAACCCTGTCTTATTCCTCCTCTCACCGGACTTCATTAATTCCCACTATATCTAACTTTAACCTATCCAATTCCCTTATGAATTTTCTAACCTACCTGTCCGATTAAGCGATCTGCCATTCACGCTCCAATCCGTAGAACGCCAGTTTTCTTTCTCCTGATAACGACGTCCTCCTGAGTAGACCCCGCCCGGAGATCCGAATGGCGGTCTATTTTATCCCCGGAATATTTCACCCAAAAGGACGCCATCATCATTTGACCATACAGTAAAGCTGCATGCCCTCGGGAAAGATTACGGCTTTAATTTCCTCTTTTCCTCTTGCTTTCAGTGGTTGGGTCGGGTTGTTTGGGGGAAGCGACCAAACAGCGAGGTCATCGGTCTCATCGGATTAAGGAAGGATGGGGAAGGAAGTCGGCCGTGCCCTTTCGAAGGAACCATCCCGGAATTTGCCTGGAGCGATTTAGGAAAATCACGGGAAACCTAAATCAGGGTGGCCGGACACGTGATTGAACCGTCGTCCTCCTGAATGCGAGTCCAGTGTGCTAACCACTGCGCCACCTCGCTCGGTTCTTTCAGCCGTTCTCAGTACCAGCATGGCAAGGTCGTTTTGAATGGTGGGCTCCATGTGGTTCCCAACTTGTGCAACGACCGTAAACCATAAAATTACTAAATAAGCAGCAACCAGTTGCAAAATCACGTTTTCTTTATTTACTTTTGCAAATCGATTTCAACTGATTTACAGCCATCATCGGTGCTTTCAACGAATATGTGCCCTGAGCAGTAACGCTGTCTTAAGCATAGGTCATACATACACTCAGATCGTTTAGGTTAGTGTTACAAGGCCAGATCAGTCAATCATCCAGACTTCTGCCCCTGCAACTACTGAAAAGGCCGCTGCCCCTCTTCAGGAAATTACACGTCTGTCTGGCCTCTCAACAGATACCCCGCCGTTGTGGTTGCACCTACAGTATGGCTATCTATGTCGCTGAGGCACGCAAGTCTCCCCACCAATGGCAAGGTCCATGGTTCATGGTGGGGGAGGGGGGAAAGGGGGAAGGTTTTCTATTAACATATAAAATACAAAAACCGTAATAATTAATCATGAGTAGGCGTTGTGTCGGATAGGTGTCGTATTTGTGAACGTGCAACGTATCTTTGGACTGTTTTAAAAATAAGTTCCAACTGAATTTGTGCGTAGATTTATCAACACGGAGCAAACACACTTCAGTGCTAAAATAACAGTCTCTAGAGTGAGCAGAAGACATCGGTTCTCATCAAAAAGGGAAAGATGATTTCATTCGCTGAAAAGAGTTTCTCTCGAAACAATACGAATGCTTCTTATTAGTTATCTTACAAAGAATAAACTGTTAAGTCGCGGATACCGTCCAAGTCTTCTGGACCAACAAGAAGAAAAAAAGTTAATGAGAAGCAGCCTGATTGCAAAAACTTATAGCTCGCCATTATGATGAACCTCGCACACGGAGGTGCTTTGGCAGTGGCAAAAACGCTGGAATTTGTAGTGACTTCGACATACAACGAAACTTTAGTGGGAGTTAAAATTTTTGAGCCCGATGTCTACGTCATGCCAATGGGACATGCATATTTTGTAGACCTGCCAGAATCTGTCTTGATATATGAATTTAGTAACAAAGAAACTACGGAGTTAATGGCTGATCTGCAAACGTTGGCGTACTTTAGTATGGGCTATCTAAAACGCAGACATTGCTAAAGTAGTTAAAGAGAAAAGTATCTTGTAATTAATGAATAAGGAGCACTATGCTACAGTCTACTAGACACTGTAGAATATGATTTATAACTTACCAGTAGAACGGAATCGTTTAACAGCTGAAAAAAAATCCTTAAGAAATGGTTGGTTTTATATTTTGAAATAGCTGTATGAAACCCAGCGTTGCCCGGATATTTACGACGGCTGTCCAGAAAGTTAGTTACGATCGGTCGCGAAATGGAAACGACTATGAAAATCCGATAAAGCTTTGCAAAGATGTGTTGAGCAGTGTCTCTAGTATGACTCTAGGTAGAATTATGTCGCTCTTTTCATTCCTGAGCTCTTAGTGAGCGCGTAAAGATGTTATAGAAAATAGTGTCTCCCGCCAAGTACGAGGGCCTGGTGAGAATTTTCCCCTGAAGCTATGCAACCAACATTACATAACTGTCGTGCGGTTTCTTCTTCAAGACAATTCTCAGCCTCATTCTGCAGGGGCAATGAAGATGTTCCTGCATCGTTTCAATTGGAAATGTTTGGTTACCCACAATACCACCCGTAATTGTCTCCCACTGAGTTTTATCTCTGCTCGAACGAACCGCTGGCTATGAAGACAACATTTTGGCACAGACAACGAGCTTTAGGCCAGCGTAGAGAATTGGCGGAAAGCACTGGCGGCTGCCTTCTATGATGAGGGTATTGGAAAGTTGGTACAACGCTACGACGAGTGTCTCAGTCAGAACGGCGACTACGTAGAGAAGTAGCTGAAAGGTGTAGCTAACTGTTACAAATGAAACATTTCTGATTTTCACTGTGATTTTCACTTCGCGATCAATCGTAACTTATTTTCTGGACAAGCCTCGTACACTACTGGCCATTAAAATTGCTACACCAAGAAAAAATGCAGATGATAAACGGGTATTCATTGGACAAATATATTATACTAGAACTGACATGTTATTACATTTTCACGAAATTTGGGTGCATAGATCCTGAGAAATTAGTACCTAGAACAACCACCTCTGGTCGTAATAACGGCCTTGACACGCCTGGGCATTGAGTCAAACAGAGCTAGGATGGCCCGTACAGGTACAGCTGCCCGTGCAGCTTCAACACGATACCACAGTTCATCTAGAGAAGTGACTGGCGTATTGTGACGAGCCAGTTGCAGGGACGCCATTGACCAGACGTTTTCAATTGGTGAGCAATCTGGAGAATGTGCTGGCCAGGGTAGCAATCGAACATTTTTTGTATTCAGAAAGGCCCGTACAGCACCTGCAACATGCGGCCGTGCACTATACTGCTGAAATGTAGGGTTTCGCAGGGATCGAATGAAGGGTAGAGCCACAGGTCGTAACACATCTGAAATGTAACGTCCACTGTACGAAGTGCCGTCAATGCCAACAAGAGGTGACCGAATCGTGTAACCAATGGCACCCCATACCATCACACAGGGTAATAAGTCAGTATGGCGATGACGATTACACGCTTTCAATGTTCGTTCAACGCGATGTCGCCAAAAATGGTTCAAATGGCTCTGAGCACTATGGGACTTAACAGCTGAGGTCATCAGTCCCCTAGAACTTAGAACTACTTAAACCTAACTAACCTTAGGACATCACACACATCCATGCCCGAGCCAGGATTCGAACCTGCGACCGTAGTGGTCACGCGGTTCCAAACTGAAGCGCCTAGAACCGTTCGGCCACTTCGGCCGGCCGATGTCGTCAAACACGGATGCGACCATCATGATGCTGTAAACAGAACCTGGATTCATCCGAAAAAATGTTTTGCCATTCGTTCACCCAGGTTCTTCGTTGAGCACACCATCGCAGGCGCTCCTACCTGTGATGCAGCGTCAAGGGTAACCGCAGCCGTGGTCTCCGTGCTGATAGTCCATGCTACTGCAAACGTCGTCGAACTGTTCCTGCAGATGGTTGTTGTTTTGCAAACGTCCCCATCTGTTGACTCAGGGATCGAGACGTGGCTGCACGATCCGTCACAGACATACGGATGAGATGCCTGTCATCTCGACTGCTAGTGATACGAGGCCGTTGGGATCCAGCACGGCTTTCCGTATTACCCTCCTGAACCCACCGATTCCATATTCTGCTAACAGTAATTGGATCTCGACCAACGCGAGCAGCAATGTTGCGATACGATAACCGCAATCGCGGTAGGTTACAATCCGACCTTTATCAAAGTCGGAAACCTGATGGCACGCATTTCTCCTCCTTACACGAGGCATCACAACAACCGTTCACCAGGCAACGCCGGTCAACGGGTGTTTGTGTATGAGCAATCGGTTGGAAACTTTCCTCATGTCAGTTCGTTGTAGGTGTCGCCACCGGCGCCAACCTTGTGTGAATGCTCTGAAAAGCTAATCATTTGCATATCACAGCGTCTTCTTCCTGTCGGTTATATTTCGCGTCTGTAGCACGTCATCTTCGTGGTGTAGCAATTTTAATGGCCAGTAATGTATCTATAGCTCTGCCAGAAAGTTAGTACACGAGGAATCTGTTTTTGACTTGTAAATCTTCTTTGTTTAAAGTAGGATGGTTGGAGAGATGAATGGAGAGCTTGTTTGCTTCACATGGGACGGATTCATATAGAGCTGACCGTGAGAAAAGCAGCTGACACCAGAGTCCATACCCGCAACAGGCACCATCTGGACTTGTTCTACGTTTATGGTCATGGCATATGCTCACCGGAAACTGTACATGTTTAAAGCGAAACTGCAGATTGTTGCCGGCCGAAGTGGCCGTGCGGTTAAAGGCGCTGCAGTCTGGAACCGCAAGACCGCTATGGTCGCAGGTTCGAATCCTGCCTCAGGCATGGATGTTTATGATGTCCTTAGGTTAGTTAGGTTTAACTAGTTCTAAGTTCTAGGGGACTAATGACCTCAGCAGTTGAGTCCCATAGTGCTCAGAGCCATTTTTTTTGCAGATTGTTGGCAGTAAGTGGAATTCTCTCAGCGTCAAATTTTGGCTTCTGTGATATTACCTTTGAGAGAAGCAACTTTAAGCCTTGCGAGTGAAGTTTTCTGAGGAGCGAGATAACGCATGATGCTCTCGATCTGAGTTAAGTCACGCCTCACTTTCGGAAGGTGTTTCTAGAGAGCGAGTTGAAGCCTGATATTCTCCAGCCACAGCAAATGTCGCCTCATAATCTTTATCACATACTTAAGACTGCATGGTACTCTCAGTCTTGTATTTAGAAAGAGTCGGCCATTTTCTAGGCAGTTTTATTTATTAACAAAACAAAACCTAAAATTAATGGGCAGACACCCAAATCACAAAGCAAAATCAATAATTTTATTTCCTATCAAAGAATATAAATAAAATCAATCGAAAAAAGAAAAGCACTGTCGTTAAGTTTTTGATGCACTCAGTGAAACCAGTAAATCCGTACAGCTAAGTAAATTCGCTATTAGTTTCTGGTCGTAAAGATAAGATTGCTGCCCATCACTGACGTAAACTTCTGAAAATACATCTGTCACTGTGTTTAAAAATCTAACAGCGCTATCTATCGATTCTTTAGTATACTATGAAGTTGACAGCGTCATCTATTGGTTCCTTAGTGTTCTACACTGTGATGATTAAACATCTCAACTACCAACTACTAACAGTCGATTTAATCAAAACCTTTCTTCTTGTGATCCGATTTTCATGAAATAATGCCTGCATGTTGCCCCAAGCTACATTCACGGTTCCTGTGAAAACCCCATAAAAATTCTTCTAGTAGTTTGCAGATTACCATGTTCAAACAGACAGAAACGACGGTTCTGAATAAAGCTTTACATCACGACTTTTTTTGTGATCCTATTTTGGTGAAATAAAGCTCCGAGCTACGTTCAAGTTACGTATAAAAACGGCACGAAAATTCGCTTCGTAGGTTTGGAGATTAACATGTTCAAACAGAGAAACACAATCACACGACGGTTTTACCGTTATTACAGTTATTAGTATGGATATAGATGTGCAAGGTGTAACTGTCATAAGTGCTGATATTTTTACATGTGGTACCTCAATATGTACACACTTCTGTGTATTGGTTGCTTTCTCTCTCCATCGAACAGTCTTCCCACAAACACGTCACAAACTTTACGACTGATATTTACTGCACAGTCGTTCTGCACCACCAAGTGGACCATGCCTGTTAGTATAGGCTATCCGTTTTGCATCCACGTATAGCCTTCAACGCCTAAGGTCCGCAAGAAGTGGTCTAGTGGCTAGCGTTGCTGCCCCTGGATCACGGAGCCCCAGGTTCGATCCCCGGCCAGATCTGGGATTTTCTCCGCCTGGGGACTGGGTGTCTGTGTTTTCATCATCATTCTGGGAAGTGGCGAGACTGGTTAGTGACATAATTGGGAATCTGTACGGGCACTGATAACCGCACAGTTGTGCCTCCCTCAAACCAGGTATCATGATCATCAACGCCTTACCTACTGCCCAGGGAAAAATAACCATTAACTAAGTGCTCTTGTTACGTGTACTTGGAGACACTAACCAACCCACAAACGCACGACACGTAGTGGTCATAATTATTAGTCTGCAAATGACGTAAATACTGATACAATGTTGTTCAATACACCGCCCTCAGTCACCAGTACAAGTTTCTGCCCTTATACACATTACACACTGCATGTAAAGAGTAATAGACGCAGCGGTGAGGGGCAGCTCAAGACTGCCACGTTGCCACACAGTTACTGTATGCTAGTATACAGAAAAATCACTGACGAGTCACGTAAATCGCAGTATACCACGATAAACGCTGACGGCAGTGAGCCGTGGCGCGGCTCTCGAGCGCAAGACGCTATCGATTACTCCTCTGGTTGAGGTTGGCACTACGTGCGATCGCGAGCGCCTCCTGTCGGAGCGGGTGCTAACGAGGGAGTGGGTGCGAGTACGGGAGTCTGGGGCGGACAGCAGGGGAGAACGGACATTGCGGCCGCACTCTGAGGCGACAAGAGAAGAGTTGTGCTCGGCCGAGAAGGGAGCGTTGAGTAAGGCGGCAGTCAGCATCGCTTTCCGGGGGACAGAGAGTTGCGGCAGTCCAGCGAGCAGACACCAGCTCCGGGAGCAGTGCTCCGGTTTGTGGACGTGACGGGGGTCGCTTGGTACGCATCTCCCTGCTCCCTCTATGCCCACGTGTGTTGTTCTATCCGTATGTGAATTTGAAAAGGTTACGCTCCGGCTGTAACAGTGGCTTGTGCTTTACGTTCATGCACCCTGACTCATTTGTTTGCTGCAGGCAGCTGTAATTTCAGAGATTTTCTTTCATCGCGATTGTCTTAGCCCGGTGGTGCCTAGTATCCGAGAAAAAGACAGCTAACGTGTGACCTGTTGTTTTGAGTTTTGGAGTCCTGTTTAGGCAACCTAGTTATCACACACACAAGTGTATTGCTGCCGAGTGAGGTTAGTCCTAATCTTGTGTAACTGAGCTTTCAGTGACTGGCTCGTCTGCAAATTAATTAATTTAACCTTTGTGGTGGTTTTTTTTTTTTTTTTTTTTTTTTTTTTTTTGCTTTCAATGGTGAATTTCTTGTCATTCATTTCTGTATGTTTCGCCGTTAATGATAACTGTGAGTAAGACAGCAAGGTCTTGAAGGGTGTAACCTCCCCACAAAAATGTAAATCAATATTATTAAAATGTTAATGGACATAGTGCCAAGTGTAGCCTCCCAGCAATGGAATTTAATGACAATGACAATAAATGAAAAATAGCAATCTGACCCATGTGTAAGCTCCCCACAAAAATGAAAGTCAATTCAATAAAAAATGAAATCTCAGTGACAATTAAAACGCAAATAGACCGAAATGTCGATCTTAGGCCCTGTTCACTAATTAAACTCAAATTCTTACCTCAGTAAAACTGCATCTGCTCTTATTTTTCGCCATAGCTTGGAGGAAATGCATCGCAAATATTCTTTGAATTTAAGTGAAATTTTTCTTTAAGGAAATGAATGGGAAACTATCTTTCAATAAAAATGTTTGTTTTGTTAAAATGCTTGGTTTGAAAACAAAATTATTATTGGGGCGATTCTTGAACAAATTAATTACACTTAAGATGCATTACATTATCAGATGAGCGCAATGCTGCTTCATTACCTTATTTAAAAAATATACCTCGTCCTGAATCTTGACCAGAGTCCCATGTCGACGCCCGCCGACTCCTCACACACAACTGCGACCAACTACAACTCGCAACTCGACCGCAACTACCGACTCCCTACATGCAACTGAACTCTCGCGCTATCAAGCGCAGACTAGCAACAATAAATAACTCTCTGGTCAGAGATTCTGTCATGGCTCGCCATCGCTGGTACTGAATACCGTGCTTACATACGTGTTTCATAACCCTCCACTGGGGGGGGGGGGGGGGGGGGGGGGGGGCAAAAATTTGGCAGCGATGGTGAGTCATTTGGACTTGCCATGAGCAACAAATTTTTTCTTAACTAATTAACTTTACAATTACAGAGAATGTACTGATGTAGCAAATATGGTGCACATGCACCGAGTACATAACATATCAGACAATGACAAAATGTGAGTACAAAACATATTAGCAAATCAGAAAAATGTATATACAAATTATTTGATAGATAACAAAAGTGAACACGCACTGAAAAACTCTTTAGCATTTTCAGAACAAATAAACAGAATGGCAAAAAATCATGTTGACAAGTGACATGAGTGCACATGCACTGCAGTTCAGAACATATCAGGAAATGAGGAAATGTATATACAATGAGTAACAAATGCCGTAAGTGCATACGCACTGAAGTATTGAACATATCAGGAAATCACTAAATGTATACAGAATGAGTACAGATCATATTGAAAAATGAGAAAAGTGCACAGGCACTGAAGTTCAGTAGAAAACATATTAACACATGACATAAGTGCACATGTACTGTAGCTTAGAACATATCATCAAATCAAAAAAATGTATAGGTCATGAATACAAATCATGTTAGCAAAAAAATGTTTTTTTTTTACTATGTTACAAGAATTAGGATAGGAAAGGGAAGGATTGCATCATGGTTGTAGCACTTTAGGTTGCACACAGCTGCACTGAAAGTCCATATCTTTCCACAGAAGTACAACACCAAGTGAGACAATCTGAAGTTCTTTTCCCAGAAGTATTTATCAGCGTATCCAAGACACTGAAATGTCGTAGTAATATTCCATATTATCATTTTGGCAGTACATCAGGTACACCAAACAGTGTGACCATAATAACGTCTCCATCGCTCACGGTGGTGGACAGCATGTCGTGTCAACACCACGCTCTTACAAGGCACACCAACGTAGAATTAGTGCAAAACCAAATATAGTGCTCCATGATCATGAGGATAGACAGGACAAATGGATATTGCAGTAATTCATGGTAGTTAGGTCAGTAGTTGAAGGACATTAAGTCACATACTAGTCTTCATTGAGAATTACATTAGTAGTTTGCGGCATTTATAGCCCAGTTATTGAACATTTCTGTACCATGTATTTAGTATTACAGAATAATGTTCATAAATCATCTGATTACAATCAATATTGCCACTTATCGGCCAGTTACAAACGTCAAAAGTCATCATTGAAAACAGGAGCTAATGAATGGCATAGTATTAACATAATTCATTTAGTTATACAAATTATTGGCACTAATTGGCCAGTTACAGACATAAAAAGTCATCATTGAAAACAGGAGCTAATTAATGGCATAGTATTAACATAATTCATTTAGTCATACAAAGAGCTAATGAATGGCATAGTATTAACATAATTCATCTAGGTATACTAATTATTGGCACTAATTGGCCAGTTACAGACATCAAAAGTCATCATTGAAAACAGGAGCTAATGAATGGCATAGTATTAACATAATTCATTTAGTCATACAACTTTTTGGCACTAATTGGCCAGTTACAGACATCAAAAGTCATCATTGAAAACAGGAGCTAATGAATGGCATAGTATTAACATAATTCATCTAGGTATACTAATTATTGGCACTAATTGGCCAGCAAGTATTGAATAGTACAAAACATTCTTAATTCTTCCAGTGACATATATTGTATTCAAAATGTTAGCAATGCATCGTTTTGGGTAATTATAAGGGAAAGCAAGAAGAGAAAAAGAAAAAAAAATGGCTTCTATGTTGTTCCCGTAAATGAAAAATGTGTAACGTCATTCGTCATGAGTCAGCTGTATCAAGGTTGTGACACAACTGGGTAAAAAAAAATGCAAGTACTAGTATAGGTTTAATAAGTAACTAGTTTAGTAAGTATCATGAAAGGCTTCTCCTGGAAAAAATACAAAATGGATTATTGAGCTGAAAGAAGAAATGCATACTATGCTGAAAAGTAGTGAACTTCGAATTAACAGGTAGTGAAATGTGTATAAAAAATGTGTTCCATAGCTGTCCTTTCCAAAACCTTCAGTCATCATACCATACGATATAAAACATACTGTTAAAACAAACTGCAACAAATACTTAAATAACTACATAGCATAAATACATAACTGCAACAATATCCTCATCTGTAAAGAAACAACTTCATTATCCATCACTTCATTACTTATATTATCATAACTCCATTATTATCATCACCTGTAAAGAAAAACTTCATTATTCATAGTACCATATTCTTCATCATTATTCATCAGCATTCATTATCATCTGCAAAAAATCACTTCATTACTCATTACACAACTATTCCTTATCTCTAGCATATTTCATCACTAAAACTAAGATGTGTAGTTCTGTCTGACAGCTTGCATTAATCGCCTTGTATTCTGAAAGAAAAAATTAGTTAAGACTGCTATTCTACGATGAGTATAGTATATTCTTGTTAATGCTTGTTAATTCTGATCCATTTACTCTTCCTCATAAGGTTTTTGTATCTTCTTTCGTCTATTCCGTAGTTGAAATTCCCATTTCTGTTTAATTTATTTCCTTTACGCATCATTTCTTTCTGAAATTGATGAACAAAGATTAATGTCTTGCATTTAAATATGTCTTGCACTTCAATCATATACCCACTAAATAATGACTGGTTTATGGTGACATAATTAAGCATACAGCATAACATGACAGAAAACGTAATATGTCAAAAGCATAGACAGTGTTCAAAGTCAAAAATGTACAGAGAATATCACAATGCAGCAGCAAAAAAAGAAAAATGTAAAACAGTCACGATGTTGAGATATCATAGGCCAAAAAAATGACAAAGTCAACTGGTGTGTGTTATACCTTAACTACTTCACAGTGCATACAAACAAAACATGAAAACAATCGTACATACATTAAAAAAATGGAAAATGTGCACGGTCTGATGTGTAACGACAAGAAAAGCGACCTGCTAACCTTACCTTGCCGGGCACTTGCCAAGAAAAATACGATAATCATCAGTAATTACTCACATAATTATAATTGCATAAGTGGTCATAAAGATTAGAAAATGGCATCGTAGCATGTTACATCATAAAGTGGTTTCATTCAAGAAAGGGTTTTATGTTGGATAAGTGGTGGGTTCCTTTACTTTTTCTGGTTCTCAAAGTTTCGACGTGTACAACATTGGGGTGAGGAATGCTGCGAATCCGATATGGACCTGCGTATAGAAGTTCAAATTTACTGCACCTACCTTTTATTTTGTTGGATAAATAGTGTGTACGTACTAATATCTTCTGTCCCACGTGAAAGTCTCGGCGTGCACAAACCTATTTTTGCTGTCTTCTCCGGCGCTCTGCGGCACGTTTGATGTTGTTCAGTGCAATGTCAATTATTTCACGGTGTCGTAGTCGATGACATGTAGGAAAATTTACTAATTCTGTAATTTTGTTTGGTGGTTCAACGTTCTTCAGTATAACAGACGGAGATAGCATAGTGGATTCATTTGGAATGGAATTAATTACATCTTGGAATGAGAATATGTGTGTGTCCCAATCAATATGTCTTTTTTGGCAGTATATTCTACACAGTTTACCAATTTCTTTCATTAATCGTTCACAAGGGTTCGAGGAAGCATGGTACCTGGATATATAGATCGGAGAAATGTTTCTAGCTCGTAACATGCGTGTCCATAAAGCAGAACGAAATTGTGATCCATTATCGGAAATTACTCTCATCACATGCCCTACATGAAATAGAAAATGTTTTACAAATGCTTTCGAAACAGTTTTAGCAGTAGCTTTGCGTAACGGAGTGAAAGTAACAAATTTTGAAGTGAGTTCAACAGCGACACAGATGTAGCAAAAACCTCTGTTAGTTCTCGGAATTGGACCAAAAATGTCTACTGCGGCCATATGTCTTAATTTAACAGGTACAATGGGATATAATGGAGGAATATGTGAAGTGGTGTCTGACTTAGCTTTCTGGCAAATTTTACATGACGCTAAAATTCGTCGTATACGTTTCTCCATGCTGGTAAAATAACAGTTCTGTCTCAGTGTAAGAAAACATTTTCTGGCTCCGTAATGTGCGTAACTTAAATGAGTATACCATATTAATTTGTTAACGAGTTCATCAGGAATGCATAATAACCAATTGTTGCTGTCAGGATGAGAGCGGCGAAACAGAATGTCATTGCGTACAGTGTAGTGGTTTCTAATCGTAACATTATTCTTATCTTGCCAAAGGTGTTTAACTTCTTTCCACACTTTGTCTTTATTTTGCTCTTTTGCTATGTCCTGTAATGATGACGAAATAAAATTTTCAAATGCAACTCGCTGAATATACATGACGCTGAAATTTGCTTTGCAGAAGTTGGTTGCGATGTCATGCTGATTGTTGTTGAGAGAACGAGAAAGTGCGTCTGCTATAACATTTTGTGTGCCGGGAATGTGAACTATTGTAAAATTAAAGTCCTGTAAATAAAGTTTCCATCTGCTTAATCTGTCGTGAGTGAATTTAGCCGAAAGTAAAAATTGTATCGCTCTGTGGTCTGTGTAAACGGTGGTATGTCTGCCATAAAGAAAATGTCTAAATCTCGTGAAAGCCCAAACAACACATAATGTTTCCAGTTCTGTAACAGAATAATTTCGTTCAGCAGGTGACAGAATGCGACTTGCAAATGCGATGTTTTTAATTACTGTTGGGCCATCTTCTTCAATTTCCTGAAAAATATGTACGCCTAAAGCTGTGTTGGAACTGTCAGTGGCAATGGAAAATTTTTTAGTAAGATCTGGGTGCGATAAAAGTGGTGCATTCAACAGAGCATGTTTCAGGTTCACAAATTCAGAATGTGCTTGCTTATCCCATGACCAAATAGTGTTTTTACCTGTTAATTGGCATAATCTAGGTGTGTCTAAAGCAGAATGATGAATACATTTACGAAAAAAGTTAATGAAGCCCAAAAAGCTGCGTAATTGCTTCCTCGTTGTAGGAACAGTAATGTCACGTAGAGCTTGAAGTTTTTCCGGATTAGGCGCAATGCTTTCTGCTGAAATTACGTGTCCAAGAAATTTTATGGAAGTTTTGCCAAAATGCGATTTACTGAGATTAACTGTAAGTCCTTGTGCATGAAAAATTTGCAACAGTTGTTCTAAAATCCGATTCTGTTCAGTCCAGTTAGCTTCATCAATAAGAATGTCATCTACGTACGTCGTAATTCTGTCCTTAAGTTCTGTCGGAAGTATTGTGTTCAAACCGCGAATAAAAGCTGCAGAAGAAATAGTTAAGCCGAATGGTAATTTGCAAATTTGATAACAGTCACCAAAGCAGAGAAAAGCTGTGTACTTTCTGCAATTCGGATGAAGCTGAATTTGCCAAAATCCCGATTTCAAATCTAATGTGGAATAAATAGCAGTGCCGTGAAATTTCTGTAGTAGTTCTTCTAGTGTCTGTGGTCGATCTGTTTCATTAATAATAATGTCATTAATGTGACGCGAATCAAGTACAAGGCGAAGTGAGCCATCCTTTTTCTTAACAATATGGAGCGGGTTTATGTACGGACTAACTGCCGGTTCAATAATTCCCTGGTCAAGCATATCCTGCAATTCTTTTTTGACTTGTTCTCTGTGGATATATGGAATGGAATAATGCTTTGCTTTAAATGTGTCGTGCTGTTTGACTTGAAATTCATACATAAAGCCGGACATAGTACCAGGAATGTTGTCAAAAACTGGAGCTTGCTGTAAAAGAATTTTCTGTAGTTGCGTGCGTTCGTCGTCTGTATTTGCACAGCTCTTCTTAACCTTATCAGAAATCATCTGCATTACATCATAGTCAGCTTCGTCTGGAGTATTATAGTTATGTATGTACGTATCTGTGAACAATGTGGAATTACAGTCTATGTTACGTGGTACGGAAATGACCTCTGTGCGATTAATTGTTTGTTCTTCCGCAGATAGTGAGTGCTGAAATTCTATAGCAAATTGTATATTTTCATGCTTCAACATTAAATAAGAATTCTGAAAATCGATAACTGCGTCGTGTTGTACCAGAAAATTCGTACCTAAAATAACGTTTGTTGTCAATAAAGGAACAACCCAAAAATTTGAGAGAAATGTATGACCTGCAATACAAAATGATAAATGCGTCTGTAATTTAACGTCTACTCCTTTACTCGATACTGCTCCTTTTACTTTCGTTTTGCCTAATGGTAATGTAGGATAGGTATTCTCTTTGTTACACTCGTTAAAAGTTTCTTCATTTATTACTGACATAGGTGATCCGGAATCGATTACTGCTGAAAATTTCGATGAGCCAATTTTAATTTCGATGACAGGATGTGAAATAGTTTTCTGAACAACTGGTCTTTCCTGCAAAAGAGTGTCTCGTATGTCGTCAAAAGTAATTACATTTTCGTGAACAACATTCTGCGTGTCAAAAGTAGTGCTTGTATTACTGGAAGATGCGACCTGTACAGTATCTAGTCAGATTCTATCTGACGTGTTATTATTGTCAGGAGGATGTTGTGGCATTTCTACAATTTGGACTGTTCTATTACTTCTTCCAGACGTATTACGCTCTGGATGATACCTATTGTCGGGTTCATTCATGAGAATATGTTCTTGCGGATGATTTTGCTGTTGGTAAGATCGACTGTGATTATACGTACGCTGATAATTGTGCTCCTCGTTTTTACGTCTGTCGTGATAGTCATTCCTATACGGTGCATTGCGATAGGAATTGAAATACTGTCTTCTCTGTACATAGTAGTTTCCTTGCTGCCGTGCGTTACTGTTTGTTGCATCAGCAACTATACGTGCACGCGGCGAAACATCAGAGCTTGGTTGACCTTGTGTATTACATTGTTGGTTACGTATGCTAACCGGCTGGCTTTCATACTGTTGTGGGGGAAAACGTCTATTGTTACTAAACTGTGGTTCTTGTTGCTGAAAATTTTGACGATATCCATAATTAGAATTTTGTCTGTTTTAAAGTTCTGTTGGTTGTCATTCCTAAACCGTCTATTACTTTTGCTATTAATATTACGTGACTGATCGTAATTACTGTAGGTTTGTTGGCCTTGGTTATTATATGAAAAATTTTTGTTTACAAAAGAATAATCAGATTGCTGCACTTCTAAAAGCTGTAAAAGATCTCTGAATGCTGAAATGTTTTCTTTTTGCTGACCCGTTAGAAGTGACACTCTTAATGACCGTGGTAATTTAGAAATGCGTAATTGTATAAGTGCGGATTCACTGTACGGTTCACTTAGGTACTGGTTTTGTTGCACCATGTGCTCAAAAAATTGCGTCACACTGGGAAAATTTGAGTTCTCGTAATTTGGCAAACTAATTAACTGATCTTTAATTCCACGCTGTGTCGTCTTCGACCAATACGCTGACAGAAAAGCATTCTGAAATTCTTCTACTGAGTAACATTGTCTCGCGATCGGTCTCATACGAGTTGCCGCTTCGCCTTCCAAAAAACTGCAAATAAATTCAAGTTTGTGTGTTACAGGCCAAGTCGGTGGAAAAGCAAAGCCAAATTGTTGTATCCAATCCAGGGGGTGAATCTGTGTTCTGTCATTTTTAAACACTTTAAATTTTCTCACTGACAGGAAATGTTTGTAATCAAAATTATCGTCTCTGTATGACGGAACAGGTTCATGATTGTATGTGAATCTATTTGTCTGTGTCTGTTCGGAATATAAGTCCCGTACTCTCTGTAGATTACTCAAATTATACACGCTGCGTGAGTATGACAAATGTTCGCCAAATGGCGTCTGCTGTGATGTGTTAAACCCAGAAACAATTTTTATCTCTGTTACCTCTTGCTGTAAACATGACAATTTTCTACGCAACGTGTTATTAGACGAATCGATCTCATTAATTGTCTGCTGTAAATTTTGGAATTCAGGTGTTTGGTTAAATGAAATCGGTGCAGTATCGTCTGATTTGCTCTCATTATTACTTTCAATAACATTAATACGACTGGCCAATTCATCACATTTTTCAGTCAGTATTTTTACCTGGTCATCGGTTTTAGTGTCAGAGGCATTAATCTGTTTTTGCAATTTACGTGTAGTTTCGTTCAGTTTTTTAACGTCAGCTTTCACGACATCGGAATCCTGTGTTAGTTCTAATTGTTCAAATCTGTCTGTCACTGTCTGAATATCTGCTGTGTGTGTATCTGTTTTTGATTTAAGATCAGAAATTTCATCACGTAATTCCGCGTTCAACTGTTCGATGGTATTAATTTTGCCGGACACTATAGCAATATTGTTGTCTACGTACGTTTTTGCTTTCGCAAACATTTTACGTTTGTCTTCTTGTCTCTGTGCAGTGATTGTTTCCATTACTTGACATTTTACTTTATTTTGATCCTGAATAAATTTGCGGAAACGCATATCACTGTTTTGTATGTGAAGATTAACACGTTCGTCAATTTGAGAGTTCTGTTGGTCGAATTTCGCGTCTATCTTTGCGTCCATTGTACGCGAAAGTTCTGCTGTCATTGCTTTAAACTCGTCGCGTAATTGTGTAGCTTTTTCAGAGCATTGTTTAGCGACTCCGCTAATTTCGTCTCTGAGTGTTTCTGTTGTAGCTGTTTGCATTTCCCTTAATTCCTGAGCAACAGACCTAATTTCTTCGCTACTTTTTTTTTAACAAGCCCCAATTTCCTCGCGTAACTGTTCCTTAGTATCATGACACTGCGCGGCAACGGCTGTAATCTGCTCGCTAAGCTGTCTGGGATTGTTGTCCAATTTTTCATTTAACTGTCTGGAATTGTTGTCTAATTTTTCATTTAACTGTTTGTTCTGTCCACTAAGTTGTTTGTGATCGTTGTCTTGTCTTTCATTCTGTTGTTTGAAATTTTCATTAATTTGTTGTAGCAATATTGCCATAATTTGATCCAAGTCATTATTACCTACTCTATTCACTGTGCTGTTTAATGGCGGATTTGGAATTGTCTCGCTTTCTGTAACCATTTGGTTATTCTGAGATTTACAAAAAGGTTTGCCAGTCGAATGTACACTGTCGGTCACTATTTCGGAATTAAATGGATCCGTCGTACTTTCAGTACCCTGTCCATTTTCATTAGAAAAATTTGTCTGTACGTTACTTGAATTTTCCAAACCGGGTGTGTTAAGCTGGGTATCGCTCATTAAAATAGGGTGTCCCGCGTCATCAATTGTAGTCAAATTAACAGAGGAGACAATTGAGTTCGTTTGTTCATCAGTAAGATAATAATCATCATTAGTGGTTGGAACGCACTGATTGTCAGTGAACGCAGGATTGTCATCATTACACTGCGTGTCACAACTACCATCGGTCACGTTGTTTAAGTCGGTAATTTTATTCAAATACCTCGCGATTCACTATTCACAGTCTTTCGCGGCATTTTTACAATAGTCACAATTATTCACAAAACAAATAAGCACAATGCAAAAACAACACACACAATACAACAGAGCAAAAAATTGCCGATGATCTGAGGAAAGAAAGTCACAAAATTAGTAAAAGCGTTGCGCTAAATGCTAATTATATTAAGTAAATAAGAGCAGATATCTGGCTGTTTCTTAGAAGATTCCCAAAGAAATACGATCCTGGTCGGATGTCGCCAAGTGTAGCCTCCCCACAAAAATGTAAATCAATATTATTCAAATGTTAATGGACATAGTGCCAAGTGTAACCTCCCAGCAATGGAATTTAATGACAATGACAATAAATGAAAAATAGCAATCTGACCCATGTGTAAGCTCCCCACAAAAATGAAAGTCAATTCAATAAAAAATGAAATCTCAGTGACAATGAAAAAAGTATTCTTATTCAAATGCTAATGGACATAAAGCTAAGTCTAACCTCCCAGCAATGGAATTTAATGACAATGACAATAAATGAAAAATAGCAATCTGATCCATGTGTAAGCTCCCCACAAAAATGAAAATCAATTCAATAAAAAATGAAATCTCAGTGACAATGAAAACGCAAATAGACCGAAATGTCGATCTTAGGCCCTGTTCTTACCTCAGTAAAAATGCATCTGATCTTATTTTTCGGCATAGCTTGGAGGAAATGCATCGCAAAAATTCTTTGAACTTAAGTACATTTTTTCTTTAAGGAAATGCATGGGAAATTTTCTTTCAATAAAATGTTTGTTTTGTTAAAATGTTTGGTTTGAAAACAAAATTATTATTGGGGCGATTCTTGAACAAATTAATTACACTTAAGATGCATTACATTATCAGATGAGCGCAATGCTGCTTCATTACCTTATTTAAAAAATATACCTCGTCCTGAATCTTGACCAGAGTCCCATGTCGACGCCCGCCGACTCCTCACACACAACTGCGACCGACTACAACTCGCAACTCGACCGCAACTACCGACTCCCTACATGCAACTGAACTCTCGCGCGGTCAAGCGCAGACTAGCAACAATAAATAACTCTCTGGTCAGAGATTCTGTCATGGCTCGCCATCGCTGGTACTGAATACCCTGCATACATACGTGTTTCAAGGGCTTGCGTATTGTGACTGTATTTCTTGGCAACTGTTTAATTTGATTTCTTGTTTATCGGTCTGGTGAAAACTTATGCCAAGTTTACTAATATCCGCCTGTGGTCCGGAAGTTGGTTTGAAGGTAAATCCGTTGGTAAATCTTTACTGGACATAACTGTTAACTGATCTTGCGTTGAATTAATGCCATTATTAAATCGTTTCTTGTGTGCTATAAATTGTATTACCATAGACGAGGAGACAGGGAACATTCTGTGGTCGAGGGTAGGCACGGTTGCTGCTTTGCGCGTGGCATCTTGTCGCTCGCTATCATTTCCCGCGTTAGTACGGGCGGCGTGAGATTAGTTTGCTCGCGGTTGTATGGCCGCTAGCCAGCTGTGCCTGCTCCCGCTTCAGGGTGTGCCGTGTTTCGTAAGGCGTACGCCGACTTTCAGTCACTGTTACTCCTGTGTTGCTGTCGGTCGCTTACCGAAACGTTAGTCTGTTTTAGCACGGTGGCCACAGGGCCGTGACGATGTCGGTTGATGACCAGCGTCGGGGCGGTCGTCCGCTCTGAGTGGCTTCGGTCGCTTGGACTTGGCAGTTACCTTCTCGTTAAACAGACCAAACTTGTTTATTTGTTGTAAATTCCTAAGTAGTTTGTGAGAAAAGTTGTGACTCAGCTTTTCATGATTTTACACAATTTAATAATTTTTGGTAAGGCATTATCCTATCTATGTTTTATGTAAATGAGAATTCTTTATTGGGGTTATTCACCTGTTGAAGCTTAACATAAAATTTGTAACTTAGCTTTCATGATTTTTAGTTAATTTAAGCATTCTTGTAAAGCAGTCCTTTATCTACGTTTTATTGATTGGTAATTCTTTATTGGGGTTATTCACTGGTTGAAGGTTAACATATGTTTGTAACCAAGTTTATGTTCTTGCTTAATCGTGATTTGTTAAGAGCCTTTATTGCTGGAAGATCATTAAAGCTTGGGTGCTTGTAATTGTGAATACTGTTGTCTATGTTGTGGGCTACCCTTCGACTTCCACAGCCAAGCTGTCCTATCTATCAGTACAGGCAGGGTGCTTCTAATTTCGTAATTTCTTGACGTGATCCACCCAGAATGAAAACAGCGTCTTGCAGGCCGCCAAGAGACGTCTTTCTCCAGGAAGGCAATGGACCAGCATATCGCTCCAGAACTGTGTCAGAATTTATTAAGAAACAAGGAACGTTCCACGGATATATGGGTGCCTATGTGTTCTCGGTAACATCCATGTAACCCGCCCCCCTCTCCATCCCCTCAAGAAACAAGTTCACCTACCATCTGTCCTGCTGAGTACATGCAGGACGCCACAGACCCATAGGTACACGACACAGACTTACATGTGAACAATCTCCTTGAGTTGTAGGCCACGATGGCTCTTCAGTGCCTTCCCTGCGTCGTTTAGTTCACATCTCGACTCGTTGCTCCGTAAGCAAGGTGAAAGAGGATATCACGCGCTACTAGGTAGGAGTATGATTCAGTTGCTCTCAGATTTAAAACATACGGATAATTACTTGAAATGACTAAATTATTCTTTAAATACCAGTATTTTTTTTAGTTCTAAAAAAATTAAGAATACATAAACTGGTATTCATCTAGAGCTACAGTCCCGCTTTTTGTGTCTTCTTTGCTTCTAGGTGAATATATTCCGGAAAAAGGACTCTTTCTATAACAAACACAAACGTCTTCCTTCTTCATCTACATTTGGATGGATACTCTACAAATCACATTTAAGTGTCTGGTAGAGGGTTTATCGAACCACTCATCCTCTCGAGTTTCAATGAAATTCGAAGCGCATGCGCGCGCACACACACAAGCACACACACACACACACACACACACACACACACACACACACACACACATACAGACACACACACACACACACACACACACACACACACACACACACACACACACACACACACATACAGACAGACACACACACACACACACACACACAATCACGTGTGCACACTCAAACAGACAGATATGAACATACGCATACACACAGACAAACCCTCAAAGTTTGCTAAGCAAGACTACAGTGGAAGTTTCAAAGTACAGTTTCATAGATTACAGACAATGTTGAAACCACAAAATTAAGTGTAGTCTCATGACACACAGCCGTCCAGACACACGAAACTGAGAAGCCCCCCTCATGTTCTCATACCCAACAAGCAGAAACATTTTCGAAATCAATTGCAGGAAATCAGTAACTTCTAATAAAATTTAACATGCCTGCGTTGACAACAGCGCTTAACAAATAAACATTGGCCGTAAGAAGAACGTTAACAAAACGTAAAATAATCCAATCACCATTTATTTCACTATGGGTGTAACTTTTTCGATCTATATATGAAGTGAATTGTAGGAAAACCATTAGTTGAAAATATAACCTATGGTTTAATATCGGCGGTATTGCAGATGAGAGACAGCTACATAAACAAGATTATTTTGTATTAAGACATACATTTTGTTAAAATATTGAAAATATACTGACCACAGCCTCAGAATTATACGATGTTTGATGCAGCCTACCATTTGTTATTCGATATAAAAATAAAAAGACACACATTAAAGATCGTGAAAAAAGAAGAAAATTGTCTTTGTTGAAGACAGACTCCCTTGCGTATCATATGAATACACAGAATCGTTTGTAGTTTCACAAACTGACACCATTATAACGCAGTGGACTGATGTTAGGCATTACATAGGTAAAAATTTCGATCCGATCATCCAGATATAGATTTCTCTTCTTTTGTTTCCTTGTTTCCTATTGCAGTGTTCCCTTCGATAAAGATGATTAATTCCTTAATCTTTCTCATACTGAGATTCTGTTTCGTCTATGATGTCTTCACACCAAGCACTTCCTTTCCTTCTGGTTTATAACTGTAGCTACAGATTTAAATAAAGGGAGTGTGCCTTTCTTCAAACAATGAGTTACTCTTAAAATTGGTCACTTTAGGCAAGAGACATGACAGTTAGTAACGAAAGATTTGTGCTAGGAGTTTTCCAAGTCAGTACAATCATCACTGCTCTATTAATTATATAATACAACAATCGCGTGTATTGTGATAGCTTCTGAAATAATATTTCTATTAGCTCTTTCTACAATATTCAGTCCGTTAGAGACGAGGAGTTTCGTAAAGAGAATATAATTCGTTTCTACTGACGCTTCAGCATCTCCCAATACGACAGCAACGGGCATCGTTAAGCCGTTCATCGCGGCTCCCTGCAGTTCCAGATAAACTAATCGACTGCTGATGGTAATTGCGAGCGGTGCGTTTGAAACGTGTTGAGCGACAAATTTCAAGTTTCGAACGATATCGTAATTAAATATGCGCCTTAATGAAGAGACAATTCCAATAATTGCTTTTTAAATAGGGGCAGCGTCCATTCTCCTGATTTGGGCAGCAGGACAGAATGATTCTGGGAGAAAGGAGCGCAGACTGGATTATCGGTAATGCGTTTACGGCTCATACGGGTATTTCTGCCGCGTTTGAAAATTTCATCATAATACAACTGCCTATTCCATATATTTTGGTTAATACAGGATCACGCCGGTAAGTTATCTCAATATTTCGTAATTGCAGTTTTAAAATTACTATCTGATCGTTAAATATAATAAAAATCATTATTGAACGTTAGCAAAAAATATGTTTATGTTTTACAGATGATTAAAATGGAACAGCAAGCCACTGCGTATCACAAAGAGTCCAGAATGCATTGGATAGCAGTTAGGAATATAAATTTAATCACCTAGCTTTGAATGCTGATAAATCGGTCCAAGGTTCTTAGACTTGATTAATAGCCCAACAACTTACTGCAAATGATATCATTTTATTCATTCCACTAACACTTGTTAAATTCACAATTTTGTAGAATCTTGCTACTTATGTAACTGGTTAACATGTACTCTGTAGGTAAGTGAACTCTCCAGCTTGAACTGGACTTGTTTGGAGGGGGCAGCCATCGTTATACAAACAATATCCTAACAATACGATTGTTCCATATCCATTGTTTAAACATTTACATTTATAAATTTACAGAGAAAAATTTAGGGTTGACACATATTCAAGTACATTTTTAAGCTTTCCAAATAGGTGGAAAATGTTTCATAGAGACTGAATTTTAACAAGAATTAATTTTCTTTGCGAAATTACGTTAACTAATGTGGTCTCTAAACTAACCCAAAAACCTTTACATTTCTTCTTAATTAAATAATTAGTTCCATTAGTAGTCTGGAACCGCGCGACCGCTACAGTCGCAGGTTCGAATCCTGCCTCGAGTATGGATGTGTGTGATGTCGTTAGGTTAGTTAGGTTTAAGTAGTTCTGAGTTCTAGGGGACTGATGACCTCAGACGTTAAGTCCCATAGGTCTTAGAGTCACTTGAACCATTTTTTTCCTTTAGTAAAGCTTTGAAAAGACTCACTGAGGTGCTATATATTTTAGTCCATCTCTTACATTACTACGTGGTTTTTCTGTAATTTCCGAAAGATAATTTTACACGAAGATAGCTGTATTGCAAAACTGGAAAATCACTGCTTGACAATGGCCGAGGAGTACTCGGGCGGATGCTAGTGGATTTTACACCACATGAAGCAGCTGGAGCGTCGAGAGAATTTTGTCAAATTTTTTTCAGTTAATCGTAAACTTGTAGAGCAGAAAATTAAAAATAATAAATGACAGCTACAGTCATAAGGCGTTACAATGATGGTGATTTTGATCCACGTAATGCATTATAAATGTGTGCCGCATTCCACAAAATGCTCTTCTCGGTGTGTTACATTAAACAGTTGTGACAAATCTTACACCAGGAACGCGTCTTCAGATACTTTTCTAAAGCTCACAGTCTTTGCAGCTACGCAAATGTAAACATACTTGTTTTTAGGATTGTCAAGCGAAGAAACAGTTGGCACTGTTGGCACTATATTAATTTAACAGTACACACTCAGGTGACAGAAGCCATGGGATAGTGATATGCATACATACAGATCTACATCTACATCTACATCCACACTCTGCATGCCACCTGACGGTGTGTGGCGGAGGGTACCTTGAGTACCTCTATCGGTTCTCCCTACTATTCCAGTCTCGTATTGTTCGTGGAAAGAAGGAGTGTCGGTATGCTTCTGTGTGGGCTCTAATCCCTCTGATTTTATCCTCATGGTCCCTTTGCGAGATATACGTAGGAGGTCACCGAAGTGTCAAGCAATATACTGCTTGACACTTCGGTGAAGGTATCTTCTCGAAACATCAACAAAAGCCCATACCGAGCAACTGAGCGTCTCTCCTGCAGAGTCTTCCACTGGAGTTTATCTATCATCTCCTAACGCTTTCGAGATTACTAAATGATGCTGTAACGAAGCGCGCTGCTCTCCGTTGGATCTTCTCTATCTCTTCTATCAACCCTATCTGGTACGGATCCCACACCGCTGAGCAGTATTCAAGCATCTACATCTACATCTACATTTATACTCCACAAGCCACCCAACGGTGTGTGGTGGAGGGCACTTTACGTGTCACTGTCATTACCTCCCTTTCCTGTTCCAGTCGCGTATGGTTCGCGGGAAGAACGACTGTCTGAAAGCCTCCGTGCGCGCTCTAATCTCTCTAATTTTACATTCGTGATCTCCTCAGGAGGTATAAGTAGGGGGAAGCAATATATTCGATACCTCATCCAGAAACGCACCCTCTCAAAACCTGGCGAGCAAGCTACACCGCGATGCAGAGCACCTCTCTTGCAGAGTCTGCCACTTGAGCTTGTTAAACATCTCCGTAACGCTATCACGTTTACCAAATAACCCTGTGACGAAACGCGCCGCTCTTCTTTGGATCTTCTCTATCTCCCCCGTCAACCCGATCTGGTACGGATCGCACACTGATGAGCAATACTCAAGTATAGGTCGAACGAGTGTTTTGTAAGCCACCTCCTTTGTTGATGGACTACATTTTCTAAGGACTCTCCCAATGAATCTCAACCTGGTACCCGCCTTACCAACAGTTAATTTTATATGATCATTCCACTTCAAATCGTTCCGCACGCATACTCCCAGATATTTTACAGAAGTTACTGCTACCAGTGTTTGTTCCGATATCATATAATCATACAATAAAGGATCCTTCTTTCTATGATGGCTGCAGTATCGCGTATACAAGGTATAAAAGGGTAGCGCATTGGCGAAATTGTCATTTGTACTCAGGTAATTCAAGTAAAAACGTGCTCAGAGCCATTTCAACCGTTTTTGAACTGCATGAAATAACCGCAGAAATCAATGTGGGGCTACGCCGAACGTATCTGGTAGGAACAGAGCGTCGAAAATTGGTGTTGATGAGCTATGACAGAAGACAACCGACGCGAGTGCCTTTGTCAACAGCACTTCACCTGCTGCACCTCTCACGAGCTCGTGACATATCAGTTGGACCATAGACAACTGGAAAACCGCGGCCTAGTCAGATGAGTCCCGATTTCAGTTGGTATGAGCTGATGGTGTGGGTTGAGTATGGCTCAGACTCCACGAAGCAACTGACGAAAATTGTCAACAAGGCACTGTGCGAGGCGGTGGTGGCTCCATAGTGGTGTGAACTGTGTTTACATGGAATGGTCCGTTTCTCTGGTCCAGCTGAACTAATTGAGACCATTTGCAGCGCCGTTCGTGGACTTCATGTTCCAAACAACAATGTAAAATTAATAGATGACAATGCACCGTGTCACCAGGCAACAATTCTTCGCGATTGGTCTGAAGAACATTCTGGATAACTTGAGCGAATGGTTTGGCCACCCAGACCGCTAGACATGAATGCCGTCCAACATCTGTGGGACGTAATCGAGTGGTCAGTTAGTGCACAAAATCCCGCACCGGCAACACTTTCGCATCTACGGATGGTTATACTAATAAGGAGCATGGTTTAGTATTTATGCAGGGGACTCCTAACGACTTACTGAGTCAATGCCACTTCGCGTTGCCTCACTACTACGAGCGAAAGAAGGTCCGACACGACATTGGGTGGTATCCCATGAATTTTGTCACTTCAGTGTAGAAAAGTCTTTACACGAATGGCATAGCTTCTAAGAAAGAACTCTTTACATTTGTGACTTGTCAACATAACTGTCATTCACAGCCTTCTGCTTGTTGTAATAAACAACTAAATTACAGTCAGTTGGAAGTATACTTTCAGTATGGTTATTTTACATCAATTTACCTACGAATTATAGCCAGGTTTTGTCCATTACACTGCGTCATTCCCCCTTATCCTTGCGGTTGTAATTTGATAAAATGCATTTTGGTACCTTAATTTTTAGAATAATTTATACTTATATAGTTCAGTTCGGTCACTGACAATGGAACCGAAAACATTTGATCGCAAGATCATAGGTCAACCGATTCCTCCACAGGAAAACACGTCTGATATATTCTATACGACACTGGTGACGGCATGTGCGTCACATGACAGGAATATGTTGTCAACCCACCTAACTTGCACACCTGGCGAACGGGTAAAAAGATTCTTCTACCTTGCCCGATTTACGTTTTCTTGTGGATGTGATAATCACTCCCAAAAAAGTGATGAAAACATAAGAGTTTGTCACATAAACTGCGACAAATGAATGCAATAGTTTCACAGTCGCACCGTTTTCCCTGTGCTCTGTCAAAACATACGTTTTTTACGTTTTCAAATGTTTCCGTGTGTAGACCGTCAAATCCTGCATATGTCCAAGCAAATCTGAACATGTCCTGGAATTTTGGAGAGCGAAGTTGATTATGTGTGAGTGCCTGAACTTTAATAATTGTCTGAAAATAAAAAATTAAACTTTTCACTCGAGAAAAGACTTGAACCAAGGACCTCTCGTTCCGCAGCTGCTCACGCTAACCACAGGACCACGGCGCTCGTAAGCTCACATTGTCCTTGATGTTGCCTACCTTGCGCATGGACTACTCAGGTTGTATATTTTGCTTATGTTTTTCATAGTTCCACACAACTTCTTCCTGTTTTCTCGATTGATCTGGGTTCAGCTTTTCAAGGCCTATCCCTGTGCCAACTTGTAACTAAATCTGAGGGGGGTGCGATGGGGAGGTTCCCTTGTGAGAATTGCTCACTCTGGTTACAACAAGCAACACATGCTACAACGGCATACATCTTTAAAGAGAGATAACACTGCCGCCCATTACAGCTGTAACAGCATAAATCGGCATACAACACTCGCCGAGTTGGTATGAAGTGTTCTGCCCACGTGCATATGCAAACGATTAGCATTTCAGCGTAATTGTATACACGAGCAACGATTAGCGTCCTCTGTATTCCGTAAATAAGGAAACATCGCACAGTGGCATTCTCATTCATAAATAGCATATAAATGTTTGTTGTCTGTGAGAAGAGCGTGTTATAGTTTGTGTAAGAGGAAGCAAGAGGGAGAAGCATCTACTAGCACGAGTCGAAAATTCGAGTGGACTATGGACTGGGTACTGTGGAGACTGCATTTAACCACTTCATAACGTCGCTGTCCGTGCTGATCTGGCTTACCCAAGTGTCATGCATATCTGGAACCGATGGCTGCAGGAGGACGGTGCAGGATCTGAACTGCCCCCCGCAACTTGGGACCGACACAACAGATGTATTGATACCTCCGAATTTCAGAGTCGCGAAGCCAAGTTATTTGCCTAGAGTCACGAAATGGGTGTATCTCGCAGCAAGACCGGTATCCACACGGACACTGCACCGACACCTGGAATATCATGCAGCTAGGCAATTATTGTACTGCTTTCCCTTACGGTTGCAACAGAGATTAGGGATGTTAGTGGTTATCGCTCAAACGATCTGTTTTCTGCTTTATCCGTTTCTTTCCTACGCCAGTTTAAACTTTATTTTAAAACCTCTCAAAATACCCGGTTTCTGAAATTACCGATTTTCGTTCCGTTATTCTTATTATGTCCAGTAGTCTTCTACTGACTCAAATGTTTCGAGACTGCTCAAAAATCGTGTTGTAATCAAGTATCATGCCACTACTTTGGAATTACCATAATCAGTGCCAATAGGTGAAAACTGAAGTTGAAGAACTCTATTTTGCATTTTAAGTTGTCCGTTTCCAGGGGCTACAAGCAGATAGTCTTGTTAGGGTACACACAGGCAACAGATCACCTGTTTTTATTTTTATTTTATCTTAATCTGTGGTGAATTGATAAATTTAAGTTTTTTCCTCATGCGACGTCACTAATTTGTTGCGGCACCTCCCGCTTTTAAACTTTCAAAGCAAATGGAGCATTTTCGTTCACTGATACTGCACTTCCTTAAATACTTCCTGCTTAGGGACCGTGCCATCCTGTAATACAACTTATGCCCATTGAAGATAGCGAGAAAATACAATGTAGGCCAGATGGGGCAAGTATTTCACATGGCGTGTACACATGTACCAACCATCTAATAGACCACACTGCACACCAACAGGTACGCCATTTTCTCAGCAACCAATTCTCATGCCATACGTTTGTTGCCCGTTTCTCTCCGCTTTTACTAAAACAGCTTTGATCGCTTTACCCATTTTCTGTTCTAACGCAGTATTTCAAAGGAATGGAAAAATTATGAATAAAAATTATTCAAAGAAAAGATTTTTTTTAAAAATCATAGGTTTTAGCACTGCTGCTATGGCCAATTGATATTTCGGCTTTTTCCCGGTTAGTACTAGTAAGTAAGAAAACACCTGTTAGAACTGAGACCAAACAAATACCGAAAAATACCGGTTATTCAGAACTAAAATACAGGTAGCGGTTTTAAGCGGTCGGTTTTTCCCATCCGTAGCAGAGAGAGAGAAACCGACAGTAAAACGGCGTATGACAACACAGCTCAGAGGAAAGGCACCTTATCATCCTGTCAGACGAGTAGCGGTTCCGCGTAGAGCACCACGATTATTGTATCCTTGAGTGGAGGTTCCAATGACAATGAACACGCAAGGTGGCATTCGTCATCGTAACACAGGTTCATTAATTTGAGTGACTGTATGGGGTACCTATGAGTACACATCTTCTAGCAGCTGTTATGTTTTTAATGTTTTAAGAGCGAGGGCTGATTCTGTCTTCGAGGTCGCGGTAACCTTATCTTTCAATACGATAACCCAAGACCGCATGTAGCCTGTGCAATCTTAATCTGCGTCAATGCAGCATAAAATATGTGAGGAAATATTTAAACTTTAAATATTTCCTGATAAATTATGACAAACTGTGCATATAACAATAAACTTAGTCAGAAATGATCAGGTGGATGTAACCGAGTAAAGGCTAAGAAACAGTACTCTATGTTCAGAACGAATTTTTCACTCATCAGCAGGGTGTGCGGGCAAGGGCTTCTCAAACTAAGCCACTCAAGCACGGCTGACAATCTGCCCCCATACGTTTACTTCTACTTTAACTTCTACATCTACATAATTGCTCTGAAATCCACACGTAAGGTACTGGCAGAGAGTTCTTCGTACAACCTAGAGACTATTTCTCTGTCATTCCACTCTCTAACAGCGAGAAGGAAAAATGAAAATTTAAATATTTCCGTACGAGATCTGATTTCCCAAATTTTATAGCGACGATCATTTCTATGTAGATTGGTGACAATAAAATATTTTGACATTCAGAGGAGAAATTTAGTGATTAAAATTTCGTGAAAAGATCTTGTAGCAACGATAAACGCCTTTGCTTTAATGATTGCCACCCCAACTCGCTTATCATTTCCATGAAACTCTCTCTCCTACTTCAGGATAATACAAAATGAGCTACTCTTCTTTCCCCTTGTTCGATGTCCTTCGTCACTCCTATCTGGTAAGGTTCCCTTATAGCTCAGCAGTAGCCTAGCAGAGGGCGAACAAGCGTAAGACCTGTTTCATCTTCTAAGTGTTTTATCAGTAAAACCTTTTCTGTGGTTTGCCTTCCGCACAATTTAAGCTGTTCGTAATTGTAATTCCTAGGTATTTAGTTGAACTGACCGCCTTTAAATTTGTTATTTTTCGTGTAACAGAAATTTAAAAGAGTTATTTTCGTTCCCATATGAATGACCTCACACTTTTCCCAATTCAGAAAAGTTGACTGTTTTCGTACCATACAGATAACGTGTCTAAGTAATTGGTTTTGTCCTTCTGATGACATCAATAGACGGTAAATGACAGCATCATTCTCAAACAATTTAAGAGGGCTGCTCCGATTATCTCAAAATTCGTTACGTAGATTAGGAACAGTACAGGGCCTATAACAATTCCTTCGGGAACTTCAGATATCACTTCTGTTTTATGCAATGATTCTCCGTCGATTACTCAACCCTTCTGACAGGAAAATACGATTCCACTCGCACAACTGAAGCGATTCTGCATAGGCACGTAATATAATTAGGAGTCACTTGTGAGGTTTAGAAAAATTACTGAAACCAGTCGCCTTTTATGTAGGTGTATTTTATTTAACCATGACCGGTTTCGAGCTGCCTAGCAACTCGAAACCGGTCATGGTTAAATAAAATACATCTACATAAAAGGCGACTGGTTGCAGTAATTTCTGAAAACCTTTTCACACCACAGTCGCAGTGTTCCACATCCACAATGGATAAAAGTCTCACTTGTGAGGAACTGCGTGAAAAACCTTCTGGACATTTGGGAACATGGAATCAGTTTTAAGATCCTCTATCCATAGCATTAATAACTTTGTATGGATAAAGAGCTAGCTGTGTTTCAGAAGAAGGATACTTTCTGAATCCGTGCTGACTATAGATCAATAGACCGTTGCGTCCGAGGTAACTGATAATGTTACAACACGGTGCAAATTCTACTACTGCATTTAGGGGTCAGTCAGATGGGCCTCTAATTCAGCGGATTACACCTATTTTCTTTCTGAAGTATTGGCGTGACCTGCGCAACTTTCCAGTCTTTTGGTACGGATCTGTCGTCGATTGAGCGGTTGTATATTGTTGCTAAGTACGCAGGAACGTAACTGGTACGCAGTATGTGCTGGAAAACTTGCCTTTATTAACACCTTTGCTACGCGGAGGGTATCTACTTCAAGGTTCCTCATACTGGCAGCTGATCTTGATTGGAATTCCAGAGGATTTACTTTGTCTCCCTTGGCGAAGGAATTTCGGAAATCTGCTTTCAAGAACTCCACTTTAGTGACGCTGTCATCAGTTTACTTCCACTAGTCTCCCATCCACTACCTTACGAACTTCACAGAAGTTACCCTGCGAGGGAGTAGCACTCCTGCAAGAAAGGATACTGCGGAGATATGGCTTGGCGACAACTTGTGGAATGTTTTCGGTTGGTAGAGAACTTACCCGTGAAAGGTAAAGGTCCCGAGATCGAGTCGCAGTTCAGCACACAGTTTTAATCTGCCAGTAAGTTTAATGCATTACTTTGAGTGATGAGAATACTACTTGTCGAATGTACCCAGATAACTTACAGAGTGTGGCCCAAGGAGTGGAGGTAGTGATCTCCGCCGAACACACCGACTGCCATGGGAAAGAAGCTCCACCTCCTCACACTGTGCTGGCACTACACATGTGCTAATGATAAGCATCAGTCCAATGCTGAAGTGGCACATCTCATTTTTCGTTCATAAATGATTAAAATTCATCACAATCTGAGTTCTATTCCTGTCAGTTAATGAATATTTAACGGTTGTATTAAGTAACCTCAGTTAATGCCAGGATAAGCTGTCTAGTTCTATATCAATTCCTTCTGTTTCCTTATGGCAGTTTTGCATATGATATTTTCTGTGGTTTAATTTCGCCCATGATGAGCCATTGCAGGAAGAGTGTGCCAGGGCAATCACAGTCCGGCCCTGCCCGCCTTGGAATTTGAACTCGCCTCTCAGAGGCGAAAACGACTGATTCGAGGCGAAGCGTCAAAGTGCGGCAGGTGCAGTGCCACAACCAAAACACTGTTTGCCCCAGACACCTACCAGTTGCAGTTCAGCAGTTTCTCAGTCTGCGCAATATGGGGTACAGGCCTCCATTCAGCGAAGTCATACAACGTGCCGTAAAGAGCATCTGCACCTGTGCCATTTGTTCAAAACACATTTCAAAAGAACTTTGTTTTTCACCGACGGAACGATTTCTTGAATGCTGTTGGGATTAAATCTACCACAGATACTGATCCTTGCATTCCGTGAGACACAATGCAGCTGCTTTGTGTTCAGAAATTCTTTTCTGTTTTTGTAAGGCGTTGGGCGGATTTGTGTCGCCGCTTTACGAGGATGGGATGTTTGTGGGTTGGAGAGCATAGATAGCGAGGGCAACACGGAAGGCCAACAGGAAATTGATCAGCAGGCTAGCATTATAGCCTAAGCTCAGTTTGTTATTTAACGAGCACCAAGGCGACCCTTTCCTAGAAACATCAGAAACCACTGCTATTGTGCACAAGGAAATGGTGCACATCCTCGCGGATCGCGTGTCGACTCCTCCAGCATCTGCCGCGACTGTTTTTGTGATAATCCAATGTTTTTAGAACGTACAGACAAAAAATGATGAACAAAGCGAAAAAGTGATGAAAAATTCCTAAACCTCAGCAAAAGGAGTCAAGAACAGTTCGCAATAATATGTAAGAAAACTGATGCTTAAAGTATGCAGGTACAGGACAGTTTTACAAAGAAAATTGAGGAGCAGGTGTAAGAATTTAATATGTTAGGAACGTTTGTCGAAGTGTTTTGTACCAGCTCGGATAGTCATGCGTGTTGAAGCTCCACTCCGACGTAGGGGAAATGCGCCGGTCCCATATCGAATCCGCCGGCTGATTATTAACGGGGGTCGGTGAGCCGACCAGGCTGGATGTGATTTTTAGATGGTTTACCACAAATCATTTGGAGAATAATGGGCTGGTAGCCAGTTACACGATTCGCAGACATTAAGGAAAATTTCGCTCACTATCGCACGAACCTGACAACACGCAGGCAGTTGGGGTACAAATATTCATTTCCTGGTTGTGACAGGATGGCAACAGGAAGGGGCATCTGGCCGCCCCTCAAACTACCCAAGCCAAATCCGTGACCCCGAGCCGTTGCAGGACAAAGGCACAATCAAAAGAGGTAGAAACGTTTGTAGAAGAGAGCAGATTTGTGAGTAAATTTTGAATCAGTACGTCACAGGATGAAAATACAGAACAAATAGAAACTTTTACGAAGAGCAGTCAATGCCAGCAAGGGGAGCAACTCCTAAAACTAAGTTTTTGAAAGGGCCACAAGACGCACTTCGTATTTTTTATTGACTAGTGCTCTCTTCAAATGAACAAAGGCATCATCAGAATATGCAATGTAAAAAGGTACAAATTAAGACAATGCGGAAAACTTACATTAACATTACGAGAAGTAAATTCTCTACTTCCAGTGCGGTAACTTGCCTTTAACGTTGATTGCAAGCATTAAATATTGCCTTCAAACTTGGCTGCAGGTCTAAAGATTAATCTTGCTATACTCTAGTACTTAAACGTACTGTGAAGTACGTTTAAAGTACAGCAGTAAATGATGACAGTGACACTTACAGCGCCAAAAATGAAATTGACTATACAACGGTACTTGTAACGTCCATCTTATAGTCTGTCCAAATATAATTTACACCTACAGAAAACGAAAGTTACATTAATCGCCTCTTTTATGGGCGTGTATATAGACATCTCAGATGTGTACTTAACTACTTATCTTTAAAAATTACGAAAAATGCATTCAAAATTACCGTTTTTAAAAATATTTCTGTTAGGCTGATACCGCAGGTATTAGACCAATATTTTGGTTACTTATGTGCCGAATTCATCAAATAACTAGGACAACCCGTGTAGATTAAAACCCGCAACATTTATTAAACGAACAAAGTAAATATAGAATATGTATTTCACGTAATGTCAATGTAAGTTCTCCGTATTGTCTCAATTTGTATCTTTTACAGTGCATTTTCTGATGATGCACCTGTTCATTTGAAGAGCGAAACCGGACAGTAAAAAATTCAAAGGGCGACTTGTGGTTGTTTTCGAAAATTTACAAATCGAAACGAGTAGCGATGGACAAATTACTTTAAGTGAGCAACTTGGATGTCGAGTGTACTTATTAATGGGGAGGGACAATACATCGTGACGAATTACTAAGGTACCAGAGCAAATCTGAGTGTTAACAACACCTGTGAAACAACTCTCGTTATGATGTGACACGTAATTTGATCGAACAGTTATGGTAAATAAGAGAGAACATGAAGAAATAAAAGAAATACTACAATTCCAAGAAGCTCAGGCGAAAATTAATCAAGGGTATTGGGAGCTATTAATCCAGCTACAACCAGATAAGGAGTGTAATAATATTCTGAATGTTACTGCAGAGGATGTAGGGCCAATTGCAAGTGAGACAGAGAATAGACGAGGAGAGGAAGAATTACACGTCGTGTCTGATAGACTTTGGCGTGTAAGGGGCACACAATGATTGCGATGAGGCTGAGAGTCGCAGACATATTTTGTCAGCCCCATAGTACTCGCTCTTCCCTGACCCAACGAACGGTCTGCATCTAAAGATCACCATCAGTAAATTCGAAGATGGGTTGCCGATTTCTTGGTCGCATATTTTAAATATTAACTTTTTGTGTTGATTCCCGCGTGAAGAATCAGTGGCATGCATGCGTTTGATTGTGAGAGAATGTAAGACCTACAATGGATTGGGGCGTGCATTTTGGGATGAATATTGGTACCAAAAAACCGAGATCAAGTTGAGTTAGGGATACTTACGCAGGAAATGTACAGTAGCTGTAGGTATCAGAAGCTTATACAATACTTTAAGGTGATGGTCAATCATAACCAATGTTTTGACCCGCCATATTGCTAATTGTGGACTCAATGTGGACTTTTATTTGATTTAACATTTCGTGGTATGTACTTGAGTTTACCTCTTGGTTTTTGGATTCCTCTGCGATCTATATGGAACACTCCACGTCCGGTTTGGTTGAGTATTATTCGATATTAGAATCCATAGTGACGTAGTCTGATAAATATCTGTTTCTTGCGCGACTTCCTATAACGAGTCTAATGTTAATTATCTTCAGTCCATAGATACTCCCCAGAAATATGTTAGGAATTTTCTGCCGAAGTAACTGATGTGGGTTCCATCTTTCAAATAGTGTTCATATAAATAGAAACAAAAACACCTTGTGTAATATCAGAAAAAGGTGTGCTTCTTGAAAATTTAACTTACGTAATATCCACTTTTCGATTGTGGTATCCATGGTCTTATCACATATGTGGACACATGTTTACCTTCTACTTTCTACTTTTTTAACGCTTCATGGTTTTTTTATTTTTACTTTCTACAGTCATCATCCTAGAGTGTTGTTTTGGTTCCTCCTTGTTGAATATTGTTCAATAACCATGGGTGTAATGCCTTTTTAAGGTATCGTTCCTTTGTGTATACTATAAATAGTACCATTGGTTATACTATACCCCCTTTACTTTATCTGATAAATGATCCTGTTAATTACTTTACATATGATTAGTCAGTCACTTTACCTGTCTTTTACTTTTTGACAAAACCAGCTGAGTGTGCCAAGTATAACCACACATTTCTACAGACAACGGATATGTTGGACTGATGGTTGCATTCCTGTGATACTTCTGTTTTATAAATACTTCCATTAGGTTACTGAGGATTTCACAATATGCATGAATAACTAATTAATTTCTGATAGTACATATTATGGTGTATCATGAAGATTTTAATTAAGACTGAGTTCTTTTAATTACGTAGATTAATATGTAACGCTTGCATCTTTTAGACAATTCACTCTGTATTTTAATATGTTCTTATTGCTCTTGTATAACCTTTACTGTATGTATTTTTATTACATAAATTAATATGCAACACTTGCGTCTTTCAGACAATATTCTCTGTATTTTAATATGTACTTATTGCTCTGTCATAACCTTCTCTGTATAGGCTGAGTATGACGCAATGTATCGTCGAAACTGGTAGCCTAAAATTAAAAATAAAACCTAAATAACGGAGATTGGTATTGGTTTTTAGATACTGACCAGCCGTAGTCCCATACTCCAGGCAGAAGATGGAGTTACATTCATAGAGCTTGTATGATTTTTCTTAGAAAATTACTGAATCGACTGCAGAGCGAAATTACGATATAGAGGCACAAGAACAGTGCACTTTGCGCAAAATAACTTTCCACCAGAAAGGCGAGAACCTAATCACCACAAATGGAGAGCCAGGCATCTTGTAATACGCGATGGCCCCCAGTGAAATATACAGGCATAACGAGGCTTGATGAGCATCCATATCTCTAAAAACGGAACGAGACAGCTTCAGAGAATGAGCAGAAGTGGGGGAGATTCACAACCTAAATCCATTGCATAACGTGCAATATGACGAACAAATGAAGCGCTAAGAAACTGACTTACTAGGCACCTCCGAGCAGGCCTGGTGAGTGAGCGGATAGAACCCAGGATGTTATACAGTTTCCATGAACTGCAAAAAATTTCATTAGGAGAGAAAATTGAATAAGTGAGTTGTGATTATTCTGTAATTAATGTAAATATTAATGGTAAATTAGTACAACGTGTTCTAGATTCAGGGAGTCAAGTCTCAGTATATGAGGCATGTAACAAGAAGAAACTATGGGCAGTGTTTAGAATGTACGTAATGAGCGTGCAGTGCTGTTAGCAACAAAAGTGCAGAAGAAGTTAAGGTTTATTTTGAACATCAGCAACGTATGTTCATCACAAAATTTTTAGCTATTCAAAATCCCACTGTGGAAGCTATTTCAGGACTTTGTTTCTTAAAACATTGGAAAATAGTGTTGCATCTTAAGGAAAAGTGTGCCATGGCGATCAAGACGTTGAGTTAAAAGTTACAGGTGGGGCGCTGAAGAAGGTGAAGACCGATTCAGCTCATTAGGTTTCTAATGATGATGATCCTGTTGTGTCAAATCATGAAGATGAGCTTCAAAAAGCAGTATAGATATTGAGGAAGTGCCACTGTCAGTTATGGACAGTAAGGGTAGTAAGAATGAATGACAGAGAACTATGAGCGATGTCGAAGACGAACCCAAGATGGAAGGAGATTGTGCATCTGATCGATCATTGGTATATGTGGCTGATGTAACTACAGTTATGGTAATCTATCTGTGCATTACGAATTATGAAGATGAGTATGAGGATTACAGTGAAGCCTGCGAGGACATAGTTACCAGTGAGTCTGAATCCGAAGGAACTGAATACATTTGGTGCAACGTCAGGCTTTTGATATTTTCAGTCTCATGTAACTTGTTTATGCTTTGTTGCCAGCACCACAGAAGGAAAGGAGGAGTTATGTAATCGAATCATAATATCAGAGATATACTCTTACTGTGAGCGGAAATAAGGGAAGTCTGGCACTGCCATTTATGGATATGCAGACGAGGAGTTTCATGTGAAGAAAAGGATAGTGATTGTGAAGACGTCCCTTGGGGAAACATATCTGAAGAGTATCAGAGTAGATGGATATTGCAGGTGACTAGTGCTAGGAATCTGCACAGACTGATAATGTGATATACTGTTTTTTTGTGTAAGTAGACTTTCTCTTTGCTAGACTATTTAAGTAAGCAAGCAAGCATTAGTGAGAGTGTTAACAGAAAATGAATATGGGTACTATGTCAACTACTTTAACGAATATAAAAGATAAGGTAATGAAATAAAGCAAAAAATTTGGTTTGTTATGATCGATTCGAAATGCTAAGTTTGCTGTCAGGGACAAAGCACTTTTAAAATTGTGGAGGCAGTCGAAGAAGTGTATGACACTTTGCAATAAATTCTTATGTATCTGTTGTGTTCCTCACCAGATTCGAAAACTGATACATGATTATGTTGTCGAACTTCAGACGCTATGAAGTGGCATGTCCAAAGGTAAACAACATACAACAAACCGCAAGATGTTCAAAGACTAAGAGTTCTATCTCTGTTCAGAGTCACAACAAACTGTCTTGCTGTCTGTAGCCATGTATGGTCTAATCTGAGCAAAATATGGGTATTCCTGAACTTGTTTAATACTTGTCGTGATTTCATTTTGATAATGACTTCCGCGTTGGACAGATTAGATTATGTAATGGATTCTTTATGGTCGACAGCCGAAAGAGAAGAGTTATATTAGCCTTGGTCTCGAGTACAGAAAGTGATGATGACGTATGAATGCTGTACTGATTTTCATGTATTATATGATATGTCATGGTTACCGATGAAGTTTTTTGAGGTCACATGAACTGAGTCGCAAAGGGAAGGGGTTAATGGAGGCAGACGTAAGGAATGCAGTGTACCTGCGGTGAAGGGAATTTAATGCTATACGGTCAGCGAACCCAGTGACGAAGTGATGCTTTCTTTGGAACAGTATCTCATCATGTTGTTGACAGGAGGGGTATCTACTTCATGAAGGAACCCCATTCAGGCTGACATTTAAAACCTAATCTTTCAGATGCAATGAGTGTGGACCAGTACTAACAACATAAGAACTACACGAGAAAACTAAGGTAAACTCCACGACAGAAATATTAAATCATCAGCTCAATCTGCTCACGCCTAGATAAAAATATAGGAAACATATATATAATACATGTTGCATAATGCTTATGAAAGAGTTCTGTAAAGTAACTTTTAGCACGGAGATTTGTTGACTGTGTTTATGTATTCTTCTGGTATGTTGCAGTGAGATCAGTGAAGCATAAAAACAAGTGGATTATCAACTCATTAAGATGGGATGTTTATTAAGAAAGAAAATGCGTGGAGCTCTGACGAGAATCTTGACAAGTTGGATGAGGTATAAATGGAATCCAAAAAGATCTGACACTTCTCGTAAATTGTGCTTGCACACTGTTCAATAGTATCATGGTCAACAGTGACAGTAAGAGTCTCGGCGAGGTAGTTGTGGGATGTCTGTACCTGTATCTACAGATGTGTCATACCAAATAATTAATAGCCTGATGGGAATGAAAAATAGCAGAATTTGCAACCCCTACCTTTCTAAATGTTTATATGACCTTCCAATGATTCTGATAATATGTAAATGTTAGCTTTTAAGTTAACCTGTGCATTGAATTGGCATCACACTACCAAGTGTATGTGTGAGATGATAATATCATTTATTCTGGAAAGTAGGTACATGACAAACAACTAATTGTTATTGCTAAAATTATATGTAGAATAACGATCCACTTGGATACGGTAGGTGAAAAAACTTTTCTGTCTAGAACATAGTTTTCATGAACCATGTAATTAGTTTTTCTATATTGTCTGAAACAAATTTATGAACAGGGATCGCGTTCATAGTGTAGGATTTGGAAATGATGTAAAGTTATTATTCCATGACTGATATAACTGTAATTGTTTACAAGTAATTGTAGGCTGCACGTATTCTGTCACACTGTTTGCGGGAGTACGAGCCCAGGTGTGGATATGAGATACAAGTAAAAGCTATCATAAAAAAAAAGGTTCAAACGTGTGTGAAATCTTATGGGACTTAACTGCTAAGGTCATCGGTCCCTAAGCTTACACACTACTTAAACTAAATTATCTTAAGGACAACAACACACACCCATGCCCGAGGGAGGACTCTAACCTCCGCCGGGACCAGCTGCACAGTCAATGACTGCAGCGCCTCAGACCGCTCAGCTAGTGCTACCATTCACATGCATCACTTAATATTACTGGTATTTATAAAAAAAGTAATGTAATACTATATTTATCACTTCTGCTGGTGGCAAGTTTCTAAAATGGTAAAATGGTGAATAGAAAATTTTTACTTGTATAGAAAATTTTTGCTTGTGGATAATGAAATTATACATTCCGCCAACCAGCATCAGATTCCCATCAGACCAACGAGAACGTTGACCGACGCCGTTGTTTAAAGACCAGTGACCGATCTTAAAATTATGCAGTTTACATAATTACGTTGCCCGGATACTGATAGAAAAGACCGGCAAAAGAAATCTCAGGAACGATGAAATAAAAGTTTGATAAAGTAATAGCCGATTGGCATAGTAGCGTTCGGCTGTGGCCACCAAACAATTCGTCGGCAACTCTACTTCGCAGCAGTCTCAAAAAGTTCTAAAATGCAGCATAATAATTTGATATGTGGAATTAATGAAAGAGGAAAGTAGATTCTAATTAAAACATGGCATTTATAATGAAATTAGAGTAATTATTTGGCCAAAAGTTACAGATACGACAGCGACACTTACATTTTGTGAAACTGCCATCAAAACAAGAGAGAGAGAGAGAGAGCTCACAGCCGGCCGGTGTGGCCGTGAGGTTCTAGGCGCTTCAGTTTGGAACCGCCAGTCCACTACGGTCGCAGGTTCGAATGCTGCCTCGGGCATAATTGTGTGTGATGTCCTTAGGTTAGTTAGGTTTAAGTAGTTCTAAGTTCTAGGGGACTTATGACCTAAGATGTTGAGTCCCATAGTGCTCAGAGCCATTTGAACCTTACCTTATCAGTCCACCTAATTTTCAACATTCGTCTATAGCACCACATCTCAAATGCTTCGATTGTCTTCTCTTCCGGTTTTCCCACAGTCCATGTTTCACTACCATACAATGCTGTACTCCAGACGTACATCGTCAGAAATTTCTTCCTCAAATTAAGGTCGGTATTTGGTATTAGTAGACTTCTCTTGGCCAGAAATGCCTTTCTTGCCATAGCGAGTCTGCTTTTGATGTCCTCCCTGCTCCGTCCGTCATTGGTTATTTTACTGCCTAGGTAGCAGAATTCCTTAACTTCATTGCCTTCGTGACCATCAATCCTGATGTTAAGTTTCTCGCTGTTCTCATTTCTACTACTTCTCATTGCCTTCGTCTTTATCCGATTTACTCTCAAACCATACCGTGTACTCACTAGACTCTTCATTCCGTTCAGCAGATCATTTAATTCTTCTTCACTTTCACTCAGGATAGCAATGTCATCAGCGAATCGTATCTTTGATATCCTTTCACCTTGTATTTTAATTCCACTCCTGAACCTTTCTTTTATTTCCATCATTGCTTCCTCGATGTACTGATTGAAGAGTAGGGGCGAAAGGCTACAGCCTTGTCTTACACCCTTCTTAATACGAGCACTTCGTTCCTGATCGTCCACTCTTATTATTCCCTCTTGGTTGTTGTACATATTGTATATGACCCGTCTCTCCCTATAGCTTACCCCTACTTTTTTCAGAATCTCGAACAGCTTGCACCATTTTATATTGTCGAACGCTCTGTCCAGGTCGACAAATCCTATGAAAGTGTCTTGATTTTTCTTTAGCCTTGCTTCCATTATTAGCCGTAACGTCAGAATTGCCTCTCTCGTCCCTTTACTTTTCCTAAAGCCAAACTGATCGTCACCTAGCGCATTCTCAATTTTCTTTTCCATTCTCCTGTATATTATTCTTGTAAGCAGCTTCGATGCGTGAGATGTTAAGCTGATTGTGCGATAATTCTCGCACTTGTCAGCTCTTGCCGTCTTAGAAATTGTGTGGATAATGCTTTTCCGAAAGTCAGATGGTATGTCGCCAGACTCATATATTCTACACACCAACGTGAATAGTCGTTTTGTTGCCACTTGCCCCAATGATTTTAAAAATTCTGATGGAATGCTATCTATCCCTTCTGCCTTGTTTGACCGTAAGTCCTCCAAAGCCATTTTAAATTCCGATTCTAATACCGGATCCCCTATCTCTTCTAAATCGACTCCTGTTTCTTCTTGTATCACATCAGACAAATCTTCACTCTCATAGAGGCTTTCAATGTATTCTTTCCACCTATCTGCTCTCTCCTCTGCATTTAACAGTGGAATTCCCGTTGCACTCTTAATGCTACCACCGTTGCTTTTAATGTCACCAAAGGTTGTTTTGACTATCCTGTATGCTCAGTCTGTCCTTCCGACAATCATATCTTTTTCGATGTCATCACATTTTTCCTGCAGCCATTTCTTCTTAGCTTCCCTGCACTTCCTATTTATTTCATTCCTCAGCGACTTGTACTTCTGTATTCCTGATTTTCCCGGAACATGTTTGTACTTCCTCCTTTCATCAATCAACTGAATTATTTCTTCTGTTACCCATGGTTTCTTCGCAGCTACCTTCTTTGTACCTATGTTTTCCTTCCCAACTTCTGTGATGGCCCTTTTTAGAGATGTCCATTCCTCTTCAACTGTACTGCCTACTGCGCTATTCCTTATTGCTGTATCTATAGCGTTAGAGAACTTCAAACGTATCTCGTCATTCCTTAGTACTTCCGTATCCCACTTCTTTGGGTATTGATTCTTCCTGACTAATGTCTTGAACTTCAGCCTACTCTTCATCACTACTATATTGTGATTTGAGTCTATATCTGCTCCTAGGTACGCCTTACAATCCAGTATCTGATTTCGGAAACTCTGTCTGACCATGATGTAATCTAATTGAAATCTTCCCGTATCTCCCGGCCTTTTCCAAGTATACCTCCTCCTCTTGTGATTCTTGAACGGGGTATTCGCTATTACTGGCTGAAACTTGTTACAGAACTCAGTTAGTCTTTCTGCTCTTTCATTCCTTGTACCAAGCCCATATTCTCCTGTAACCTTTTCTTCTACTCCTTCCCCTACAACTGCATTGCAGTCGCCCATGACTATTAGATTTTCGTCCCCCTTTACATACTGCATTACCCTTTCAATATCCTCATACACTTTCTCTATCTGTTCATCTTCAGCTTGCGACGTCGGCATGTATACCTGAACTATCGTTGTCGGTGTTGGTCTGCTGTCGATTCTGATTAGAACAACCCGGTCACTGAACCGTACACAGTAACACACCCTCTGCCCTACCTTCCTATTCATAACGAATCCTACACCTGTTATACCATTTTCTGCTGCTGTTGATATTAACCGATACTCATCTGACCAGAAATCCTTGTCTTCCTTCCACTTCACTTCACTGACCCCTACTATATCTAGATTGAGCCTTTGCATTTCCCTTTTCAGATTTTCTAGTTTGCCTACCACGTTCAAGCTTCTGACATTCCACGCTCCGACTCGTAGAACGTTATCCTTTCGTTGATTATTCAATCTTTTTCTCATGGTAACCTCCCCCTTGGCAGTCCCCTCCCGGAGGTCCGAATGGGGGATTATTCCGGAATCTTTTGCTAATGGAGAGATCATCATGACACTTCTTCAGTTACAGGCCACATGTCCTGTGGATACACGTTACGTGTCTTTAATGCAGTGGTTTCCATTGCCTTCTGCATCCTCATGTCGTTGATCATTGCTGATTCTTCCGCCTTTAGGGGCAATTTCCCACCCCTAGGACAAGAGAGTGCCCTGAACCTCTATCCGCTCCTCCGCCCTCTTTGACAAGGCCGTTGGCAGAATGAGGCTGACTTCTTATGCCGGAAGTCTTCGGCCGCCAATGCTGATTATTTATCAAAATTTAGGCAGTGACGGGGATCGAACCCGGGATCTAAGACGTTTTGATTATGAATCAAAGACGTTACCCCTAGACCGCGGGTACACTGCATTTATATAAACCAAAAACAAATTGCGGCGACTGCCTTCAACTTGTTTTACAGTTGCGATGCATAAACATTTCTCTGAAACATTCTTTATCGTAACAGCACAAATATATATATATATATATATATATATATATATATATATATATATATATATATATATACCTTAGTTTAAATCGTGACCTTTTCTCATTACTTAATAGATTTATTTACACACAGGAAATTTATTCCCATTGTATTTTAGCCTTAATTAAACGATTTGAGCATATTCTATTTATTATTCAAAAAGCAACATTTCATTGCGCCCTTGAACATTTGTTTCTTATTTTGTGTCTAGAATTACAAAACTAGGGTTCAACTGTTACAGAGGAGTAAAGAAATATCGTATTCCAAAAGGATCAGTAACAAAATGTACTGTCCATTTGGCAGTTCTTTTAGAGAAAACGTTTCTTACATACCCTTTGCACTTTACTGTCTTTGTGTACCTGTTTTTTGAACTTTTTTCAAATACACTAGTCTTTTGGAACATGTTCGTAAACTTTTAGTAGATATACATAAATGAAGTACTAAAGACGCAAGTTCTCTCTGAGATTGTTATCTTTTTTTTACTCATTTTTTTTAATAAGAATCTTGACGCACTTTTCTGCAACTACGAAACAAGCGCGGCACGTCTGATTGACACATCACACTTTCTCGATTTGGCGCACTCTGTTGAGGAGGTGAGACCGTCAGCTCGTATGGTGACCTCTGGCAACGATTCCAGGAAATCCGTTGCACAGACAGATGCCCATCATAGCTGGAAAGCGTGGAAACGGCTCTAGCGGCAGCTGGCCACCCCCACTCGTGCTTCCTCCATACACGTGACGACCGGCTGCGACCGTTGATACATGAAAAACAAAGCAAAGCAGTATCAGCTCTACAAAAATTAGTTCAATATCGCAGAGCTGCCCTAGGGAAAAATTTTATTAGTATAGTAGATTTCACTTTTATTATTGCCTTCCATGTGTATTGTTCTTGCGATCCAGGTCTATCTTTAGAGAACGTTATTTCTCGCTAGTTTGTAGTTGGCACCACTGTCTACGGATCGTGGCGTTTTTTCAGACAAAGTGAGTCGAGTTCTTGACTGCTGACTTAACAAACAGTACTCGATTATGCTTTTTAGTGTTCACCACAGGGATTTCAAGAATGTCTCTGGAGAATCACTACTTAGTATTGCTGTTGTTGTTGTGGTCTTCAGTCCAGAGACTTGTTTGCTGCAGCTCTCCATGCTACTCTATCCTGTGCAAGCTTCTTCATGTCCCAGTACCTACTGCAGCCTACATCCTTCTGATACTGCTTAGTGTATTCATCTCTTGGTCACCCTCTACGATTTTTACCCTCCACGCTGCCCTCCAGTACGAAATTGGTGATCCCTTGATGCCTCAGAACATGTCCTACCAACCGATCCCTTCTTCTAGTCAAGTTGTGCCACAAACTCCTCTTCTCCCCAGTTCTATTCAATACCTCCTCATTAGTTATGTGATCTACCCATCTGATCTTCAGCATTCTTCTGTAGCACAATTCGGAAGCTTCTATTCTCTTCTTGTCCAAACTATTTATCGTCCATGTTTCACTTTCATACATGGTTACACTGCATACAAATACTTTCAGAAACGACTTCCTGACACTTAAATCTACACTCGATGTTAACAAATTTTTCTTCTTCAGAAACGCTTTCCTTGCCATTGTCAGTCTACATTTTATATCCTGTCTACTTCGACCATCATCAGTTATTTTGCTCCCAAAATAGCAAAACTCATCTACTATTTTAAGAATCTCATTTCCTAACCTAACTCCCACAGCATCAACTGATTTAATTCGACCACATTCTATTATCTTCGTTTTGCTTTTTTTGATGTTCATCTTATATTCTCCTTTCAAGACACTGTCCATTCCGTTCAACTGCTCTTCCAGGTCCTTTGCTGTCTCTGACAGAATTACAAAGTCATCAGCGAACCTCAAAGTTTTTATTTGCTCTTTCTGGATTTTAATTCCTACTCCAAATTTTTCTTTTGTTTCCTTTACTGCTTGCTCAATATCCAGATTAAGTAACGTTGGAGATATGCTACAACCCTGTCTCTCTCTCTTCTCATCGACTGCTTCTCTTTCATGCCACTCGACTCGTATAACTGTAATCTGGTTTCTGCACAAGTTGTAAAGAGCCTTTCGCTCCCTGTATTTCACCCCTACCACCATCAGGACTTGAAAGAGAGTATTTCCAGTCAACATTTTCAAAAGCTTTCTCTAAGTCTGCAAATGGTAGAAACGTAGGTTTGCCTTTGCTTAATCTATCTTCTAAGATAAGTCGTAGGGTCAGTATTGCCTCACGTGTTCCAGCATTTCTACGGAATCCAAACAGATCTTCCCCGAGGTCAGCTTCTACCAGTTTTTCCATTGGTTTGTAAAGAATTCGTGTTAGTATTTTGCAGCCGTGACTTATTAAACTGATAGTTCGGTAATTTTCACACCGGTCAACACCTGCTTTCTTTGGTATTGGAATTATTATATTCTTCTTGAAGTCTGAAGGTGTTTCTCCTGTCTCATACATCTTGCTCACCAGATGGAAGAGTTTTATCATGGCTGGCTCTCCCAATGCTACCAGTAGCTCTAACGAGATGTTTCTACTTAGGTCTTTCAGTTCTCTGTCAAACTCTTCACGTAATATCATATCTCCTGTTTCATCTTCATCTACATCCTTTTCCATTTCCATAATATTGCCCTCAGTACATCGCCCTTGTACATATAAGCCCTCTCTATACTCCTTTCACCTTTCTGCTTTCCCCTCTTTGCTCAGTACTGGTTTTCCATCTGAGCTCTTGATATTCATACAGGTGATTCTCTTTTCTCCAAAGGTCTCTTTAATTTCCCCATAGGCAGTATCTATCTTACTCCTAGTGATATATGCCTCTACATCCTTACATGTGTCCTCTAGCCATCCCTCCTTAGGCATTTTGCTCTTCCTGTCGATCTCATTTTTGAGAAGTTTGTACTCCTTTTTGCGTGTTTCCTTTAATGCACTTTTATATTTTCTCCTTTCATCAATTAAATTCAATACCCCTTCTGTTACCAAAAGACTTCTACTAGCCCTCGTCTTTTTACCTTCTTGATCCTCTGCTGCCTTCACTATTTCATCTCTCAAAGCGACTGTATTTCTTTCCCCCGTGTTTGTCAATTGTGCCCTAACGCTCTCTCTGAAACTCTTTACAACCTCTAGTTCTTTTAGTTTATCCAGGTCCCATCGCCTTAACTTCCCATCTTTTTGCGGGTTTTTCAGTTTTAATCTACAGCTCATAACCAACAGATTGTGGTCAGAATACACATCTGGCCGTGGAAATGTCTTACAATTTCAAACCTGGTTCCTAAATCTCTGTCTTACCTTTATGTAATGTATATGAAACCTTCCAGCGTCTACAGGCCCCTTCCACGTATATAACCTTCTTTCATGATTCTGTGCAAAATTCTACCAGATGGCTTCCCCTTTCATTCCTTACCCCCACTCCATATTCACCCACTACTTTTCATTCTCTTCCTTTTCCTACTAGCGAATTCCAGTCCCCCATGACTATTAAATATTCGTCTCCGTTCAGTATCTGAATAATTTCTTTTACCTCATCATACATTTCTTCAAATCTCTCCGTCATCTCCGGAGCTAGTTGGCATATGAACGTGTACTACTGTGGTAGGCGTGGGCTTCGTGTCTATCTTGGCTACAATAATGCGTTCACTATGCTGTTCGGAGTTGCTTACCCACGTTCCTATTTTTTTTATTGATTATTAAATCTACTCCTACGTTTGTATTTATAGCTCTCTATTCATCTGACCAGAAGTCTTGTTCCTCCTGCCACCGAACTTCACTAATTCCCACTATATTTAACTTTAACCTATTTATTTCCCTTTTTAGATTTTCTAACCTGCTTGCCCGATTAAGAGATCTGACATTCCAAGCTCCGATCCGTAGAATGCCAGTTTTCTTTCTTCTGATAACGACATCCTCCTGAGCAGCCTCGCCCGGAAATCCGAATGGGGGACTATTTTACCTCCGGAATATTTTACCCGAGGACGCCAGCATCATTTAACCAAACAGTAAAGCTGCATGCCCTCGGGAAAAATTACGACTGTAGTTTCGCCTTGGTTTCAGCCGTTCGTAGTACCATCACAGCAAGGCCCTTTCGGTTAATGTTACAATGCCAGATCAGTCAATCGTTCAGACTGCTGCCCCTGCAACTACTGGAAAGGCCCTCTTCAGGATCCACACGTTTCTCTGGCCTCTCAACGGATACCCCCTCCGTTGTGGTTGCACCTGCGGTACGGTTATCTGTATCGCTGAGATACGCAGGCCTCCCCAGCAACGGCAAGGTACGTGGTTCATGGGAGGGGACTAACGCTTATCTGTAACAAAATGCCATAAATAGGGGAGATTGGGGCGCATTTACGAGGATTTTTTTCAGGAATTTTTTAAACTTTATCGATAGCTTTATTGTGTTTAAAGCTGTTTAACTTCATAACATGGTTATTAAAACGTAACTTGGTATATAAACTTCTATCTCAACACTACATTTAATAGTGCAAAACAATTTTACGTAGGCTTAAGTCGGGTGCGTAAACGTGCACTGCGTATGGGGAGGTTTATACAGCGATGGAGGTAAAATTACGGATGTCATCGAACACAATAATGAGTAGAGAAAACAAATTACTAAGCTTTTCGAAATAGGTCTTAGGCAGTAGATACCCTTGTGTTTTGTGTGTATGGAACCGCGGACCTAGAAACGACATTGAGGCTTCGTCCCGCCGCAGCCCCCTCCTCCCCCCACCCCACCCCCCACCCCCCCACCCCCGCTCCCGAGAACCTCTCATACCTTATGATGTACGCGTACGTGTAGACAGTGTTTGAGTAGCAATCGCCGACATAGTGTAACTGAAGTGGAATAAGGGGAACCATGTCCCATTCGCCAAGGCACATGGAAAACCGCCTTAAAGACCATCCACAGGCTGACCGGTACACAGGACCTCGACACTAATCCGCCGGGCGGATTCGTAACGGGGACCGGCACGCCCTCCAGCTCGGTAAGCAGCGCCTTAGACCGCGCGGCTAGCCCTTACAAAACTTCCACCTTTTAGCGTCATATGGTCTACATGCGCGTCTGAATGCTATTTAAAGGCCATTTATCATTATTATCTGAGTTGCAATTGATGCACACAAACTGATTTATTTCCTGAGGCACAACTGTCGTGAGCCCAACTCTTACTGTTCTAGGCGCTACAGTCTGGAACCGCGCGACCGCTACGGTCGCAGGTTCGAATCCTGCCTCGGGCATGGATGTGTGTGATGTCCTTAGGTTAGTTAGGTTTAAGTAGTTCTAAGTTCTAGGGGACTGATGACCTCAGAATTTAAGTCCCATAGTGCTCAGAGCCATTTGAACCAACTAACTCTTACATCTAAGGCATTCGCCCCATACCTGATTTCTTTTTGATTGCTTTCATCGTTTCAAGCAGTAAATACAAAGGTAATTTTCATCCTCCTCTTCAGATTGTTGCTCATTATAAGATAAAGGAAGATGAATTTCATGGAACATTCGTTAAGACGGGAGTGCCTATTACAAGACACTTTGAAAGAACTTGTTTGTAGATGGAGATACAAGATGATAGGCAACATAAAGGGAAGCGGAAATTACGCGGACCTGAAGATGATGGCAGAACACAGGAGAACATGTGAAAACCTGCCTTTCGGCACAACAGTAATGAAGAGGTCAGAAGCAGGTCTGTCTAAGTGGAGATACAAGATGACAGACGACATAAAGGGAAGAGGAAATTACGTGGACCTGAAGAGGATGGCAGAAGACAGGAGAACAAGTGAAAACCTGCCTTTGGGCACAACACAAATGAAGACATCAGAAACAAGCCTATCCAAATTTTTCCTTGTTGTTGCTTCTAGCAATTTCTTGCCGTTATCGGTCCTTGCCCTCACAGTATTAATTCATTAGATTGAAATAGCTTTCTTACATTATTCTCCTATGCCTTCATTTTTACGAGTGTGTTTCCAACTGCTGTTGTCTTATAGTTCCTTGACTGGGCTATCATTTAGGAGGCAAAGCAAAATAGTGCGTAAAAGTGCTGTAACAGAACTCCGTAAACATGCTCCATTGCCAAGTTTGAATGAGTTTCGAAACTAAGGTAGTATCTTTCAAGCTTTCAAATTATCCAAGGTACCAATGTGTAATTTTCTGTAAATGAACATATTTCTACCTGCTCTCAGTTCAGAAAGGTATGCTCTCCAGGACTATCGAAGTTTGATTAACAAAATATACCCACCTTGCACAAAAACATATGTTCTTCGAGCTTTGTGAGAGCCCTCATTAATGGCAGTAATAATCTTCCACTGTTGGTAGTGCTCTAGCAAGAACGGTTTCCGAGAAAAGTGCTCTACCTAAATGTGCCTCAAGCATAAACGTACCCGTCGCCCCTACAGTTTCTGACACGAAACTCATGGAAAAGCAAAATTTGATTGGCCGAAGGTAGTCAAAAATCAACGAAGACGACCACTTTAAATTATTGTGACTGAGGCTATATGGAAAGAAGTCTTCAAAAAAATCACGTTCAAGCTCGTGTACAGATTCTGTATGCTATTGTCTTCACTACAGCAAAAAGCATGTGTCTGACACTCAAACTCGAAGGTGTGTTTTCTTTGCTTATTGTCAATATAATGTCTCGTTTTCTATAATTTTTATTTTTATTTCAAGTTATTTTACACATTTAGTTCCGTAGGATCAAATTAAGAAGCAAATTTCCGTGCTCATGCAACGACATTAAAGAACATATATATATATTGTAAGTCCAGTGTCAGAATTCCCATAAACCTGAACGGGTTCGGAAAGTTACACCACATATCACTCGAACGGCCCGTTTCTGAGCCAAAAATATCCCTAATTCGGTGCACTCTCTCGTGCTTTACTGAATACTAGGACAACAGGAATAACACGGGAGGGCAGAGAGTGAGCTATTGAGAAAATTTCAGTAATAGGGTTGTTCTATCAGAATTGAGAGCAAACCAGCACCGGTAAATAGTTCAGGTGTACATACTGATATCGCAAGCCGAAGATGAAGAGATAGAAAAAGGACATGAGGATACTGAACGAGCAAATCAGAACATAAAGGGAAATGAAAATCTAACAGTCATGGGGAATTGCAATGCGGTTGTGTGGGAAAGAGTAGAGGAAAGAGGTATGGGGGAATATGGGTAGGATACTAGGACTGAGAGAGGAGAAAGACTAATTGAGTGGTGCAATAAATTTCAGCTAGTAATAGCGAATACCCTGTTCAAGGATCACAACAGGCGTAGGTATACTTAAAAAAGGTCAGGAGAGGTTTCAGTGAGATTGAGTTACGGTCATTTAGAGATTCCGAAATCAGATACTGGATTATAATACCTAGGATCACAATTCAGTAGTGATCAAGAGTAGGCTGAAGGTTAACACGCTAGTCAAGCAGAATCAACGGACAAAGAAGTGGAATAAGGAAGTACTAAGGAATGAGGAGATGCGCTTCAATTTATCTGCGGCTATAGATACTGCGGTAAGGAATAGCTCAGCAGGTAGTTCACTTGAAGAGGATTAAAATCTCTAAATAGGGCAGTCTCAGTGGTTGAAAAAAAAAACCGTAGGTACAAACAAGGCTGCTGCGAAGCAGCCATGTGTAACAGAAGATATGCCTCAGTTGATCGATGAAAGAAGGAAGTACAAAAATGTTTAATCAAACGTAGGAATGCAGAAATATAAGTCTCCTAGGAATGAATAAATGTGAAGTGCAGGGAAGGTAAGGTGACACGGCTACATGAAAAATTTAAAGAAATATAAAAGAAATCTTTGTCGGAAGAACTGACTCAGCGTATTGAAAATCGATACAACTGTGGGTGCAATTAAAAGCAATGTCGGCGTCATTAACAGAGCCATAGGGATTCCACTGTTAGATGCAGAGGAGGGAGCGAATGGTGGAAAGAGCACTTTTAAGGCACGTATGAGAGATGAGACGTGTCTGATGACGTGACAAGAGAAGAAAGAGTAGTTGATACGGAAGAGATAGTGGATACAGAGTTAGAATCAAAACGTAAAAGAGCTTTGGAAGATTTGAAATTAAATAAGGCAAAAGGGAAAAATAACATTTCATCGGAATTTCTAAAATCATTGAGGGAAGTGGCAGTCAAACGATTATTGACGTTCGTGTGTGGAATGTATGAGTCTGGCGATATACCAACTGGCTTCCGCAAAAACATCATCCAACAATTCCGAAGACTACAACATCCAATTTTTTGACAAGAATATTGTACAAAAGAACGGGAAAGAAAATTGAGGATGTGTCAGTCGACGAACAGTTTGGGTACAGGAAAGATAAAGGCACCAGACAGACAGCTCTGATGTTGCGTTTGATATGGAACCAAGAGTGAAGAAATATCAATACACGTTCATAGGATCTGCTGGCCTGGAAACAGCGTTAGACACTGTCAAATGGTGCAAGATATTCGAAATCCTGAGAAAAATATGGATAACTTTTAGGGAAAGATGGGTAATATACAATATATACAAGGTTCAGAATGGAACAATACGAGTAGAAGACCAAGAACGAAGCGCTCGGATTAAAAATGGTGTAAGGCAAGGATGTTCAGTCTAAACATCGAAGAAGGAATCACGGAAATAAGAAAAATGTTCAAGAATGGAATTCAAAATTCAAGGTGAAAGGATGTAAATGATAAGATTTGATGACGACATTGCTATTGTCAGTGCAAGTGTACAATAATGACAGGATATAATAATTGGAGTGAACTATCTAATGGCCGGCCAGTGTGGCCACGCGGTTAAAGGCGCTTCAGTCTGGAACCGCGCGACCGCTACAGTCGCAGGTTCGAATCCTGCCTCGGGCATGGATGTGTGTGATGTCCTTAGGTTAGTTAGGTTTAAGTAGTTCTAACTTCTAGGGGACTGATAACCTCAGATGTTAAGTCCCATAGTGCTCAGAGCCATTTGAACCATTTTTGAACTATCTAATGAGTACAGAATGTGGGCTGAGAGTAAATAGAAGAAAGACGAAAGTAATGAGTAATAGCAAAATGAGAACAGCGAGAAACTTAGCTTCAGAATTGGTGATAACGAAGTAGACAAAGTTAAGGAATTCTGCTGCATGGGCAGCAAAGTAACCCCTAACGAATGAGTAGAGGAGGACATAAGAAGCTGACTAGCACTGACAAAAAGGGCATTTATGGCCGAGAGAAGTCTACTAGTATCAAACACAGGCCTTAATTTGAGGAAGAAATTTCTGAGACTGTACCTTTGGAGCACATCATTGTATGGTAATGAAACATGTACTACCAGAAAACAGAAAAAGAAGAGAATCGAAACACTTGAGATGTATTCCTAGTAGAAGAATCTTGAAAATCGGGTGGACTCACAAGATACAAAATGAGGAGGTTCTCCAGAGACACGGTAAGGGAACAAATATAAGGAAAACACTGAAAAGAAGAAGGGACAGAATGGTAAGACATCACGGAATAACTCGCATGGTACTAGAGTGAGCTACATGGGGTAAAAACTGTACAGGAAAGCAGAAATTGAAATATACTCAGCAGATAATTGAGAATGTAGGTTGCAAGTGCTACTCTGCGATGAAGATGCTAGCGTAGTAGTGGAATTCGCGGGGGGGCCACATCAAATCAGTCAGCAGACTGATGAGTTAAAAAAAAAAAAAAAAGAAAAAAAAGAAAAAGGACAACAGCCGACGTGTATGAAAACTGTCAAGAAGAGCAGTAGCTGTAATTTCATCTCCAATTTATTGGCCATTAATTTTGTTAATCGCATGATGATGAGGTACAACAACGCTGAAACCGGTAGCCAATAAATTGTAGATAAAGTTACACAGACGTTGTTATTGACAGTTTTAGCAAAATTACCTTTTGCGAATGGCAAGGATTACCGCAGAAGAAAAGGCCATACAACATAAGCGAAATAATATAAGCAATGTAGACTCATTTTCGTGTTGGGCTATTGCTTATTGCAGAAATGGTTCTAACGTTATATATCACATAAATCTGTTTTTGATCAAAATCCTGAACATGGACTTTCCATGATGGCTTGCCATCTGTCGTAACACCCAGGAATTTTGATTGTGCCGGCTCACTAATCAAGCGCTCATTCTGTTTTAGTTGGATTGTGTGTCACAAAACGTAAAAAGAGTCTTACTGTGATTTAGCATCAATTTATCCCCCTCAAGCGACGAAATTCTAACTCCAGCATTTGATGCACTGCCTATGCTGCATTCAAATCATTTCTCTAGTGTCATCACCAAACTAAATACTTCAGACTCACCTGTCATATTAGAAGGCATACCTTTCACACATTCCAGTCATTTTAATGAGACCGCCGACTATGTTCGACGTCAGCGTGCAATAACCACTCACAGACGGCCGGTGGCAGCACTAGCAGTGGAAGGTATCTGAAGCGTGTTGAGAGGGACGGGGTGGGAGGGGGGGGGGGGGGGCGGAAAACAGTGCAGTCGCGGTCGTAATAAGGAAACGGAGTACTTTACAACAGGGCACTATGACCGTCTTTCGGGCCAAGGATGAAAGCAGTTCCGAAACGGCTATGTTTGTAAACTGTTCGCGTGCCGCCGTGGTTAAAATATACCATGGCTGGGAAAATTGCGCTCTCCAAATTCGGCACCGAGGCCACTGTGGTGCGACCCGGGCCATAGACCACAAGGTGAACGACGGCTCGAAGATGTATACGGGCGAATAGTCGTGCAGCTGTTCAGCAAATGACTGCCCACCTGAACCAAGGGGCTACCTACAGTATCTCCTCAACGATTATTTATCGAACGTTGCTGCGTATGAGTCACCGCAGCAGGCGCCTGGATCACGCACCCATGCCAGCTGCTGGATGCATACTTGTATTGGTCCGCTGTGCTATTCAGAATGACGATATCGCCCAGGGAATCTCACGAAAACTTTTCCCAGACAATAACTTTCCCTTCTAGTAGCAGGGTGTTATTTATCCACTCAGTGTGGTATTGGCGTTCAAATGGTCTGGGGAAAGTTTTCGTGGCATTCCCTGGGCGATATTGTCATTCTGAAAACTACAACGGATCGGTAAAAGTATGCATCTATCCTTGGGAACCACATCCACCCCTGTATGCAGTTTGGTTCTACTAGACACAATGGCATCTACCAGAAGGACAACGCAACGTGTCACACAGCTCGCAGTGTATGTGATTGATTCGAAGAGCACCAGGATGATTTTATCGTACTCCCCTGGCCAACGAACTGTGGGACCACTGCGATCGGACTGTTCACGCCATCTACATCTACATCTACATAGATACCCCGCGGTCCACCTTACTGCACTTGGCGGAGGGTATCACTACAAGTCATTTCCCTTCGTGTCCCACTCCAAATAGAGTGTAGGGAGAACAAATGCCTATATGCCTCCTTATGACCTCTTACTTCTCGTATCTTATCTTGGTGGTCCTTACTCGCAATGTTTGTTGGAGGCAATAGAATTGTTCTGCAGTCAGCTTCAAAGGCCGGTTCTCTAAATTTTCTCCGTAGTTTTCCTCGAAAAGAAATTCGCCTTCCCTCCAGGGATTCCTATTTGAGTTCCCGAAGCATGTCCACAACACTTTCATGTTGTTCGAAACTACCAGGAACATATCCACCAGCCCGCTTCTGAATTGCTTCGATCTCTTCCTTTAATCCGACCCGGTACGGATCCCAAACACTCCAACGGTACTCAAGAACAGGTCGCACTAGCATTCTATAAGCGATCTCCTTTAGAGATGAACCATACTTTCTTAATTTCTCACAGTAAACAGAAGATGACCATTCGCTTTCCCTACGACAATCCTCACATGCTCGTACCATTCCATATCTCCTTGCAACGTTACTCACAGATTTTTAAACCACGTGACGCTCTCAAACAGGACGCTACCAATGCTGTATCTGAACATTACGCGTTTGTTTTTCTTACTCACCAGAGAAACCTAGGGAAATTGGCCATTGCACTTGAATTGGCACGGCTGTACATCCCAGTCAGTACCTTCAAGAACGACAATTACTCTCTTCCAGCGCGTCTCACAGCGGCCCGCGCCACAAAAGATGGTTATTCAGGCTTTCGACAGGTGGTTACATTAATGTGACCGGACAGTGTACATGTACTGCATAAGAAACAGTAGTTGTCACAGAACTGACCCCTGAGACACCCTTCACTCACCCGTGGCCAGGTCAGATTCTACGTCATAGACGGTGCCATTAGAACAGAGAATTATCTTTTGCTATCTGTTCTCAAAGTACAGTTGTAAGCCACTCCTCTTATACCGTAGTGCTCCAACTTCTGCAGTAATGTGGTAATATTTCGTGATCAGCGCAATCAGACACCTTAGTTAAATCAAAGAAGACACCTAGTGTTAATTTTAGAGCACCTCTGTGCACCTACCAAGAACATTCTTAGCCCAGAAACGGGTGGACAGACTGATCTGCGGTGTCAGTTCGTGAACTTCGTGTAGGCCGTTATTCAGGTCTCTTGGAATTATAAGTCTGTCTTCCCTGTATATGTATTCCATAATGTGATTTGCAGCTGACACTACTGAACAATTCAGAAGAAACTGCAGTATTCATTCTGTGAACAGCGTATACTTGGGTAACATTTCCCTAAGAACTGTAAAGTAAAGTATGCACTGTTTAGCAGTTTTCATTTTCAATAGATTTCAATCAGAACTGAAAAATAGAGTGATATTTTGCAAGTATCCAAATCAACTTGAAAAGTTTCCCTATGGCACTCTCCATCTATACTGCACAGGAATTGCTCTCTGTAAATGAGAGCTTTTCATACTAATCTGTCATTTATTCGTATAATTCCTTCTTTTCGTGTTTTATTAATTGTTTGCTTTTAAATTTTGTAGTGGGCATTTTTTAAACTATCTACAGACTCGTATCATGACTTTATAATTGACTCACGTGCTCCTACGCAACCTGATAAATAAATGAATAAATAATTAAAATGCTGAACGTCAGCCGATGTTCTCACCTCTTTAACACAGATTTGAGAAAGACATTTTTCTACTCCAAAATGTATTCGTGGAATATTTACTCTCTGTTGATCACACATTTCACTCTGTAACATAACCCTACGGAGTATTAAATCCATTTTCGCTACTAACGGTCAGAAAAGGGAACATTTCTTTCACCATTAACATGTTCATAAAGTCCCTTTTCGTTTGGTGACTGAGTATTCGCAAACTGGTATTCTCGAATGCCTTCTCTTCGGGTTCATAGCCGTATAAAATTGGTTGTATATGACAGTAGTTAATTACTCGACTTAATTAACGGATTAATTAATTTTGTGGAAAAATTGCTTCTCAGAAATGAGATTCATCATGCGTTTCTACATGTAATTATATGATTAAAATTTAATTGTGCCATGAATACTTGATCATGCAGACATGTGACATACTCTGCTATGTCTAGCTCTTGGGTTGTGTCACTGTTAAATGTTTTGTGTGTGTGTGTGTGTGTGTGTGTGTGTGTGTGTGTGTGTGTGTGTGTGTGTGTGGTGTGCGTGCGTGGATGCGCGTTTGAGAATAGCTTAATGACTATAGGCTATGAATAATGATGAGCGACAGCGTTAACTGAAACCCCGGGAGATGTGGATTTATTTACATGTAGTAGTACGTTGCGTGTTTACGCCAAGAGAACCAAATATGTGGCTATACCGTAGCAAAACGCAGGAAATTCGAGAGGAATTACGAACTAGAGGAAAATTACACTGCAGCAGCGTCCCATGGTGTGGTACAGACTGGGCGCTATAACGTGAGCAGTGAACGTATAATTCTGTACACTGATAGTTTTCCTCGAGAACGAGGCTAAGTCCGATAGTGATACCATACACAATTAGTACAGTGACGTTAGTGATTTCTCGAGCACTCTATTCTTTTCATCGTTTACAGAGACCGGGTTACAGTAAATTTCTGTAGCATCCGCCGCTGAACACGTACGTAACTATCTTGCGTGCTCCAGCTACTTGCGCTCTGTCAACTAAGACAAAAATATTAGTAGCGATTCTCGCAAATGTTTCAGATTTTCCTGGCTAGTGCTTATATGGTACTACGCCTGCTTTCACTTGCAAAGAAAATTGGACATCCATTTGAATTGTGGCGTTAGATGGCGAGGCTAGCACCAACCAGCGTGCTACTCGCATCTCACAACAATTTCCTTTCAGGAGACTTAAAGGGTCGAATCCTAACAGTGAATTTCTAGAAAATCTCAGCTCTCTCTTTGTCCATACCACGATACTTCTCATTTATTACCCCTACTTTACTACTCTATGTGGAGCTGGCTCCGACAGCCATCTGGCAGCGTTCGGCAGTACACTGCTCTGCAAAACCTGAAGACGAGATAGGTGAAGTTACATATTATAAGTAAATGACAGTGCGGTAGAATGTTGCCAGAGATCTATCAGTCGTGAAGAAAAAGTTGGACGTCGCATGAGTGATGTTAACGAGATTATAGCGCCAGATGGGCTTCACAACACAAGACAGTTGAGGGAATGGGAAAAGACAGTCTTTGCCAGTCAGCGAGCAGTTACAGTGCACTGTGTTGGTGTTATTCATTACAACACGACCCAGAGAAAACATTTCGTGAAGAATCGTCGGAAACTAGGAAGAAGGACGATGTGTGACGAGCGCAGCCCACGAATCTGGTATCGATCACAGCATTGATTCACTTGCTTGGCGAGCGCTCCGAACCACAGGCACTGCTGTCCGAAGGAGAGGATGTGGTCGACTACGGTCAACTACAGCAGCAGACGGCATCTGCACTGTGCAACAGGCAAGATAGGACAACATTTAACAAGACTGTAAGACAGGTAGTATCGAACTCAACAGTGCCAGGAGACTGCAATCGCTGGTCTCTTTGCCCGACAACCAGTACGTTGTGTTCTGTTTATACCTGCAGGTAGGCAGCACCGTCTGCAGTATTGCAAAGAGCAAATAGACCGAACCAACCAGGGGTGGATGAGAGCAGATACAGGCCGAGTAGTGATTCTGGACGTACCCTCAAACCGTGAGAGGTGGGTTCACCTAATGCTCCCAGGAACATTGTCGAACACATTCGCTTTGCTGGTCATGGTGTTCCGGCATGGGGAGTGAAAGTGCATGAGCGTTCTGGCCTCCAAATGTTTGAACACAGTACGCTCACCAGTCAGCATTATTGTGGCACTGTACTCCTTCCATAAGTGCATCTTTGCAGTGGTTCATTGTAGCCTTATTTCATTTTTTTCATTTTTATGGATGACAATACGCGACCGCATCGAACAGCGCAGGTGGGAGAACTCTTGGAACAAAAGGACGAACGGCAAACGGACTGGCGTGTCTATCCCCCGACTGAAATCCCATCGAGAGCGTGTGAGATGCGGTGGGGAGACGTCTTGCAGTATGTCTAAGTGCACCACAAGTCATCCAGAAGTTGCCAGCTGCGCTGCTGGAGGAGTGGAACGCCCTATCACAAAAACTCCTTACCAAGAGCACATTGCAGAGCTTTCATTCCTGTCCGTGGTGATCATGTTCCGCGTCTTGTAATGTCCACGTAGCCATCGTTAACCACAGTGGCTTCGGTGTAGTTATTAGTCTTTGAATAAACGTGTTATTTCTATTAGTCTTGGAAGGAGAGAAAGTAAATTAAACTTCATATGCCACCAAGCTAAATACACTACTGGCCATTAAAATTGCTACACCACGAAGATGACGTGCTACAGACGCGAAATTTAACCGACAGGAATAAGATGCTGTGATATGCAAATGATTAGCTTGACAGAGCATTCACACAAGGTTGGCGCCAGTGGAGACACGTAGAGCATGCTGACATGGGAAAAGTTTCCAACCGATTTCTCCTACAGAAACAACAATTGACCGGTTTTGCCTGGTGAAACGTTGTTGTGATGCCTCGTGTAAGGGAGAGAAATGCGTACCATCACGTTTCCGACTTTAATAAAGGTCGGATTGTAGCCTATCGCGATTGCGGTTTATCGTATCGCGACATTGCTGCTCGCTTTGGTCGAGATCCAATGACTGTTAGCAGAATATGGAATCGGTGGGTTCAGGAAACGCCGTGCTGGATTCCAACAGCCTCGTATCATGAGCAGTCGAGATGACAGGCATCTTATCCGCATGCCTGTAACGGATCGTGCAGCCACGTCTCGATCCCTGAGTCAACAGATGGGGACGTTTGCAAGACAACAACCATCTGCACGAACAGTTCGACGACGTTTGCAGCAGCATGGACTATCAGATCGGAGACAGTGGCTGCGGTTACCCTTGACGCTGCATCACAGGCAGGAGCGCCTCCGATAGTGTACTCAACGAAGAACCTGGGTGCACGAATGGCAAAACGTCATTTTTTCTGATGAATCCAGGTTCTGTTTACAGCATCATGATGGTCGCATACGTGTTTGGCGGCATCGCGGTGAACGCACATTGGAAGCGTGTATTCGTTATCACAATACTGACGTATCACCTGGCGTGATGGTATGGGGTGCCATTGGTTACACGTCTCGGTCACCTCTTGTTCGTATTGACGGCACTTTGAACCGTAGACGTTACATTTCAGATGTGTTACGACCCGTGGCTCTACCCTTCATTCGATCCCTGTGAAACCCTACATTTCAGCAGGATAATGCACGACCGCGTGTTGCAGATCCTTTACGGGCCTTTCTGGATACAGAAAATGTTCGACTGCTGCCCTGGCCAGCACATTCTTCAGATCTCTCACCAATTGAAAACGTCTGGCCAATGGTGGCCGAGCAATTGGCTCGTCACAATACGCCAGTCTCTACTCTTGATGAACTGTGCTATCGTGTTGAAGCTGCATGGGCAGCTGTACCTGTACACGCCATCCAAGCTCTGTTAGACTCAATGCCCAGGCGTATCAAGGCCGTTATTACGGCCAGAGGTGGTTGTTCTGGGTACTGATGTCTCAGTATCTGTGCACCCAAATTGCGTGAAAATGTATTCACATGTCAGTTCTAGTATAATACATTTGTCCAATGAATGGCGGTTTATCATCTGCATTTCTTCTTGCTGTAGCAATTTTAATGGGCAGTAGTGTAGTTCTGCAAAAATAAATGTAAACGCTCTTGTATTTTGTAACGGAGATTGGTGCTGGTCTTCCCACTGACAAATGAGTCTATAGAAATAAAGCATAAACTATCTAAGGATTGGGTAAGAAATCGGCTTTGTCCTTCTCAAAGATACCATCCTGGCATTTGTTTTAAGCGATTTGGAGAAATCACGGGAAGTATAAATCTAGATTTATCTCTGCTCCGTTCGTTTGTGAGTATAGTGTATCAACCTGGTGATGCCACAGTACGTTTGTTTCCTTGCAGATCCAATTGCACGCAACCACTAAAATTCTTTGAACATGGTGTTATGGGCGTATGTGCAGATATTTCTATCGACGACAGAGGAGAGTGTATCAAACAACATTACACCAGATTTGCTTCAGCTGCACGCTAGTAATTACAGCTATTACGAGTATTATGTTTTTAGACTGGGTAGCATCGACAAATACTACTAGCACAAGCCAACCATTAACGTCTATTTTCCCATGCGCAGCAGGTCAGCTATTGTAGTGTGAATATTTGGACGCAAAATCGATATCTGTTCTGACAAACATAGTCCACTTTCCACGGCAGTTACGACTTTGCAGAGAACATCAAGTGGCAAATTATGTGATTCGATTGCAGGAACACAATTAGACACAGAAAAGAAAGACTAACCCACTGAAGAAGGACTTATTGAGATACCAATGATCACAATATCTCTACCTATATCCCTGACACCCTCTATATATTACAAGAAAAATGTGGGCAACGAAAATAGGAATTTTAGGACACATTAACGAAAATTAACTTTATATGGATTGTAATGTGAAACTTCCACTGCTGCTGCATTCAAAGGCCAAATCCCTATAGTAAAAAAAAAAAAAAGAAAAGTTTACTCATACATTGACACATATCTTATTCTAACTTACGACAAATCTTCCAGTTAAGTACAACCTGTAGGTTCTTCCTTAATTTCAGTCTACCCTTGCACATATATGCGCTGTACCATGCAGCCACAGCTACAGTATGCATGGTTTCCTCCTAGAGGGTGGTACTGTTACTCATTCATCATCCCCTATCACCCTCTCCTGCCTGCGCGCACACACCCACCCACCCTCCCACCCATACACATACACACACATACACACACACACACACACACACACACATACACACACACACGAAGAGCCAATGAAAATTGTAGAGGCATGCTTATTCAAACACAGAGGTACGTAAACAGGCAGAATACGGTTCGGCACGGGTTGAGATCCAATGAAGTGGGGACTTCCCGTACGACCATTTCATCAGTGTACCGTGAATATCAGGAATTCGATAAAACAAAAAACTCCGACCTCGCTACAGCCGAAAAGAAATCCTGCAAGGACGGGACCAACGGTTGGGCCACCCTGTCCACAAGGGGAGTGGCGGGTTCAGCGGCGTTCGCGGCGCACGAGGCGGAGGGTAAATGTGGAGGCTGGCCGTGTGGCATCGCCCCCTCTGCCTGTGAGTGGACATGTGGCTGCTCCTTCAGCAAGGTCCGAGCAGGCACACGGGGGGAGGGGTTTATTAGTTATTGGGAGCTCCAACGTTAGGCGGGTGATGGAGCCCCTTAGGGAAATATCGAAAAGGTCGGTGAAGAAGGCCAGTGTTCACTCTGTCTGCTTGCCGGGGGGTCTCATCCGAGATGTGGAGGAGGCCCTACCGGCGGCGATAGAGAGCACTGGGTGCACCCGACTGCAAATTGTTGCTCATGTCGGCACCAATGACTCCTGCCGTCTGGGTTCAGAGGTCATCCTCAGTTCGTACGCGCGGTTGGTGGAATTGGTGAAAGCGGAAAGCCTCGCTCGCGGGGTGGAATCAGAGCTAACTATTTGTAGTATCGTTCCCAGAACCGATCGCGGTCCTCTGGTTTGGAGCCGAGTGGAAGGCTTAAACCAGAGGCTCAGACGATTCTGCGGAGATCTGGGGTGCAAATTTCTCGACCTCCGCTATCGGGTGGAGAAATGTAGGGTCCCCCTGAATAGGTCAGGCGTGCACTACACGCGGGAAGCGGCTACAAGGGTAGCGGAGTACGTGTGGAGTGCACATTGGGGTTCTTTAGGTTAGAGAATTCCCTCACTAGGCCCGACAAGACGCCTCCTGAGACGCGGCAAGGTAGGAGTAGGCAAAATGCAAAAGGGAATAACAATATTAATGTGCTAATAGTAAACTGCAGGAGCGTCTATACAAAGGTCCCAGAACTGCTCTCATTAATAAACGGTCGCAAAGTCCATGTAGTACTAGGGACAGAAAGTTGGCTGAATCCAGACGTAAACAGTAATGAAATCCTAAACTCAGATTGGAATGTATACCGCAGAGACAGGCTGGACAGTGAAGGGGGAGGCATGTTTATATCGATAAGAAGTGCAACAGCATCGAAGGAAATTGACGGAGATCCGAAATGTGAAATAATTTGGGTGAAGGTCACGGTTAAAGCAGGCTCAGACATGGTAATTGGATGTCTTTATAGGCCCCCTGGCTCAGCAGCTGTTGTGGCTAAGCACCTGAAGGATAATTTGGAAAATATTTCGAGTAGATTTCTCCACCATGTTATAGTTCTGGGTGGAGATTTTAATTTGCCGGATATGGACTGGGAGACTCAAACGTTCATAACGGGTGGCAGGGACAAAGAATCCCGTGAAATTTTTTTTAAGTGCTTTATCTGAAAACTACCTTGAGCAGTTAAACAGAGAACCGACGCGTGGCGATAACGTATTAGACCTTCTGGTGACAAACAGACCTGAACTATTTGAAACAGTTAACACAGAACAGGGAATCAGCGATCATAAAGCGGTTACTGCATCGATGATTTCAGCCGTAAATAGAAATATTAAAAAAGGTAGGAAGATTTTTCTGTTTAGCAAAAGTGACAAAAAGCAGATTACAGAGTACCTGACGGCTCAACACAAAAGTTTTGTCTCAAGTACAGATAGTGTTGAGGATCAGTGGACAAAGTTCAAAACCATCGTACAATATGCGTTAGATGAGTATGTGCCAAGCAAGATCGTAAGAGATGGAAAAGAGCCACCGTGGTACAACAACCGAGTTAGAAAACTGCTGCGGTAGCAAAGGGAACTTCACAAACATAAACGTAGCCAAAGCCTTGCAGACAAACAAAAATTACGCGAAGCGAAATGTAATTTGAAGAGGGCCATGCGAGAGGCGTTCAGTGAATTCGAAAGTAAAGTTCTATGTACTGACTTGGCAGAAAATCCTAAGAAATTCTGGTCTTATGTCAAAGCGGTAGGTGGATCAAAACAAAATGTCCAGACACTCTGTGACCAAAATGGTACTGAAACAGAGGATGACAGACTAAAGGCCGAAATACTAAATGTCTTTTTCCAAAGTTGGTTCACAGAGGAAGACGGCATTGTAGTTCCTTCCTAGATTGTCGAACAGATGACAAAATGGTAGATATCGAAATAGACGACAGAGGGATAGAGAAACAATTAAAATCGCTGAAAAGAGGAAAGGCCGCTGGACCTGATGGGATACCAGTTCGATTTTACACAGAGTACGCGAAGGAACTTGCCCCCCTTCTTGCAGCCGTGTACCGTAGGTCTCTAGAAGAGCGTAGCGTTCCAAAGGATTGGAAAAGGGCACAGGTCATCCCCGTTTTCAAGAAGGGACGTCGAACAGATGTTCAGAACTATAGACCTATATCTCTAACGTCGATCAGTTGTAGAATTTTGGCACACGTATTATGTTCGAGTATAATGACTTTCCTGGAGACTAGAAATCTACTCTGTAGGAATCAGCATGGGTTTCGAAAAAGACGGTCGTGTGAAACACAGCTCGCGCTATTCGTCCACGAGACTCAGAGGGCCATAGACACGGGTTCACAGGTAGATGCTGTGTTTCTTGACTTCCGCAAGGCGTTCGATACAGTTCCCCACAGTCGTTTAATGAACAAAGTAAGAGCATATGGACTATCAGACCAATTGTGTGATTGGATTGAGGAGTTCCCAGATAACAGAACGCAGCATGTCATTCTCAATGGAGAGAAGTCTTCCGAAGTAAGAGTGATTTCAGGTGTGCCACAGGGGAGTGTCATAGGACCGTTGCTATTCACAATATATATAAATGAGCTGGTGGATGACATCGGAAATTCACTGAGGCTTTTTGCAGATGATGCTGTGGTGTATCGAGAGGTTATAACAATGGAAAATTGTACTGAAATGCAGGAGGATCTGCAGCGAATTGACGCATGGTGCAGTGAATGGCAATTTAATCTCAATGTAGACAAGTGTAATGTGCTGCGAATACATAGAAAGATAGATCCCTTATCATTTAGCTACAAAATAGCAGGTCAGCTACTGGAAGCAGGTAATTCCATAAATTATCTGGGAGTACGGATTAGGAGTGATTTAAAATGGAATGATAATATAAAGTTGATCGTCGGTAAAGCAGATGCCAGACTGAGATTCATTGGAAGAATCCTTAGGAAATGCAATCCGAAAACAAAGGAAGTAGGTTACAGTACGCTTGTTCGCCCACTGCTTGAAAACTGTTCAGCGGTGTGGGATCCGTACCAGATAGGGTTGATAGAAGAGATAGAGAAGATCCAACGGAGAGCAACGCGCTTCGTTACAGGATCATTTAGTAATCACGAAAGCGTTACGGAGATGATAGATAAACTCCAGTGGAAGACTCTGCAGGAGAGACGCTCAGTAGCTCGGTACGGGCTTTTGTTGAAGTTTCGAGAACATATCTTCACCGAAGAGTCCAGCAGTATATTGCTACCTCCTACGTATATCTCGCGAAGAGACCATGAGGATAAAATCAGAGTGATTAGAGCCCACACAGAGGCATACCGACAATCCTTCTTTCCACGAACAATACGAGACTGGAATAGAAGGGAGAACCGATAGAGGTACTCAGGGTAGCCTCCGCCACACACCGTCAGGTGGCTTGCGGAGTATGGATGTAGATGTAGATGTAGACTGAAGAGAATTGTTCAACGTGACAGAAGTGCAACACTTCCGTAAATTGCTACAGATTTCAACGCTGGGCCATCAACAATTGTCAGTGTGCGAACCATTCAACAAAACAACATCGATATGAGCCTTCGGAGCCAAAGGCCCACGACACAAAGCCTTACGCCTCTCCTGGGCCAGTCAACACCGACATTGGACTGTTGATGACTAGAAACCTGGTCGGACGAGTCTTGTTTCAAATTGTATCGAGTGGATGGACGTGTACGGGTATGGAGACAACCTCATGAATCCATGGACCCATCATGTCATCAGGGGACTCTTCAAGCTGGGGAGGCTCTGTAGTGGTGTGGAGCGTGTGCAGTTGGAATGATGTGGGATCCGTGATACGTCTAGATACGACTCTGACACGTACCGAAGCATCCTGTCCGATCATCTGCATTGATTCATGTCCATTCCGCATTCCGACGGACTTGAGCAATTCCAGCACGAGAATGCGACGCCCCACACGTCCAGAATTGCTACAGAGTGGCTCCAGGAACACTATTTTGAGTTTAAACACTTCCGCTGGCCGCCACACTCCCCACATAAGAACATTATTGAGCATATCTAGGCTGGCTTGTAACGTGCTGTTCAGAATAGATCTCCACCCCCTCATACTCTTATGGATTTATGGCGTCAGATCCCTCCAGCTGTATTTCACACATTTGTCGAGTACGTGCCACGTCGTGTTGCAGCAATTCTGCATGCTCGCGGGGGCCCTACACGATATTAGGCGGGTGTGTCGGTTTCTTTGGCTCTTCATACACACACACACACACACACACACACACACACACAAACACACACACACATCCATGCTTGAGACCAATTATTCAGTCATACTTTGTTAAACACACTGCGGTCTAATATTCGCTGTACCATGCAGCCACAGTTACAGTATGTGCTGAAATTGGTTTCCATGTGCCTCAGTGCATGCACGTATGCGCCGTAACATGTTCTGTCTCACACGTTCACATCGGTCATGCTGCATGCAAGCACTGCCAAACGCAGCATGAATACGCTGTTCCAGTGTCTCCACATCTGGAGTGGGCCCTGCATACTCGATACTTCTGAGATGGCCCCATAACCAGAAATTGGCACGGGTTGAAGTCCAGTGAACAAGCAGGCCATGCAACTGGACCCCCTCGTCCCATCCATTGACCAGGGAAGGCACGATTGAAATGCGCCAGGACCTTCACGGCGAAGTGCGGTGGAGCACAATAATGTAGCTTCACACATCCCTTCGAATCATCAGTGGAACTTCTTTCAGGAGGCAAAGTCACCCTCAAGAAACGCCTATAGTTCCGACACATTACACGACGTGGAGTGAAGACTAGTCCCAAAATACGGTTGACAATTATCTCGGCCCACACATTCCGTCTGCACCGCTGTCACCATGCCATGGGGCTTATGCATACTATCCCACAGATGAGTGTTATGAAAGTTGAAGACACCACTCCGCGTAAAGGTGGCGTAATCTGTAAATAGGATGGATGACACTAATCCTGGAATCATGGTAGCAGCTTTTGATGTGGGAAGTCTGCCGCTGCTAAGCCCTGCACACGCAGTAAGTGATAAGGGTAGTAACAATTGTCGTGGAGAACGTTCCACACAGTCGTCTGGCTTACCCTGTACTGGCGGGCCAACTGTCTGGTACCGACATTGCGGTCTCCTTCCACAGTGTTAATCATATTTTCCTTAAAATCTGGTGTCCGAACATTTAAAGTATATCCCTCATAATTTCCTGCTTTCTGAAAACACCCTGTGTCAGATGAACGGTGAAACACTGAAACATTGAATGCTGTGGCTGTTGTCGGCGGGACAGGTCTCCTTAAACAACCTTGCTGCCACCGCCTTTTGCCATTTGCCTTTCCGTAACTAAATACCATATCGGCAAGCTCTCGATTCGAATACGGAACCACTGTGTACAACGTTGTATCACATCCTCTACGAGGTGAGTCAGGAAGAGAAGTGAATCGGACTTAACATTACCAATTACTATGGCATGAGAGAGTGCTAAGGCATGACGTATGAGGTACAGTACCACCCTCCAGGAGGAAACCATTTATACTGTAACTATGGAGTCCACCATCTCTGTAACAAAATATGACTGAATAAATGGTCTCCAGCATGGAAACCATGTATTTCCGGACATAAGTGCGTTAGACCTGTTTCATTCCGTATCCTCTGATAGACAAATCTCTATAGTTTGTACACGGTGGAAAAAAATTACCGTGTGTGTGTGTTTTATATATATATATATATACAGGGTGATTCAAAAAGAATACCACAACTTTAAAAATGTGTATTTAATGAAAGAAACATAATATAACCTTCTGTTATACATCATTACAAAGAGTATTTAAAAAGGTTTCTTTTCACTCAAAAACAAGTTCAGAGATGTTCAATATGGCCCCCTCCAGACACACGAGCAATATCAACCCGATACTCCAACTCGTTCCACACTCTCTGTAGCATATCAGGCGTAACAGTTTGGATAGCTGCTGTTATTTCTCGTTTCAAATCATCAATGGTGGCTGGGAGAAGTGGCCGAAACACCATTTCCTTAACATACCCCCATAAGAAAAAATCGCAGGGGGTAAGATCAGGGCATCTTGGAGGCCAGTGATGAAGTGCTCTGTCACGGGCTGCCTCGGGTAGTTTGGTTTTCAGCCTAGTCAACAGCGCCTCAAGCGAACAAATGTACAACTAAATGAAACTTTATAGCTCCCTTAATTCGCCGACAGATAGTGCTTAGCTCTGCCTTTTGTCGTTGCAGAGTTTTAAATTCCTAAAGTTGTGGTATTCTTTTTGAATCACCCTGTATATATATATATATATATATATATATATATATATATATATATATATATATATATATGACTAGACAAAACGTTACGACCACACTCCGCCGTGCGGTCTCAGGCGCTGCAATCATGGACTGTGCGGCCGGTCCCGGCGGAGGTTCGAGTCCTCCCTCGGGCATGGGTGTGTGTGTTTGTCCTTAGGATAATTTAGGTTAAGTAGTGTGTAAGCTTAGGGACTGATGACCTTAGCAGTTAAGTCCCATAAGATTTCACACACATTTGAACATTTTTTGTGCCACACTCCACCTTGAGAACGAGTGCCGGTGGTTGGTGTTACGGGCACGTGACGCGGTAAGGGGAGTACATTAACGGAACGGAGACAAATGGAGAGACATAGCGACGATAGAGGCAACAAATTAGTGATGGAGGGAACAGACCGGTTAAAACCGTTACCGGAATTTTCTTTCTGAATAACCATATTTTTCGGTATTCTTGTGGTCTTCGATATTTCCAGTAACCAAGAAAAAAAAACTAATATCACTTATCTATACCAGTACTGTCAAAATTTTTCGTTTTTAAATTAATCTTTTTTAAAAACTGATTAATTTTTATTCGTAAAATTTCCATTCCCCTGAAAAATTACGTTACTATAGAAAATGGGAAGAACTATCAGTGCCATTTTAATAACAATGCTGACAGGAACAAGCAACAAACATATTGCATAAGATTTGGTACATGATTGCTGAAGCAATAATGTTTCTCTTGCCGTATGTTGTACGTGCAGCGTGAAAGACTTGCCCCCACATGGTCTATGAGGTAGTTCCTCGCTGTCGCCGTCGGGCATCCGTTGTATTGCAGAATGGCAGCAATCCCAGTCTGGAAATATTTTTACAAAATGAGTTATCATTGAAGTACAATGCTCCATTTGCTTAAAGATATTAGTGATTTGCCTGCCATTTTTATGAAACATTAAGAGAAAGAAGATTATGGAAACAGTAATAAATTGGCAAGCGGGTTAGCCGCGCGGTCTAGGGCACGTTGACACGGTCCGCGCGGCTTCCCCCGTCGGAGGTTCGAGTCCTCCCTCGGGCATGGATGTGTGCGTAGTCCTTAGTGCTAGTTAGTTAGTTAGTTTAAGTTAGATTACGTACTGTGTAAGCCTAGGGATCGATGATCTCTGCAGTTTGGTCCCGTAGGAATTTACCACAAACCAGTAATAAATTAAAGACTTAATGACAACAGTTCATTCATAACGCACAATAAGAATAGAAAATAGCTGATCTGCTGCATGTGTCTGGTTAATATGGCTTTGTCTGTTTGTAGCCCTTGAAAACGGACAAATTAACACAATAAACAGAGTTCTTCAGTCTCAGTTTTCACCCTTTTGGACTGACTATCCGTAATGCTCAAACAGTGGCATGATCCCCAACTTCAACACGATTTTTGAGCAGAACTTCAGAACGTTGGAATCAATATGAGAATACAGCCGATTTTTTTTTTTTTTTTTTTTGTAGTATTCCGACACTTATCACTTTCGAGAGAAGCAGAAAGCAGCGGATGAACTAAGTTTTCTTTTATTTATCTGTTTAATTTAATATATCCTGAAACTGAAAGAGTCAAAATGCTTTACTCTTTGTTCCATTTCTACGCATACTTCATGAAACAATAGGAAAAAACCGAAAATCGGTTATTTTAGAAACTGATTATTTTGAGCAATTTTAACTCTCAGATTAAACTGTAAAATGCCCTGCTTAACCCGCAGGACAGGACAGATAGAATAAATTGTGGAAAGGGGCCAAAATAAGGGGCTGTCACTTACGCTAGAACATACAACTTTATTATTTCGTCAAACATTACAAGATCCCAAAAAAATTTTTAAACACAAAGCTTTAATCTTTGGGACTTAATTACCAGCTGAAAGCCACTTTAATTTAAAAACGGCTGAAGGCCAATAACTCAAAACGCAAGCATAATCAGAAATTTAAAAGGCAAGCCTTATCTTAAAACAGTTCTTTAGTTACGCTGAAGTAAACAATTTAAATTCAAATCGGATGAAGGCCGAACACTTAAAACTCCAAAACATTACTTTTTTAAAATAGCAAAGTCCTTACACGAAACAGTTCTTTAATTTAGGCTGAAGGCCTTAAGAACAAACAACTGAAAGTTAATCCGGCTAAAGGCCGAAGACTTAAAGTTCAATAGGTTAAAGTAAACAAGCCTAATTCAAATCGGCTAAAATTAAAATGCCAAAGGGCTTACGTAAAACAGTACCTTAAAGTAGGCCGAAGGCCTTCAGAGTAAACCAACTCGAATTTAAAACACAAAACCGACTAGAAGCCATACAAGTACCAACAACAAGAACAAATTTAAAAAAAAAATAAGGCAGTCCAGACAAGGACGCCCAGATGTTCGAGGGTCGGCCTGCAATTCAAACACTAACGTTCGCTTAGATGAGACAGGCAGTCGGTCCAACCATTCACGATCCGACGACAACCCAATCGACCGACAGTCAGTGGACCCGCCGACAAGGTAACTTCCACTTCACCCGACCAGGGCACAACAGGGAGTTTAACGGAACAACGTAGAAGATATTGGCGCCCACAACCAATCATACACGGAGCTGTCAAACAACACACCGTGCTGGACAGCAACAACACCACGAGGAAACCACACTCCCCGAAATTTACGACAACGGCCAGGGCAGGTAACCGGAACGGTAACGGCCATAAGGCAGAAGATTCTGCTGGTGCACTTTAATTCAAATAACCAAATACAGTGAAACTCCACCGGAGAGTGGCTTGAATTTTGCAACTTGAAAACCACGTTGTTGCTCGCGGGAATATCCCAACAGCCAACAACGAACTCCAAACGACACAATGTGAACAGTCTTGACTTGCTGGTAGGTGAAATCAAAACCCAACTTTCGTGTCCAGGATCGGTGAGCCACGGACCTGGTAGCAATGGGAACAGCGCCACACACTACGACCCGCGGAAGCAGAGGATGACAGCACAATCGCGATAACCGAGGGAGGCTTAACACAGAATCGCAATGAAGGTTCAATCCAGCGAATAGCATGAGCCAGCTACGGTTCAAACTTGTCCGCTCGACCACCCCGGCGGTCCATATTTCATCGAAGAAAATCTTAATAGCGGGAAGTACACTACATGCCTGCGAGAAACATTAGGTCTGTTATTGGAAGAAATATCTTTATGAACAAGGAACAGAATGTGGTATCAACACGATGGGTGTCCGTCACATTTTTCGATGATGGCTAGAAATGAGTTGCCGAGATAATTCCCAAATCGTTGGATTGGACGCGGAGGAGTTGTGTCGTGGCCTGCTCGTTCGCCAGACTTGACACCTCTGGATTTTTTCTTGTGGGGATTCGTAAAAGACATTGTTTATAAAGACATTCCAACTACACCTGAAGATATGCGAGTGAGAGTTGTCAGAGCATGTGCTTCGATAAGTGCCTGTGTGATAAGGAATACTACTCAATCCATGATAAGAAGATTGCAGCACTGCACTGATACCACTGATCCTCACTTCGAACACTTTCTGTAAATGGACGTTCAGGCCATCTTTTTGGCCTTTGCTGACCTTCGAAGACCTTACTGTTACACATCGTTGGATTCGTCTCGATAGCCGCCATCAGAAAATAATTACCAAACTATAGCATCCCATTTAAAAAAGCAAAGTTGACCTTCGTATCTCTGGCGCGACCGCACCTAGCAACAAAATACCGTCATATTATGGCCACCGGTATCCCATGCATCATTTGTCCCACAAACTTTTCAGGTCCTATCATACTTGCGGAGTTATTCTGGGTGACAATAGTTAGTGACGCACACTGCATAGGTTCGCGCGACGTGCCTCCAACGCGATCATGCGCTGTTTTCCTGATCTCGGCTCCTTCAAGAAGCTTGTATGCTGCTAGTCACGTAGTCCACAGTCCACACTACCCGTGCCACTAAAACGCAGTTCCTCCTGCTTCGTTGTGTTCCTGCTGACGTTAGGTTTCTCCTTTACTGGCACACCATCTACAACATTATACCCTAACATATACTCTCAATACTTCATTCTAGTCATTTGCAATTCATTTCCATCTTTCCATCTGTTTGGCCCAATGAAGGACGCTCTCGGCAGGAAGCAGTACATTGATGATGGGGAGGTCATAGATGCAGCGAAATTCGGCTACGGCGTTGACCAGTAATGTGGTACCATGCCGTAGTACAGGCTCTCCCAGTATGGTGGAGTGAAGCCGTCGTATTAAACGGAGATTATGTTGAAAAATTCGTTTTTTTAGCAAAAAAGAGCAGGAGAAAAAAAGTCTATTGGAATCCTGAATAAAACTGATTTCAGAAAAAAAATCTTTTGCTTTACTTACTGAATGCCCAACGTATTTAAAGGCACTTGCTTTGGACCAGAATGGTGGCCATTATTCGGAACACATACACTACTGGCCATTAAAATTGCTACACCAACAAGAAATGCAGATGACAAACGGGTATTCATTGGACAAATATATTATACTAGAACTGACATGTGATTACATTTTCAAGCACTTCAGGTGCACAGATCCTGAGAAATCAGTGCCCAGAACAACCACCTCTGGCCGTAATAACGGCCTTGATACGCCTTGGCATTGAGTCAAACAGAGCTTGGATGGCGTGTACAGGTACAGCAGCCCATGCAGCTTCAACGCGATACCACAGTTCATCAAGAGTAGTGACTGGCGTATTGTGTCGATCCAGTTGCTCGGCCACCATTGACCAGACGTTTTCAATTGGTGAGAGATCTGGAGAATGTGCTGGCCAGGGCAGCAGTCGAACATTTTCTGTATCCAGAAAGGCCCGTACAGGACCTACAACATGCGGTTGTGCATTATCCTGCTGAAATGCAGGGTTTCGCAGGGACCGAATGGAGGGTAGAGCCACGGGTCGTAACACATCGGAAATGTAACGTCCACTGTTCAAAGTGCCGTCAGTGCGAACAAGAGGTGACCGAGACGTTTAACCAATGGCACCCCATACAATCATTCCTGGTGATACTCCAATATGACGATGATGAATACACGCTTCCAATGTGCGTTCACCGCGATGTCGCCAAACACGGATGCGACCCTAATGATGCTGTAAACAGAAACTGGATTCATCCGAAAAAAATGACGTTTTGCCATTCGTGAACCGAGGTTCCTCGTTGAGTACACCATTGCAGGCGCTCTTGTCTGTGATGCAGTGTCAAGGGTAACCGCAGCCATGGTCTCCGAACTGATAGTCCATGCTGCTGGAATCGTCGCCGAACTGTTCGTGCAGATGGTTGTTATCTTGCAAACGTCCCCATCTGTTGACTCAAGGATCTAGACGTGGCTGCACGATCCGTTACAGCCATGCGGATAAGATGCCTGTCATCTTGACTTGTAGAAATACGAGGCCCCTGGGATCCAGCACGGCGTTCCGTATTGCCCTCCTGAAGCCGCCGATTTCATATTCTGCTAACCGTCATTGGATCTCGACCAATGCGAGCATCAATGTCGCGATACGAAAAACCGCAATCGCGATAGGCTACAATCCGACCTTTATCAAAGTCGGAAACGTGACGGTACGCATTTCTCCTCCTTACACGAGGCATCACTACAACGTTTCACCAGGCAACGCCGGTCAACTGCTGTTTGTGTATGAGAAATCGGTTGGAAACTTTCCTCGTGTCAGCACGCTGTAGGTGTCGCCACCGACGCCAACCTTGTGTGAATGCTCTGAAATCTAATCATTTGCATATCACAGTATCTTCTTCGTGTCGGTTAAATTTCGCGTCTGTAGCACGTCATCTTTGTTGTGTAGCAACTTTAATGGCCAGTAGTGTATTTCCTAGAGCATACCATCAACCTTAAAAAGTCTACGCCCAAAAAACACGTAGTGTTGATGGGTAGATAACAGTAAGTTCATATTTACTTGTATAAAAATAAAGTTGCGTAAGTGAAGAAGTAATTTACGACTATTGCAAAAATTAAATAAAATAGTGTTGAAATTCAATACACATGCAACAGATTGAGAAATGAAAAGCTTCACGTTACCTCTTCCCGAAAGTCAATCGTGAAGATTGGATCAACTGTTTGTCACATAAACGACTGAAGTCAGCGGTAGAAGTCATCTTCCTGGGGAAGGTAATACACAGAGAAACGTTCTTTGCAGTACTTTGTGCTAACAAAAGGAAACAATTCAACACATCGTTAAAAGCACGTCTTTAGTAGCCCCACTCGCTAAATGCTCCATGAAAGTCTAACACATTAACAAAAAATTGTAATTCCACCAATGGGATCCCTTTGCTATATTACAGTTGCTCATTACGTCCGTTTACAATCCGTTGTTCCAGAAAGCCCAAAGAATCTGTTTCCGCACTGGTTATCGTTCCAGTCTCTGACGAACAGCTGTGTACCTACCTACACGTAAACATAACTGTGAAAAACTTCAAAAACTCGACATCATTTGCTCTGCAAAGAAGAAAGTATCACATGTTTAATCTCTCTTTTCCAGCATAAAATCCTTTTACATCCGTCATGGAATCCTTCCCGTCGTTTCACCTCACTGTAAATGAAATAAATTCTTTCAGTCCTCATCAAAAGCGACTGTTACGAAAACGCACGTCGTTGTTTGTCTTTTCATACCTGTGTGATTACTGTCGCGTACGGAAGTTACTTTGTTATTGCGAGTGAAGTTATGACCCTGGAAGTACGCAAACAGGGTCATGTTGGCTGAAGTTATGAGCCTCTTCAGCGAAATGAAACGTAGGAAATTCTGCTGTACCGCGATCTTCGTGTCGTGTAGACCTGAACAAGCGATACTCACCTTCAAACGGCTCGAAAATTCTCTGTACGCCGCCGGAATCGATACTTTATCGAGCCTACTCGAACATTAACGTGACGATTGACTCGCGTGATGAGAATTCGAGCGATTGGAACAACAAGAACCTTATGATCCTCAAGGTTACATCGGCTTTTATAGCGACTTTTTAACCAAACGTAACACTCAAAGCTGAAAATGTTGGCATTTTAAAAATACTACTTGACTTTGAACCCATTAAAATGTTTTATTTGGTTATTAGAAACTAAAATGATTTACCAAAAAGGGTGCAAATGATCATTTCAGTCCCTGCTCACGTGTTAGAATGATGGATCATAGCTACCGGCATTTAATCAGCTTGAAAACACGATGGTATTAATCAGATGAAAGAAGGAAGAAAATTAATGAAGAGTTAAATGTCTAATCCACCAAACAAATACTGACTGAAACTGCGATAGAGAGAATAAATTTCGACCGCAACACCCGCCATGGATATAGTTATCAACAGACGTTAGTACACTCGCAACAGAATTAAATGATCTCTTTTTTCGAAGCCCCGTAATTGCCTTCCATTGCGACGTATAAGTCTGAAATTTGGCTCAAAAGGTACCTACGACCTCCCTCTGTAATGATGCAATAGCTTGGCGCCCAACGACGCTACCCTCGGGCTCAACAAAGCCGACAGTTCAAAAGTTCATGTGACGTGTAAGGTAGGTTAATGATGTCACATTGGCGGCAAATGTCACCACAATTCTGCCCAACCGTGGACGTGTTGGCCACATTTCAGTCTTCCTCTTGACGTCTCTGCGATGGAGGTCAGAAGCGCTACAATCAGTGCTGAAACCACGCAGTTGTCTTGTGAGTGACAGAGGAAAACATTCCACACACACCGTTACTCGGAATCAGCACGAAAAGGCAGCAAGGGTTGGCATACAGGGCGTCACTGAAACCACACCTTTTGCTGGAGCGCTGATTCCCACACATTTCGCGGTCGAAAATGACAGTTCGCAGTGCGATGAACAACACGAAGATATTCTTGACACCATACGACACTGCTGACACCCTCGGACACTTATATCTTTCTCTATACACGTAGTAGGTCTGTATCCCCATTGAATGTGATTGAACCCCTTTGGAGTGCAGCGCGACCGCACTTTTTGTTCCCCTGTACAAGTTGCCGCGCGGGATTAGCCGAGCGGTCTAGGCGCTGCAATCATGGACTGTGCGTCGGGTCCCGGCGGAGATTCGAGTCCTTCCTCGGGCATGGGTGTGTGTGTTTGTCCTTAGGATAATTTAGGTTAAGTAGTGTGTAAGCTTAGGGACTGATGACCTTAGCAGTTAAGTCCCATAAGATTCACATACATTTGAACATTTATTTGAACAAGTTAGATGCACTAGGGACCGTTCAAACCATTGGACGAAATCTGAGCGTTATCCGAAGCAGCAACGGTGCTCATGCTTCTTCACCCCTATTTTATCTCCTCCTGTGCAGTCGTTAAGCGGTTGGGGGGAGGGGCGTGACATTGGCCACACGCATGAATAGAACGGCAAACGATCCCCTCTAAGCCGGCCGGAGTGGCCGTGCGGTTCTAGGCGTGACAGTCTGGAACCGGGCGACCGCTACAATCGCAGGTTCGAATCCTGCCTCGGTTTAATTAGTTCCAAGTTCTAGGCGACTGATGACCTCAGAAGTTAAGTCGCATAGTGCTCAGAGCCATTTGAACCATTTTTGATCCCCTCTAAGACCTTCCAGTTCGGCAAAACTCTCTGTGGCACCAGCGCCCCTATATCGAGAATTTTAAAAATGAGTGTGTACAGAGACAACCAGCAAAGTAGTCTGAAGCGCTTGCAGCAGGCAACTGAAATCGCAAGGGTGTTGACAGCATGCTGTTTGAACAGTTGTTGTGCCGTAGGGTGACTTCACAGAGAGCCACACTTTGACTTTATTTTATTTTTAATTTATTGGCTTTCGGGACGTGACCATCTCAATAGTGGGATGTTAGTTACGACAATAAAAATTGAAAGTATCTAACCAAAATTGTTTCCTTTTTTATTTGTGAAAGTGTCATTGATAAGATTGCTCTAAATTAATTATTCAGCAAACCTGCATCTGACTGCGTCTGTGAACTTGTTTCTTGCACTCCTCCATATTGCCAGAAATGCAACACGTATCTGACTCAGCAATCAAGTTTGAGAGAATAATGCCGTGTGTGCAATGGCATTAAGATGGTACTGAAAAATTAAATTTGGCCCTGATGTTTACTTGGTTCTTTCATTGGTGGGTAACTTTACTTTACTACTTATTTTCATATTCAATACAAGCAAAGGATGTGGATTATGATTCAGGCTGTTAGATTTAAGCAAAATGTTGATCTCAATATATTGTTAAAATTTTAAGTCATACACAAAACCTAACATTTCCAACATTTTTGTAGCACGAATCACTCTTACAAAAAACTTTACCAAAAGCTTACTGTGTCAAACCTTGGACATACAAATCCTAACTCTGAACATTATCTAACAAAACCAATTTGAAATGATTATATATCTTCTCTCATTTACGTGCTAAAGTTTGGTCAGGGGCAGCGACTTACCTTAACGCTGTCTGCACACGTCTGCTTCCTCCGGGCACCTACCTGCGACTCCTGACTTAAACCTGTCTACACACGTCTGCTTTCTCCGGACACCTACCTGCGACTCCTCGGTTTTTTACTGCGCGCGCCCGGCTCTCTTAACCATCAAAAATCCTCCTACTCAAAGATATTATACTCGTTCCACCTTGCGGTTGGCAACTACCGACTATTTTCTGGAGCTACCCTGATCAGACCTTAGCACATACCTCTCAGAATGTAAGGACAAAAGGAGAATATCTCTGACCCATTGGGGAGTTGAAACCCGGGCCTCTGCGCTTAGCGATCCACCGCACTGACCACACAGCTACCGAAGCACACAGGGGCCCCACGTTTGCGGAGCCTTTGAGCCAAATTTAAAACTTAAGCATCGCAACTGGAGGCAGTTACGAATTTTCGAAGCAGTGGTCTTTTACTTCTTTTGCGCAGTGTAGATGGCAGGACGAGCGAAAACTCGAGAACTGGACTGAACGTTTATCGCGATGGTATATTCATTTTCTAGTTCCTGTTTCAAGGTATGTTCCGTACACTGGAAGGAAGCCGTTGCGGGGTGTCTTATTTCTCCCTGAGTTACTGCCATAACGAGTTGCTGACTTCTCTCCATCAGTGGCTGCAGCAGCGCTTATCGATACTAGTACAGCTCTACCATCTTTGGTGTGACCGCTATATTTCCGTGTGTGGTGTGTGTGGCAGTCGGTCGGTTGGGACCAGCGAGGAAGTCTCCGTGACGCTAGGTCAGGCCGGGGCCACTGACGGCGTCCACGCGCGGTCGGATTTGTGAGGCGCTAGCTGCGAGAGCTACGAAGTTTGTCGCCCACCGAACCTGGACGCAGAAGTTGAGTGATCAGTTAACCTGTTATGAAACCTCAACTGCTGTGACATCTTTTCGTTCATTGCCGGTTGTTGCTTTCTGGGCCATTCCCGCAAGCAGCAACGTATGGTGTGTTGGAGTAGGCGATATTTTTCAGCCTCTTCCTGTATGGTTTTTAATTATTGGATTGGTTGATACTTATTAGTGAAGTGCACCAGCGGTATCTTCTGCCTTGTGGCCGTTAACGTTCCAGTTACCTGCACTGGTCGTTAGCGTAGTTTTCCGGCAGTGTGTTTTTCCTCGCCGTGTTGATGCTGTCCGGCACCGCGTGTAGTTCGACAGCCTTTGGTGTTGTTCATATTTCAGAGTGGTTATTGTGTCTAGACTGTATTTACACGCCAATTTTCAAGATGTAGTAATGCTGGTATCTTCATCCTCGCTGATTTTTCCGTTGTGCTGTTGGTCGGGCGGAAGGAAATTGATTAGGTTCAGCCATCACTGGACCGCAATGCCATCCGATTACTTAGTATTACGCTTGGCTGCCTGTCTCACCTAAACTTATGTTAGAGTTAACTCCTCAGGCCGACCCTTGGAGCACTTCTGAGCACCACTGTTCTGTTGTTTTAGATTGTGGTTTTCTTTTAGTCTCAAGTACTGTGCGAGGCCTTCAGGCGTCTATTAATTTAGTTTGTTTTAATGTTAAGATAAGGCCTTCAGCCATCTTAAATTAAAACTTTGAAGATTCTTGCTGAAACTAATACTTTTTTTAAAAAAAGCGATATTTCCCGTTGGAAATCCTTATCATTCTACAGGCATGAAGCTTTGAGTTGTTCTTTGTTCAGAGTGTGGCCTTCAGCCGAAGTGTACGAGAAATATTTTGAGATAATTAAAATTTCAAAAGTCACGTGTTTAAAACCTTTTAAAATTTTCTTCTCTATCTGAAATTCTTGTTATCCGGGCCTTAAGCCCTCTATCACCAGTGTGTGGCCTTCAGCCGAGTTTTTATGAAAAATTTTGTAACAAAGGCCTTCAGCTGTGTGTATTCCTTAAGACAATTTTAATAACATGTGTTCGGGCCTTGGGCCGTATTGTTTTGAATGCTTTTTAGGGCATGTGTGATTGTTTTAGGAAAATAAAGTTTGTACGTTTTGTCCAACTGACAGTAACTGATGTTGGCACCTTTCCACAACTATAACCTGATCCGCTCTGTCCTGCGAAACCAGATTTCAGAAAGTTATTGTTGTCTTGTTCCGTGTTTATTCTTTTTTATTGGTATCCGTAGTATATTAATAACGTAAGACGTACCAGCTAGATCGCGAGGCGAAGAAAATCTCGAGTAGAGGCCGAGTTTTCTCTAGGAGTGACGTAAGCTACTCGAGAAGTTCGAGACGTTTTCAAGCAAAACAATCAAGGGCGGCAAGCGTTTCATTTGTTTTCCTCTGCCTGCGATGGCACATGCGCTGCAAATCGTACTCGGCGTATCAGCATCCGGTATTCAACCGATTCGACAATCGCCGGCTGGGTGCTGCCGGTGGCCGAAGCAGGGCGAGACAACCGAAGCACGTCGCAAGCTGTGCTGCTGAAACGTGAAATGCGCACGCGCAAGTAGCCAAATGTGGAAACGGCTGGCTGACGTGTGTTCGCCGGCCTCTACCGCTCTGGCCAGTGCTGATACGAGTCCCGTGGGTCGCAAGTCGAAATAACAATCAGCAAATTCTGGATTTTTTTCTCCGCGAGGGGAATTAGTAAAACGTGTTGAATTGAATAAACGTGCTTCCAGTCACATTTTCTCTCCCGCACTTTTTACCCTTTACGCAATACATGTGTGTGTGTGTGTGTGTGTGTGTGTGTGTGTGTGTGTGTGTGTGTGCGGGAACGAGAGGTAGAGAGAGAAGCAATAAATGGAGGGACAGAGAGAGGATTGCACGGAGACTGTGAAAATGCAGATTCTGTTCATAACTAGAAGCGCGGCGGCGCATGCATATGGAACAACCCGCGGTGCGTTAAACGCTCGTCCTGAAAACTAGTCACGTATTCTGTTGGAGGCCGCGTTTGATAACAAGTAATTCAACCCGCGATGCGCGCTTCGCAGTGGTGGGTCTCCCTCTCGAATAATTTTGAAACAAGGCTAGGTGATGCAAGGCATAAAGTAGATTCATTTCGCGACCGAAGAAAATTGTATAGATATTCGTTATCGTAACAGTCTCCTTCACGTGTCCGAATACATCGATTTTCGTTTGTTTGCTAAGTTGGTGTATTGCACTGCTAAACTAACTTTCGACGAGTCTGTGTTATTAAAAAACTAAAACAATTTTGTTTTCACCAAATGCAGTAATAATACTTCAAACCAAAGGTCAGAAATTTTTTTAAATTTCTAGGTCTATATAATTACGTGTAATATAACAAACAAAAATGGCTGGCTCTGAGCACTATGGGACTTAACATCTGAGGTCATCAGTCCCGTAGAACTTAGAACTACTTCAACCTAACTAACATAAGGACATAATCACACACATCCATGCCCAAGGCAGAATTCTAACCTGCGACCGTCGCGGTCACGCAGTTCCAGACTGAAGCGCCTAGAACCACACCGCCACACCGGCCGGCTATAACAAACAGATAAAGAAAATAGTTTCTGTACCGACTTGTTCTATTGTTGCTCATCATATTTTTCGTCAAAAACGTTTCGTGAGCTGCCACCGTGTTTATAATGAACTTGACTGTGGAATTCAGCTGTGTGTGTAAAGTCAGTCTTCAGTCATTAACACAATTGTAGTGACCTTTCACACCCTGTGCATCCTTCTTCAGGTGCTCCAGTGGTACATTGAACAAATAACGATAAAGTTACTCTTGTGGTTCCTTTGAGTATCCAACGAAAGTCACAATTCAATACCAAATATTTATTTCTACCTATAATCGATCGCCGAATCGCCGAAACTTCATAAATCAGTGACAGCATCAGTCAGTCGAGGAAATGAAGTGGTGAGGGAACAAAATTGGTTTATTAGTGACGTGAAGGTTTGCAAAGGCACTAGTAAAGTTTACTAGAAAAAAAAGTAAGTCATGTTAAGAAACACTGATCGTACCTCCTACATGTTATAATAGCTATTAAAAGCATTTATTTTCGTAAATGTTCTTGGGGTAGAAATGGGTTGAATATTAACAGACGCAGTACTAGGAAATGAAGGTGTGCGTGAAGGGTGCAGTTCATCTCCTACATTATTTAATACACTGCTGTCCGTACGAAATGCAGCACCATGCGGCATGCAATAAACAAAAAGAGGGATTAACTTTGCTGCACGTTTTGTCACACAAATGATCAGCACTTCGCCGGCCGGGGTGGCGGAGCGGTGCTAGGCGCTACGGTCTGGTACCGCGCGATCGTTATGACCGCAGGTTCGAATCCTGCCTCGGTCATGGATGTGTATGATGTCCTTAGGTTAGTTAGGTTTAATTAGTTTTCAGTCTAGGGGACTGATGACCTCAGCAGTTAAGTCCCATAGTGCTCAGAGCCATTTCAACCATTTTTGATCAGCGCAAACGCCCTAAGCGCCGGGCGGCTACCCCTGAGGCCCAGTGTGAGATGTAATTATCGTAGGGCAGTGAAACTTGGTAGATACTCTAATGGGTTAGTACGGAACAGATTTACGCTGGAAAAAATTACTTCTAATTTTGGTCCCAAGATCGAAATCTGGCCCTGTAAGTGCAAGACAGACGTATAGAAATATTTTCGTATGCATGAGATTAGGAACAGGACGCGGGCAGAAAAGGTCAAACATGTGAGACAAGCGTAATGTTGAATTTGTTATTAACCGCTGCTTACACAATTCTTGTTCAATATTAGTACCGGAGACGTCGACTAGTTGCTGTACAGCGCCAGATTTGCACCTGGTGGCCAAAATTCCCACAATTATCTTTCTTTTTTTTAGATTAATTTGTTCTGCGTTAACGCCTGAGCAAATCTATCAAGTTTCGCTGTCATACGATAATTACAGACCTCAACGAATTTCCGTGAGTAACTGCACTTTGATTGTAACCACTGTTAGGTAGGATCTAATGCCACCTAAGTTCTATATATAAGTACTATGGGCGGGTTTCTCTTTGAAAATAGTGTTTAATAGTTTTGTTTGTGAGAAGACCGCGTTATGCCTCGTGTAAGAAGGAGAAACGACGGTCAACTTCCGCCGGATTATGACATCAGCCACATTGTGGCCTGTCGAGATTGCAATTTATCGTTGCGCGATATTTCCATCGTTTTGGGTGGAATCCCATGACCGCCATGCGAATACTGAATCGATAAGTTGAGGATCTCAGCACACTCTAGCAACTAGCGCCTGAGAGGACAGACGTTTTGTGGGCTCGACTGTGTAGAACAGTACACTCACGTAATTTGCCATGAGTCAGGAAATGGGCTTATCTGCTCCAAGACAAGTATTCACTCGGACAGTTCGGCAACGTGTGGAATGATCTCCGCAAATCCGAACACCAACCTACACTGACTAAAAAACTCGCACACCAAAAAATAATTAATGTAGAGTAATGAAATTTTTGAATACATTTTCCTATGGTTCAAATGGCTCTGAGCACTATGAGACTTAACTTTTGAGGTCATCAGTCGCCTAGAACTTAGAACTAATTAAACCTAACTAACCTATGGACATCACACACATCCATTCCCGAGGCAGGATTCGAACCTGCGACCGTAGCGGCCGCTCGGCCCCAGACTGTAGCGCCTAGAACCGCACGGCCACTCCGACCAGCTACATTTGCCTAGGCAGCATACTTAAGTGATTAACTTTGCATGATCACCGGTTATAAAAGCGCGAGAGCCGGCCGCGGTGACCGAGCGGTTATAGGCGCTTCAGTCCGGAACCGCGCGACTGCTACGGTCGCAGGTTCGAATCCTGCCTCGTCATGGATGTGTGTGATGTCCTTAGGCTGGTTAGGTTTAAGTACTAAGTTGTAGGGGACTGATGACCTCAGATGTTAAGTCCCATAGTGCTCAGAGCCATTTGAACCATTTGACCCAGTGAAGTCACAAATGGCGATGGTTTGGGGGTCCGTGGAATGCACGCTACAGGGCGTCTGGCTGGAAGCTGTCCTTGAAGTAATCGATTTGTAACAGTTCGTTGGGTCACTGTGGTGCCACCTGCTGCTCAAATTAGTGCTGCAGATGCAGTATGATGCGACAGAGCAATATGCAGAACACGATGGTCCTTCCTCTCGGTAGTGCCACGTGGCCGTCTGGAGCCCGACCTTCTTGCAACCGTACATTCTCGCGACCACCGCTCCCAGCAGTCATGTACTGTGGCTGCATGCCTGCCTAACCTATCTGCAGTATCACGTAAGGAACACCCAGCTCATAGTAGCCTTTTAACACGACCCCGTTCAAATTCACTGAGGTATTGATAATGGCGTCTTTGTCGCTTCAAGGCATTCTTGATCAACTTACCGCGTCCAATCTCAAAGGTAACTAACGCTCGCGGCCGTTGCAGTGCATATTGGGGCATAGTGGTGCTACTAGCTCCATTCCTATGAGGCTGACGTGAAATTTGAACAGACGTCATCTCTCAGATATTGAAACACGTCTACCAACTTTCGTGTATGTCGTACAACATCTTCTTGATGTTGCGTTTCTATTTTTTTTCCATCGGCATATAAATAAACACTCGTACGAGAAACTCAGGCAAAAAAGAAAAATACATACATACCTGCACTTATATGAGCCATATCTCAGGTAAACTAAATGCGTCTTGAAAAAAATATCTAAAAAACTAGCTTTCAAAACATCTAAAACCTTAAGCACGAAAATCCATTCAGCAAAAGCCACAGTGCCAGAATGGTGATATCCTGGAATATACTAAATTAACTGCGGTAAATGCGAAAAATATTACATAGTACCGGCGGGCCGTAGCTTCTGGATCAAAGATAGAGAACACAGAAGAGATTCCGATGCTAAAATTCCTTTCTACATGTGAAAATCCACAGTCATAAAACAAAAAACATAAAAACAGCAATCCAAATACCACACAAAGTTCCAAAAGAAATCAACATGAATATTTTAGAAGAAGTGGAAATTTATCCCCACGTAAAAACAAACCGAAAGATATTCGAAACGAACAAACAGACCTAAACGTAAGTACTACTTAGAAATCTTTGTTAGTATTTTGAAGCGACAAACCAAATTAAAACACACAGCAAGGATTATAAACAGCTCAAAACCATGTCATCTGTGGTACATGTAAAAAATGTTAACGTATAGCACCTCTGAAACAAGCCACAACGCTGTTAATGTAGAACAAACTATCAAATTTTACACCAAAAAAAAATAAATAATAATAAAGAAAAGAAATTTTTCACAATATAAGACAGTAAGAAAATTGCGATCATATACAAATCTATTATGTAAATACATTATAACAACTTAACGTAAGTAAACTTGAATCGCATCAATCAGCTGTCCAAATGGAACCAATTGTCAAATCTTACGAAAAATAACGTAAGACAACAAGAATACAGCGACCAAAAAAATTCAAATGGTTCAAATGGCTCTGAGCACTATGGGACTTAACTTCTAAGGTCATCAGTCTACTACAATTTAGAACTACTTAAACCTAACTAACCTAAGGACACCACACATATCCATGCCCGACGCAGGATTCGAACCTGCGACCGTAGCGGTCGCGCGGTTCCATACTGTAGCGCCTAGAACCGCTTGGCCACACCGGCCGGCATACAGCGACCAGACACAGATTCAGTGTCTGTGTACTTTATGAACAACTTAACCTAAGTATACCTTCTACACATTTTATTTAAATTACCATCTAATTTACATCTATGCTGTGTATAATGATTGCAGGATGTACCAGAAAACGGCAGTAACGCCACAGTACGAAAGAGTATAAACTGGAAGTAGCTAAGAGAAATTAATTGTTCACTAAAATGTCATACTAACAAGACATCTGGAGTACCACAGACTGTCAGCACGGGGACGACTCTTGCGGCTTCCTTTGCCACGGTAGCAGTGAGAGCCGCCCGAGCGTTTTGTCCCACTAAGAACACAGGAGTGACAAGTCATGTCTTCAGACAAGTGCCGGTTCTGCCTATGGCACCCTGTTGGACGTATCCGTATGTCGAGGCTGTTCTGTTTCCGATGAGGTAAGGCCGATAACCGTGTCCTGTTTTGGAGATCCCCTTAAGGTTACTTTTCAGTATCATAACGCAAGACCGCGTGTTTCCCGTGCCGTTCTGGGCTAAGTCAATATGGTGTTGGACTCAGCACATTCACCAGGTCTGCCATCCACTGAAGACACTTAGTCTTGGGTTGTCGAGGGGCCGGCAGACCAGCACTCGCCAGTCCCTGCGAATGGTGAAATTTGAAACATGGCGTAGTCTTCAATCAGCATCGAATGACGCACCCATGTCTGTCACCCAAGCTCATTGAGACTCTGTGCGGAGTCGTGTCAGAGCCAGTGATTTTGTCCGAGGTGGCAGCTCTTCCAACTAATTTTTTCACCTTGTATGAGCCCAAATCTCCCAAAAATTTAATCTTGTATCTTTCCTATCAACACACAACCTAAATTTCGTTTGTTCCTATGCTTTATGGGGTTGTAGTCGTAGTAGGCAGCAATGAATTCATACCAACAATAAGATAGGCACGCGGTTATTTGCACACACGAAAAAAATTTAAAAAATCGGTGCACCACAAAGGAATTACCCCAAAGCAACGAACATCAGTAGACGTCACGTACAATTACACAAACAAACAAATGATTACAGTTTCAGAAAAACTGGATAATTTCTTCAAGAGGAAGAGCTTCGTAAATTAAGCAATTCAATAATGCATTTGTCCTCCATTGGTCGAATAACTATTTTTCTGAAAGTGTTTGTTTGTTTGTCTGTGCATGTACGTGACATACCAATTTCCGTCTCATTCGGATAATTCCTTCGCGGTTCGTCGTACTATTTTTTCTAGCGAGTGGCTGTTGTTTTTTATTTACAACACGCTCCATTGCACACTATAATACTACATGTATGTACATAAAATATTCTCGGGTTTCAAGCCGCGTCAAGTGGTTTACTGCCCACGAGCTTTCGGCAGAGATCTCCTCTGCCACTGTCAAGTGGATGGCTGTCGTGCGGTTGTCACTACCGTGGTTATATAGCCACGCCGTAGCTCGTGTCGTCGCTCTTGACGTCACTGGTGCTCGGTCCCGCACCATATACGGTAATGTTTTGGCCGCGTGACCGCCGGGCCCGCTTCAACTCCCTCAACACCGGATCCCACGCCGTACTCTGCTGCAACCCACCGTCTCTATTGACGGCGTTGTCAGAAATTCTAATCTCTATGGCCGCGTTTATCATGCTATCCCGGAAGCCATTAGTCCGTTTACTAATAGACGTCTCATCGAATGCAGTTCGGTGTCCGTTTTCCAGAACATGTTCCGCTACAGCTGACTTTTCGGGATAGCGCAGACGGTAGCACCTTTCATGTTCTATGCGGCACTGTTCAATAGTGCGAACAGTCGTGACGGCATAGAACTGCCCACATCCACACGGTATCTTGTAAATTCCTGGAGTTCTGAGGCCTACATCGTCTTTCACAGATTTCATTAGTTTCCGGATCTTTGCCGGAGGCTTGAAGATTGTGTCTATTTTATGCCTGTTCAGGAACCGACTAATCTTCCCTGTTGTCGAACCACAAAACGGTAAGAATGCAACCAGTTTGGTGTCCTCTTCAGAGGTCTTCTTCCTTTGAGTCTTGGGTGACACTGCTTGTGAGATCTGTTTGTTTTTGTAACCGTTTTCCTTAAAAACCTGGCGTAAGTGGCTCAATTCTTTCGGCAAGTTTTCAGCATCTGAGATGGTTTCAGTTCGACGTACTAAGGTCCTCAGAACTGACTGTTTCTGCGTTGGGTGATGGAAGCATGCATTCGTACATACATGTATGTACTGTTCTGTGTGTGTGTGTGTGTGTGTGTGTGTGTGTGTGTGTGTGTCCGTGTGTGTGTGTGTGTGTGTAGTCTAATGTTTGTGTTGATGGTGCTGATGACGATAATGATGACAGAAGGGAGAGGGCGAAAATCGGTGTCGGCACATTGCCTACTCCTAGCGAATAGCAACGAGGCGGCCGCCAAGCTTAATGTTCCCATCCGACGAACGGATCACATCAACAATGTCACATGTCCTCCTTTCATGAGGCAGTGCTGAGAGGTTTGTTATTTAAACCATGACGTTGATGCAAGTTCTGGTGATCAGGGAATTTATGCTTCCCTTGCCGGCCAATTACTGGCAATGAAAAATTTTTCCACCACCAAAATTCGAACCGGCTTACCTGCGGTCACAGACGTGGATCCTAGAGTGCCGCTGACATAGGAATTTAACTGAATAATATACCACTGTTAAATCCACATTTTCGTTTTGTTGATACCACGCTAGTTTTCGAGACAGAGGATTGACAAAGAAGATTATCTCTACTGAATGTAAAAATATGGACTTATAAGCCTAAAATAGTGGCTTCCTTTAGGCAAATACCTTGTCCGAAATAATGTACTTTTGTTAACAATAGCACATTACACCATTTAAGACACATTCATTTCTTTTTACCTTCGGTCTATGACAATGGTGTACAAACTAAGGGGCCGGCCGAAGTGGCCGTGCGGTTACAGGCGCTGCAGTCTGGAACCGCAAGACCGCTACGGTCGCAGGTTCGAATCCTGCCTCGGGCATGGATGTTTGTGTTGTCCTTAGGTTTAACTAGTTCTAAGTTCTAGGGGACTAATGACCTCAGCAGTTGAGTCCCATAGTGCTCAGAGCCATTTGAACCATTTTTACAAACTAAGGTAAACAGGCGTAGCATGACATTTAGTAAAGTCAGCAAGCAACCGAAAATAATCACGAAAAGAGACCAAAATAAAACTTTGTGAGGTTGCTGCTCTCCCAACATTACTGTGAGAAAGTAAGTTATTGCCGCAAATAAAAGGGAAAAAGGTCTCGTCGAAGAGCACACATTAAAACTTTAAGATTGTAGAACATAGTGATGGTAAGTAAGTGATCTTGCTGCACTTTTACAGTGAAAGAATTGTATCGCTCGCAGTTTATTTTTCCTTAAGTTTATTACGCTTTTCGCCAGGCTGCAAATAACAAATTCTTGAACAGACAAATATTCAATAAATGAAATCTCGATAAATTTAGTACTACATAGTAGACGGCAGGAACCCTATCTTTTACACTCCTGGAAATGGAAAAAAGAACACATTGACACCGGTGTGTCAGACCCACCATACTTGCTCCGGACACTGCGAGAGGGCTGTACAAGCAATGATCACACGCACGGCACAGCGGACACACCAGGAACCGCGGTGTTGGCCGTCGAATGGCGCTAGCTGCGCAGCATTTGTGCACCGCCGCCGTCAGTGTCAGCCAGTTTGCCGTGGCATACGGAGCTACATCGCAGTCTTTAACACTGGTAGCATGCCGCGACAGCGTGGACGTGAACCGTATGTGCAGTTGACGGACTTTGAGCGAGGGCGTATAGTGGGCATTCGGGAGGCCGGGTGGACGTGCCGCCACATTGCTCAACACGTGGGGCGTGAGGTCTCCACAGTACATCGATGTTGTCGCCAGTGGTCGGCGGAAGGTGCACGTGCCCGTCGACCTGGGACCGGACCGCAGCGACGCACGGATGCACGCCAAGACCGTAGGATCCTACGCAGTGCCGTAGGGGACCGCACCGACACTTCCCAGCAAATTAGGGACACTGTTGCTCCTGGGGTATCGCCGAGGACCATTCGCAACCGTCTCCATGAAGCTGGGCTACGGTCCCGCACACCGTTAGGCCGTCTTCCGCTCACGCCCCAACATCGTGCAGCCCGCCTCCAGTGGTGTCGCGACAGGCGTGAATGGAGGGACGAATGGAGACGTGTCGTCTTCAGCGATGAGAGTCGCTTCTGCCTTGGTGCCAATGATGGTCGTATGCGTGTTTGGCGCCGTGCAGGTGAGCGCCACAATCAGGACTGCATACGACCGAGGCACACAGGGCCAACACCCGGCATCATGGTGTGGGGAGCGATCTCCTACACTGGCCGTACACCACTGGTGATCGTCGAGGGGACACTGAATAGTGCACGGGACATCCAAATCGTCATCGAACCCATCGTTCTACCATTCCTAGACCGGCAAGGGAACTTGCTGTTCCAACAGGACAATGCATGTCCGCATGTATCCCGTGCCACCCAACGTGCTCTAGAAGGTGTAAGTCAACTACCCTGGCCAGCAAGATCTCCGGATCTGTCCCCCATTGAGCATGTTTGGGACTGGATGAAGCGTCGTCTCACGCGGTCTGCACGTCCAGCACGAACGCTGGTCCAACTGAGGCGCCAGGTGGAAATGGCATGGCAAGCCGTTCCACAGGACTACATCCAGCATCTCTACGATCGTCTCCATGGGAGAATAGCAGCCTGCATTGCTGCGAAAGGTGGATATACACTGTACTAGTGCCGACATTGTGCATGCTCTGTTGCCTGTGTCTATGTGCCTGTGGTTCTGTCAGTGTGATCATTTGATGTATCTGACCCCAGGAATGTGTCAATAAAGTTTCCCCTTCCTGGGACAATGAATTCACGGTGTTCTTATTTCAATTTCCAGGTGTGTATTAACCGTTTTTGTCTTCTTCTAGACTCTGATGAGGGTATACATCTTAAATGTCTGAAACAGATGATGTGGAAATGTTAGAAAAGTCCATGTAAAGTTTGAAATTTAGTGCAGTTAAAAGTTCATGTCTGAATAACTCGGGACTAGCTTTCAAGTACGCTTTTCAACTACCCTGTTAGTCGACCACTGAGGTGAGTGGCTGTGAGGCGTAGATCGAGGTTAGGAGAATGATGTCTCGTTTCCCAGGGTAAGGAAGATCATTGACGAAGTGAGATGATGACGGTTACACGCCAGTAACACGCCAGTGCAACAGTGTAGACAACATAAATATTTATTCTTCGGAATGCAACAGTAGCTGAGGCGTCGCTCCTGGCAGCCAGCCCTCGCAGGGTAGTGCAGGCAGTTCTCTCCCGCTGAGGTAAGCAATGGCCAGATCGCAGTTCGCAGCCGCAGATAGGTGTGTTGAAGAGGACTGTGGCGTCAGTAACGATGACGCTGAAAGGCCGCCGGCCCCATGGTGCTGACTCGCTGCGTCTCCCACACGGCCCAGTGGCTGCTAGCAGCCTCGGAAGTAGGCGACCAGGACGAGCGTGACCACGATACTGACCAAGCAAACCAGGAGCAGCCCCCAGTGGCAGAGACCGTCCACGTGGGCAATGCAGGTAGCAAGTACACTACTGGCCATTAAAATTGCTACACCACGAAGGTGAAGTGCTACAGACGCGAAATTTAACCGACAGGAAGAAGATGCTGTGATATGCAAATCATTAGCTGTAAGGTGTCAGGCAAATCCAACACCTTCCATGAAAACCCTGACATGATAAGCAAATCCAGTAGTATGTCACATAGCTCCGAATAAATCGTGACATTAAATTAACCAAAGTAATACGAGTAACGAGTGAGCAAATGGAATACCACAGACTAACACAAGAAATGACGAAACAAAATGCAGAAACCACGAGACAAATGCGTGCAATTAAAGAACAAAACAAAAAAATTCAGTTACACCTAAGTCATATTGAAGACGAGGCAAAAGAATCTCGAGAAGTGATAGGAAACTTAATAACAGGTTGCGAGGTGCCGGGGCTAGCAGTGTATTTAACACTAAATTCTAGAATCTACATATGTAAATGATGCTCTATGCCCCCCCTATTCTAACTCCGACTTTTGCTGTTGCACAAGGATTAAAAAATATACGCGAACTGACTGTAATCAACCCTGCAAGTGGAGTAGAAAAGAGTTTGGCACCTGCAATAATTTAATTTGATAAATAAGTTAAATAAAGGAAGGTTTCATAAACGTAGTGAGAAATGATGGGTTGCTCTACCGATTAACAGAATGAAAGTTCTGTCCAAAATAACAATATGATTTATTAAGACTAAACACAAAATAATAAACAAAAACACATGAATTCTAATTTATAATACATCAAATTGGATCAAATTGGATACACAAACAAACGCTGTGAAGGTGAAGTTGTCCCTAAACTAGATTGTGAGGTTTATGACGAAGTGGTATGTGGAGCCAATTCCTTGCCACTCAAATCTTACGAGAGACACACAGCTAACCCAACATTAATTGCTGCTACTCAAGACAGAACAAAGTTGGAAAAAGACGAACAGGCGCGCTCTGCTGAGCTCTGATTATCACCTAGGAAAATCCCTATCTGCCGGTGCTGCGGACGTACATTACCAAACTGTCTTCTTAACTGCCAGAACACGATCTGGCGTACCGGAGGAGACGGCTGGTTGCTTCGACGTCCTCGACCGAAAAGCAAGAGCCGACTACCACAGAGCACCCGTACATGCCGAACACAGAACATTCCCGCCCCCACGACAGTGGCCGTGGTTAAACGTTCCAATCAGCAACTCGAAAACCGGCGGAAAATTCCACTCCATTGCCGGAGCACTACCATTCCACCAATGGAGATTCTTGGCGCCAATTTCTGCGCTGATTTTGCTATGTCACGAAGCTATGCCCTGAGCAAGCCAATCACAGTTACTATTTTGCAGAAAGCGCAGGAATTTTCCCGCCACAACTGCCTGGGTACACAAGTCATTCCCACGGCTCGCTGGTAGCCCGCCAGAAAGTGTTTTCGCTAAGATTCTGCGAAGTAACGGAACCTCTAGCCCAGCCGCTACTTCAGGCCCCGGCGGGCGTGTCTCTTGACAATGTCGGCGTCTGCAAAGCATTCACTCGACTTCCTCACACCCGTCGGCTTAGCAGAGCCCGCCTGTCACCGGACCACCCGGGTGACGAGAGACGCTGCATGGGAAGTCCGCGTGTGAAGGAATAGCAACTTTTCACCGGAGAATCGCAAGATAGAAATATGAGAGGGGGCTCATGCCACCTCTCAAGGTCACAATCAATTGAGAACAGACACTGACAAGCTACAAGAGGACGTACAAACATTGCGTAATGACATTCAAGACGAGATCAAAACATTACGTAACAACACCCACGGAGAAGTCAAGAAACTAGAGAAACAGATAAACGAAATTACTAGACAAGCAGCAGGTACAGCGCGTGAAGTTGTTGGAAACAGTGTGCTACACAAACGTATCACAAAGGCAGCGCTGAAAAGATATGATAACCGCATAGTCAAAATAGAAGCGCAAACGAAGCGACAATTTCAGAAATTGCGAACAGAGTTGTTGCAAACCATTGAAGAGCGTAGTGAACAGGACCGAACAAGCACAGAGTCTGCAACCACATCCGTATCAGTAACAGCACCGGAAAAACAAGCAATTAACGAAGATGTCATGCATTTGCGATTCCAATCACAGGCGGAAAGTAAACTACGTGACAATGGAAAGCCAGGTCGCGAAGAGTACAGTGCAATTCATTCAGCTACACGTTCACAACCGATGGAAGAAAATTATTGCGTACCACTCCAACGATACTACGCAAGGGTAGGCGAAAGTTACAGTGGACAATATCCAATGGATCTACCACAACCGGTAAGAACGACGGGAGAAATGATCAGGAACAAAAGTGGCGAAGAATCGCGAATTTCATATGGAACTATGACGAAGTACGTCAACGATCATTTCCTCACAGTCAGAAAATTTCAAAACTTTCGAGAATGAAACTCATTACATCCACGAACTTTTATTGATCAATTCCGAGTAGGATTACCAGAACACTGGACGGTAGCACACAAATTAGACTTTATATGTGCACACATGTCAGGAACAGTCACAGAAACCATGCAAAATGTTGCAACGACATGCCGATCGTACGAAGATTTCAGAGAGAAGTTTCTCTCACGATATTGGTCCAGCGAATCACAGAACACAGTGAAGTACGAGTTATTACAGAACCCATATTTTGAAAATTCAGGAGAGAAGAGTCCCGTGAAATTTTTCGAATTAATGGCAAAGAAAAATAAATGCTTAGATGTACCATACAGTGACGGAGAGTTGATTAAATTATGCGCGATGAAGTTACCATTGAAATACCAGCAATCATTAGTAGGTCGCGGAGGCAATGACGTCGAAGCATTTAAAGGTATTCTAAGGGAACTAGAGTTCATATTTTCGGAAGATGACGCAAGAAAAAGACAAAGAGCACGTGAAAACGGAAGCAAAAAGCAGTGGAATCCACAAGACACAGTACGAAGAAACAATAATTACGAAACATGTGGTAACTTCGCACCAAGAAACGACAATAGATTTCTACAAAGAACCGGTTATGGATTTAGAAGAGAATATGGCAATAACTGTAATTCACCCAGGAACGGCAACAACTATTACAGAGGGAATAACGACAACCGGAACGGGTACTGGAGAACCAATAGACCGACAAATTATCAACAAAGAAACCACTATCAACAAGCTGAATAAGAAAAGAGAATACAGATAGAAGAGGTGGAGGTAAGACCACCAAACCCCGATAAACGTTCGAATTGACAGCTAAGCACCCATGCCAAAGAGAATGACGCACCGACCCAGGACAATTGCAGCACCTTGAACAGAGAAGTAAAAATCTTATCATGAGAAGAGAAGAAGGAAGAAACAAATCCGCAGGGACCAGATGAAAACGAAGACAAGAAAATAACAATATCGTGTTGGGACGAAATTAATTGGGAGAATACTGACGAGGAAGATGAAAGGATAATGCGCAGTCGACAGAAGTTGAAAATAAGTTACGAGTGGGCACACAACCCAACGTATATAATGAAGGAAGTTATGAAGCGATAATTAGAGCATTTAGATGCGATTATGTGGAAGTAGCGACGAAGAAGGAGAAGATAGACGAGGATGAGGAAAAAGTAGAGGATGTTGAAGAAAGCGTAAATGAAGGAAGAAATAGAGAAGAGGAGATAAAAGAGAGAGAAGTAGCAGTCGATGCTTATCCTACAGAAAGTTCGAATTCACAAGGGAAATTCCTAAAAAGGCTCATGTATGATTCAGTGGAGGATTCATTGATGCAAGAAGAAGAAGAACAGAACCAACCCTTTCAAATTCAACCAATTGTGAAGGCCATGGTAAAGCATATCCCAGCCAATATTGTAATTGATAGCGGAAGTGAACTGACTGCGATCTCAGAAAATTTATTCATGCAGTGTATTTTTACCTAAGACTGGCAGTATTAAGCACTTTCAGTACAAGTTTGAAGTAAAACAGCACAAACCATTGAGAGTGCCACCCTATACAATCCCATTAAGCTACAGGAATAAAGTATTCCAGGAGATATCTAAAATGTTATATGACGATATTATTGAACCAGCTACCTCCACGTATAACAGCCCGCTCCATATTGTACAAAAACGAGATGGGAGCATCAGGTTAGTGCTTGATTCCAGACAGATCAACACAATCATAATCACTGAGACAGATCGCCCAGAAAAATTAGAGGAATTGATACAAAACTTCCACGGTGCTAAGATATTTTCATCAACTGATTTACGGAGTAGTTTCTGGCAAATAGAATTGGCCCCAGAATGTAGAAAATTTACAGCATTTATCGTATTCGGTAGATGTTACCAGTTTAAACGATTGCCATTTGGTTTAAACATATCATCAGCAGCGTTTATTAGGGGATTTAGTACTATACTCAGTCCTGAAATTTTACAAAAAAATTACTTGTTATGTTGATGATGTGATTATAGCAGAACCCTCTTGGGAACATCACAACGACACATTAAATCAGTTTTTACAGATCATGAAAGAGCATGGGCTCACGGTAAATATAACAAAATCCAAATTTGGAAGGCGAGAGGTCAAATATCTAGGACACATAATTTCCGAGAAAGGGGTAATGCCCGACGCAGAAAAACTAACGGCAATCAAAGAATTCTGTACTCCATATAATAAGAAGACTCTCAGAGGATTTCTAGGTCTCACCGGATTCTATAAAAAATTTATTTGGATCGACTCTCTCGCAACACCACGCCTATATGCACTGACTGGAAAAAACACGCCATGGGTATGGGATCAACAAGCCAATGAAGAATTTTTAAAAGTGAAAAACGCACTAACAACAGCACCGATTTTAGCACATCCTGATCTAACACAAAATTTTTGTATGGCCACTGATAGCGCGAAAATAGGTTTCGGAGTTGTTTCATTCCAAGAATACGAACAGGCAGGGCTAAGATCATATAGAACAATTGCATTTGCCGGTCGGGTACTCACAAAAAGCGAGAAAAACTATTCAGCCACGGAGCTGGAAGCATTGGCCATTGTATGGGGCTTCCAACGTTTTCGATACTTCCTATTCGGAAGAAAAACAAAAGTATACACTGACCACAAAGCATTAGAATTTCTGTTATCCGCCAAACTAACTCATGGAAGGTTAGCCAGATGGATGTTAATACTACAAGAATTTGACTTCACTATTACGCGCATACCAGGACCAGCGAATGTATTAGCAGATGCTTTATCACGATGTCCACAGGGTGCATCCAATAACATAGGTTTGGAAGCAGCAGAAGACCAGTTTACAATGTTCTATATGAAACAAGTACCTTTCGAAAACTACATTACGACAGCATTGAAAAACATAGGCAAAGAACAGGACAAGGATCCCGAAACACTAGGAATCAAACACAAGTGGAGAAGTAAGGATTTTCCAGACATTCGACAGCGCTATTTCGTAAAAACCAATTTTATTTTTTAGACAAAATGTTGCAACGAATGAATGGTTAATTTATATCCCAGATGAACTAATTAATAAGTGCATATGGTATACACATTTAAGTAATGGCCACTTTGGACCAAAGAAATGCTTTTTAAAAATAAAACAAACAAGCCATTTTCCTAATATGGAAAGACGAATTAGAACAGTATTAGTCGAATGCAAAAAATGTATGAGGGCTAAACACGTCACTTTCCAAAGCAAACCACCTACGTTTCCAATAATCCCTAAAAGATTAAAGCAAATAGGTGCAACAGATTTGATGGGGCCCCTCCCACGCAGAAAAAATGGATATATTTTCATATTTGTCGTTTTGGAACTTACTTCTAAATATGTTACCTTGACACCATTAAACGGGCAACAGGTCTTACTATAAGTAAAGCATTTAGACAAGGTTTTCTCAGACAAATAGGTCGAGTGGAACGAATAATTTCGGATAATGGCCCACAATACAAATCAGTGCAATGGCAGAACACGTTAAAACAACACAAAATAAAACCCATCTTCATATCTAAGTACAAACCTAGCATAAATCCAGCAGACGATCTATGAAGGACATAGGCACTTTTACCGATTATATGTAGGCAAAAGACACAACACTTGGGATATATACCTTAAAGATTTTCAAGAAGTAATAAATGAAATGCCACATAGCACTACACTACTGTACTTAAAAATATTGAACCCCAAACATAACCAGAGAAAATGTTAGATTTCCTATTGTACCACATAGACAGCACAAACAAGTCTTAGCAACAGCACTCTCCAACATCAGAAAGGCAGCCATTAAAAGAAAAGAAAGAGGAGATAGAACAGCAATTAAAAGAACATTCTCAGTAGACCAGAAAGTGTTTGAAAAAACACACCATCTCTCCAGCAAACAGAAACACAAAATACATAAGTTTTATGCTGCATACAAAGGACCTGTCATAATTAGCCGAATTGCTCATGACAATGCTGTGGAACTAATGAACCCAAAAACAGGCAAAACCTTAGGACTTCACCATGTGAGCCATATCAAAAAGTTTGAAGATTAATTTTATTACTGGTAAATAATTAGCACAATATTTCAAGATTATGTTGCAGATAAGATCGTCAGAAGGAAGAAGAATGAAGAGAGAGGAAGGTGGAAAAAATAAATTAGTTTCAATAAAAACAAAAACAAAAATAACACCAATAATACCATAGATTAAGGTGAAGGGATAAAGCGTAGATAGTCTAACAGCATGAAATACTAAAATGCTATACACCACAACACTACACAAAAAATTTTTGTAGAAGTTAAGACTCAAAATATCTTAGAATTGTAACATGGAAAGGGCACCGAAATTTGTAAAGCTTTTTAAGAAGGCATAAAACAATGTAGGTACTAGACATATGTTAGATGATTATAAGTAAAAGTTTTTGTAAGAGCCATTGTAAAAACTCCAGCAAAGACCAGATGCAACGACCCACAAGTTTGAACGCGAGAAGTATCAAGAAAGAAAAGGACGTAATTAGCAAGACACGATTCCTACAAGTCAGAAGTGTCGAGAGAAGGGAAAGGACAGTGAGACCAACAAAGGGCACTTTTAAATCTACTGCTGACGGGACCGGCGCAGGGAATGACAAGCAAACACCGGACTTTCACTGCTCGTAAACCCCGGGGCACCCCAAATGAACGGAGCAAGCAAAAGACAGCCCAACAAGAAGACCGCTTGGGCAAGCCATCACTGGCAAAAAAATATGTATAAAAGTCACACTACCGCTATTAAACAGCACGCTGATGCACGAAACTGAAGAAAACGTCCACAAAGTAGAAATGACATGTCCAAACCATTTATCAAATTGTTACTAGGAGGAGAACTGGAAAGTGACTAGTTATCAATAAATATTTCCATATCCTGCCCAGAGAAGAACCAAGAAGCAAGTGAGAAGCAGAGAAAAAGCAGGAAGAACAGAAGTTGAAGATTCACATGATTGAGACCAAGAAAGAATATGGGTGAAGAATAGACGACATACCTTCCCAAATCCCTATCCTATTGTAAACTAGTCGTCTGTGAAGTATTACAACGAAAAACGACCACTTTCAGAGACACATAACGATGACTTTCACGCATACAAAGCCAGTAAATCACGAGATTCTGCACTCACAGCTCCATTCCATTATGGAACCTCCACAACAGCAACACACACTTACAAAGCCAACAAGGAACGACGAACGAAGCTGTACACCAAATACTTCCCCACATCCATCTCGCTCAAGTCCACCACCTTCGTGCAAAACCATTCGCCAACCTCATGCTTAAACATTCATAGGATAGTGTGAATGTGTGAAATCAAATTATGTGATGTAGGAATTTTGCAAAAGAAACGTGTGAAAAACTAAATAAGTTAACCACACCAGACAGCTAATAAACTACAAAATAACAGTCATTGACTATGGACTTAAGTAAAAATTAGACTATCGATAAAAATAAGGCATTAGTTCTGAAATGGACAGTACATAAAGAACAAAAGTAAGGCATAATAAACACTAAAACTATATGCCATTTATTTTCTCCTCATAAAAATAAAAGAATAGCTATATTTTACTTATTTTCTCCTTATAAAAACAAAGAATAAAAAATTATCTTGTTGGATGTTTCCCCTTTTTTTTAACATTTGTACTATTTGTTAGGATAATATCTCAATACTTGTGTATGTATATTTCTTTGTCAAAGCAATTCTTGGAAATAATTCTTATTTGTTAGCGTAACAATGTTGAAATGGGTGTCTAGAAACAAAAACATTTTACTTGTACATGATATTTAAAAAATGTGTTACGAAAAGATTTTACTTAATTACTATGTTTATAAAAAAAAATATTTCTAAGATAATCGATGTGAAAGACTCCTCACTTTCGACAACAAACTTCTTAAAAAACAAACTTCACACTTAAATAAAGAAAGAGAAAATTAAAAATTAATAATAGTATAAAAATATTCTTCTCTTGTCATTTTTGATAATAATGTGGAAGAATATAAAAATATAAATTAGTAATACAAACTAGCATAGAACAGAATAACGTGGCTGAACAGTAGGCAACAAAATTTAGATAACGGAATAATTTTTGACTGACTTAGAGAACGATTCAATCATTGCCTAACTTCAGTACAAAAATTAAGTTCGAAGTGTGGTGATATGTAAGGTGTCAGGCAAATCCAACACCTTCCATGAAAACCCTGACATCATGAGCAAATCCAGAAGTATGTCACATAGCTCCGAATAATTCGTGACATTAAATTGACCAAAGTAATACGAGTAACGAGTGAGCAAATGGAATACCACAGACTAACACAAGAATGCCTAAATGGATGTCATTCCTTCCCACAGTGAGACAGACACAGTTCCGAGGGGAGAAACGAGAAGAGAAGCGGAGAGCAGAGCCGTGTTAAGCTGGAAGGCCCTACGATAGGGATGGATGGACACCCATGTCGCCAGCTAACCGCTAGGACCACACCACCCGCAATTTTTAGCGTGAGACTTTTTCGCGTCTCTGTTACGTCAGGACCACCCCCCAGCCCATGTTAAAAGATAGAGCCCTCCAGAAGAACAGCATAGATCTTACGATAACGCTAAAAGGACCACACCAGCTGCAGTTTTAGCGTGAGACTTTTTCGCGTCTCTGTTACGTTGCAAACTTTAAAAAACATTGCCCCACCACGAAAAGTATAACGTTTCTCATTGGATAGACAGAATTTTTGTAGGCGGAGCTTAAGGTTAACATTGAGACCCTGATTGGTCAGATGAAAACACAGCCAGATAGTTTTTTTTAAACAAACTTCGGTAAATTGTAGTAAGGAGAAGTTAGAAGAGAGTTGCTTCCGAGACGGCGAGGTGAGCGGAGCTGTGCTGTCCGGCTGCCCCTGACGAACACCGACAAGATAATGAACACACGCGATGCCGCATAACAGCGCATAAAGCTTCACTCAGAACTGCAGAAGTCTCATCTGTTACACCCCCTTTTTGCGTAATACTAGTGTCGATCGTCAATTAAAGCTCATGGTGTTCACATTTGCCACTTGAAGTAAAAATCTGAAACGCGATGATTTTTCTGTTATATAGTTATTGAGAAGCCACATCAGCCTCTGTAATTTACGACAAGTTAGACAAGTAATTAAAGATAATTGAGGGTCACTGTAGACCATTTTGATAGTTTTCTCTCTTGTGAAACTTAATTTAAACCTAGATTATAAATGTGATATGGCATAGGTCATCCTTCGATCCATTGTAGAACTTGGAAACCCACTCAGGGAATATTCGTTCACATTTTTGTTGAACGCAGTTGGTTTTTACCATCCTGTATTAAAACATTTCCTTTTATCAATAGTGCAATTTATAAACAATGTTTTGTGAGTAGTATAAAATTTCCAATGGTAAACTTAACTGCTTTTTCGACGTTATTTTACCAGCTAACTAAAAATAGGAAAGCCTTGAACCCCTTCCACTAAATTTAGATAGTATTAAGATTCTTTTACTGGGAGTGCAGTGGAGCTGACGCTGAAATCATTAAGAATATGGTTATATCATCGCTAGTCTCACTGAACTCTTCTGAATTCTCCATGTCCCTAAAGAACACGCTCAGAGCGTCGTTGCGCGAAAGTGGTAGGGAGATACGATATAGAACAAACAGACACCACGCAAAATGTTAGATAGCTTTTCAGAGCATTTACACAAGGTTGGCGCCGGTGGCGACACCTACGACGTGGTGACATGGGGAAAGTTCCCAACCGATTTCTCATACACAAACAGCAGTTGACCGGCGTTGCCTGGTGAAACGTTGTTGTGATGCCTCGTGTAAGGAGGAGAAATGCGAACCATCACGTTTCCGACTTTGATAAAGGTCGGATTGTAGCCTATCGCGATTGCGGTTTATCGCTCGCTGCTCGCGTTGGTCGAGATCCAATGACTGTTAGCAGAACATGGAATCGGTGGGTTCAGGAGGGTAATACGGACCGCCGTGCTGGATCCCAACTGCCTCGTATCACTAGCAGATCGTGCAGCCACGTCTCGATCCCTGAGTCAACAGATGGGGACGTTTGCAAGACAACAACCGTCTGCACGAACAGTTCGACGACGATTACAGCAGCATGGACTAACAGATCGGAGACCATGGCTGCGGTTACCCTTGACACTGCATCACAGGCAGGAGCGCCTGCGGTGGTGTACTCGACAACGAACCTGGGTGCACGAATAACAAAACATTATTTTTTCTGATGAATCCAGGTGCTGTTTATAGTATCATGATGGTCGCATCCGTGTTTGGCGACATCGCGGTGAAGGCACATTGGAAGTGTGTATTCGTCATCACTATACTGGCGTATCACCCGCCGTGATGGTATGGGGTGCCATTGGTTACGCGTTTCGGTCACCTCTTGTTCGTATTGACGGCACTTTGAACAGTGGACGTTACATTTCAGATGTGTTACGACCCGTGGTTTTACCCTCCATTCGATCCCTGCGAAACCCTACAGTTCAGCAGGATAATGCAAGACCGTATGTTGCAGGTCCTGTACGGGCTTTTCTGGATACAGAAAATGTTCGACTGCTGCCCTGGTCAGCACATTCTCCAGATCTCTCACCAACTGAAAACGTCTGGTCAATCGTGGCCGAGCAACACAAAAAATGCAGAGCATCATAGGGCCCACCTCGTAGCGGGATGCCAGCACATTGAGGTACCTCAATGAGGGCCAAATAAGTCACGAACTAAGCGTCAAAGGAAAAAACTGCAAAGAACGAAAGTGGGAAACTAGATGGCCCGCTAGTTGGCGCTGCCATAGGTCAAACGGATATCAACTGCCTTTTTTTTAAAAATAGGAACCGCATATTCTTACACATTCGTGTAGTACGTAAAGAAATATGAATGTTTTAGTTGGACCACTTCTTCGCGTTGTGATAGATGCGCTGTAATAGTCACAAACATATGGCTCACAGTTCGCAGCTCGTGGTCGTGCGGTAGCGTTCTCGCTTCCCACGCCCGGGTTCCCGGATTCGATTCCCAGTGGGGTCAGGGAATTTCTCTGCCTCGTGATGACTGGGTGTTGTATGCGGTCCTTAGGTTAGTTAGGTTCAAGTAGTTCTAGGGGACTGATGACCATAAACGTTAAGTCCCATAGTGCTCAGAGCCTTTTACGGCACACAATTTTTGACGAACAGTCGGTAACAGGTAGGTTTTTTAAATTAAAATACAGAACGTAGGTAAGTTTCAACTTTTTATTTCGGTTGTTCCAATGTGGTACATGCACCTTTGTAAACTTATCATTTCTGAGAACGCACGCTGTTACAGCCTGATTACCTGTAAATACCATATTAATGGAATACATGCTCAAAACGATGTCCGTCAACCTCAATGCATTTGGAAATAGTGTAACGACATTCCTCTCAACAGCGAGTGGTTCGCCTTCCGTAACGTTCGCACGTGCATTGACAATGCGCTGAGGCATGTTGTCAGGCGTTGTTGGTGGATCAAAATAGCAAATATCCTTCAACTTTCCCCACAGTAAGAAATCCGGGGACGTCACAACCGGTGAACGTGCTTCGGCGACCAATCCACCTGTCATGAAATATGCTACTCAATACCGCTTCAACCGCACACCAGCTATGTGCCGGACATCCATCATGTTGGAAGTACATCGCCATTCTGTCATTTAGTGAAACATCTTGTAGTAACATCGGTAGAACATTATGTAGGAAATCAGCATACATGATACAATGGGGGCCAATTATCCTTCTCCCATAATGCAGCACCATACATTAACCCGCCAAGGTCGCTTATGGTTCAAATGGCTCTGAGCACTATGGGACTCAACTGCTGTGGTCATAAGTCCCCTAGAACTTAGAACTACTGAAACCTAACTAACCTCAGGACATCACACACATCCATGCCCGAGGCAGGATTCCAACCCGCGACCGTAGCGGTCGTGCGGTTCCAGACTGTAGCGCCTTTAACCGCTCGGCCACTCCGGCCGGCAAGGTCGCTTATGTTCCACTTGACGCAGCCATCGTGGATTTTCCGTTTACCAATAGTCCATATTACGCCGGTTTACATTAGAGCTGTTTGTGAATGACGCTTCGTCGCAAAATAGAACGCGTGCAAAAAATCTGTACACGACGTTCAAAGTCGCCGCCATGCAATTCCTGGTGCATAGAAATATGGTACGGGTGCAATCGATGTTGATGTAGCATTCTCAACGTTTTTGAGATTCCCGATTCTTGCGCAGTTTGTTTGCTACTGATGTGCGGATTAGCCGCGACAGCAGCTAAAACACATACTTGGTCATCATCATTTGTTGCAGGTCGTGGTTGATGTTTCACATGTTGCTGAACACTTCCTGTTTCCTTAAACAAAGTAACTATCCGGCGAACGGTCTGGACACTTGGATGATGTGCTTGTGATGTGATTAATATGTATTTGACGATGCTGGTGCTGATTGCGCATTTAACATTTGACGATGCCACTATGGCTGCACACATTAGGACTTTTTTTTATGAAACAGATCTGATGATGGTCATTAAAGACCGAAACCGGTAATGTGTGAAACAAAAAAGATTGTGACCATAGACGTAAATTAAAGAAACTTATCATATATACGGGTCACTGTTTTTTTTCGCGACGATGTCGCAGCTTGTGAATGCGGTTAGTTGTTGTTCGTTGGCCTTCATCTGTCTAGTGTGTGGTGCCATTAGGCGAAACGCTTGTATGTGCAGACTTGCCCACACCTGGCCTATACGGTAGTTTCTCACTATCGTCCTCGGACATTGGCTGTATTGCAGAATGGCATCATCCCTAGTTTGGAAGTATTTTGTGAAGTATGACAGCAATGAAATACCATGCTCCATTCGCTTTAAAAGACTGAAAACGGTAGGCGGCACATCAAATTTACTACATAATATGAGGAGGAAACATCCACAATGTACCTTAGAAGGTAAACTTAATTGATATGCCTTTAATGACACTACAAACTTGGGATAATAAGTGAACCCTTAATTTTGTGGTTGCTTCAGGGCGAAAAAATCATACTACCCAAAAGTGATGATGCGACTAAAGTCATGAGCTTGTGGCTTCCCGCTCTCGCCGTTTCCGCACCCGTCTCCTTCACCTTCGCCATCTTTGTTGGAGACATCGAGATCGATTTTTGCCACACCCTCGACCCCATATCGATCGAAATCTCCTACTCGTTCAACACTGTTAAATTTTTCAGTCTTCATTTGAATTGTGCTTTTATTACTGGATATAATAGCAATAAAGATCCTAAAATTGGTTATTTGAGAAACCAGTTATTTTGAGCGGTTTTAACATTCAGACATTCTTCTTTGGGCAGGCATTTTTCAGCATGTCAGAAAATATTTACGCCAAAAACTGAACGACATTCTACCAATTTTATTTAGTTATAGACAACAGCAAAAGACATTGAAATAGTATCTGCTGGTCCAAAAACAATAACGACACGAAATACATTCTGGTAAAGTTCGTCACAAGCGACTTCTAATCTAGCTGCGGGCCTATGGGGTATCGTCTCAGTTGTGCGACTGGATTCGTGATTTCCTGTCATGAAGGTCGCAGTTCGTAGTAATAGACGGAAAATCATCGAGTAAAACTGAAGTGATATCAGGTGTTCCCCAGGGAAGCGTCCTGGGACCTCTGCTGTTCCTGATCTATATAAATGACCTAGGTGACAATCTGAGCAGTTCTCTTAGGTTGTTCGCAGATGGTGCTTTAATTTAAAGTCTAGTAAGGTCATCCGAAGACCAGTATCAGTTGCAAAGCGATTTAGAAAAGATTGCTGTATGGTGTTCAAATGGTTCAAATGGCTCTGAGCACTATGGGACTCAACTTCTCAGGTCATTAGTCCCCTATAACTTAGAACTACTTAAACCTAACTAACCTAAGGACAGCACACACATCCATGCCCGAGGCAGGATTCGAACCTGCGACCGCAGCGGTCTCGCGGTTCCAGACTGCAGCGCCTAGAACCGCACGGCCACTTCGGCCGGCACTGTATGGTGTGGCAGGTGGCAGTTGACGCTAAATAACGAAAAGTATGAGGTGATCCACATGAGTTCCAAAAGAAATCCGTTGGAATTCGATTACTCGATAAATAGTACAATTCTCAAGGCTCTCAATTCAACTAAGTACCTGAGTGTTAAAATTACGAACAACTTCAGTTGGAAAGACCACATAGAAATATTGTGGGGAAGGCGAGCTAAAGGTTGCGTTTCATTGGCAGGACACACAGAAGATGCAACAAGTCCACTAAAGAGACAGCTTACACTACACTCGTTCGTCCTCTGTTCGAATATTGATGCGCGGTGTGGGATCCTTACCAGGTGGGATTGACGGAGGACATTGAAATGGTGCAAAAAAGGGCAGATCGTTTTGTATTATCACGTAATAGGGGAGAGAGTGTGGCAGATATGATACGCGAGTTGGGATGGAAGTCATTAAAGCAAAGACGTTTTTCGTCGCGGCGAGATCTATTTACGAAATTTCAGTCACCAACTTTCTCTTCCGAATGCGAAAATATTTTGTTGAGCCCAACCTACATAGGTAGGAATGATCATCAAAATAAAATAAGAGAGATCAGAGCTCGAACAGAAAGGTTTAGATGTTCGTTTTTCCCGCGCGCTGTTCGGGAGTGGAATGGTAGAGAGATAGTACGATTGTGGTTCGATGAACCCTCTGCCAAGCACTAAAATGTGAATTGCTGAGTAATCATGTATATGTAGATGTAGAAGGCATCTAAGAAACGTTAAGAGTTACAGTGAAACACAGAACCGTCGTGAATTCAAATGTTGTGCTCCGGTCTTTAAGTCGATGTGTTGCTTGTAGAAAACTTGTGCATATACATTCTTTCCGTGTTTAATTTAAATCGTACATTTTGTCAGTTCAAAAATGTTAAAGGAAACAGCATTTGTAGTATATGACCAGTTATGCTACAGTTGTAAATGGTTAAAAACTATTCAGCAGCCAATATCGCATTAAATATTTCATATAGTCTTGGCTGTTGGATGGTTCTTAACAATTGAACAGATCGCCCTACAGTTCTCTCAAAATGAGAAAACTCAGCCATACTGCAGTAAACTTGCAACAACTCTTCCATATTACAGATTCTGTCCGGTTACGACTCTTTATGTCCAGACCATTCAGTAGGTAAATTCGTAACAACTTAAGTGTTTTTTTTTAATGTCACGTAAGGAAATTCACAGTAGCGACACTGACAAATATGTAAGTTCACTCTTTTTCAATGACGTTATTAGATGCGTTAATATTTGTAAAGGAAAATGATATATTTGAAGAACTGTGGTCAGAGAAACAGTTGTTAGACAACAGTATCTGTGCCTGCGTGGCAGCCCTATGGAGCCTTAGAATCTTTGACAGTCAGCAGTGGAAAGCTGCAATGTGCGGTAGGTGAGGTATCGTTGAACGTACAGTGTAATGCATGGCCGCACTTTTGGAACCAAGTGAGTTGCAGATTTATTACGAGAAGGAATGATGACTCAGAACAATGGTTGGATAGCATACGAACATAAAAAAGGTCCTGAAATGAAAAACATGGTAAAAAGTTTACTTTTATTTTTCTGGACTTGTATTGTTGGTCCCCTTCACCCTCGTCACAGTCGAGTTTTTAGTAGTTATTCTATTGATCGATCTTCTGACTTAATTTACTGCACCATGGACGGTATTAGATTATTCGAATTTTCATGTTAGAGACTATAATTGTTTTCTTTGATAATTTTTTCCTAACTGTAATTTGAGTACTTAAAGGCTGAACCATGAGTTTCATCGGCATTTGTGTCAAGATTATGAACCCACTTTCACTGAACCAACTGTAGTTAGATTTTAGCAGTATTTTTTTATCTGTTGCGAAGTCTTACTGTGTTGCTGTTTCTGCCAGTACTTCATTTTGCGGGTAAGATGCATAATACGTGATTGTTTCGTTTCCTTTGTGCAGTGTAGGTTCTGTAATTTTCTTTATTTTACCAGGCCCATATGTCAGTGCATAAATTTACGTGTGTTTCAGGTTACATTATTATACAGGTCGACATCACAGTTTGGCCTTTTCTAAAAATACAGTTACGTTTTATTTCAGAGTTCGCACTGACTAGGCGTGAAATTATTCGTTCTCTTATTTATTTGATTATGAATGAGATCGGTTTTCATACGCACAGGGTTCTTTTCAATATCATGTAAGTGATGTGGCTTGGAGCTCAATAGCACATTTAGTTTGTCAGTTCACATTCCCAGGTTTGTATTTACAATAACACTCACTTACACTAAAGGCTACTCTTTTACACGCAATAACAATCAGAATCGAGACAAAATTCATTCTGTTTAGTAAAATACTGTTGTAACGTTTTATCTGCGTTTGTTTTGTGTATGAGTGACTGTGTGTTTGTGTGTAGACTTAGGTCATTCGTTATTTGCAAGGGTAGCAGTGAGACAGCCATGTAATAGTTCAGCGAGGCATGTGTCCAACCTATATTCTATACGGTCCAAAATAAACAAGCTTCTTCACTATAATAATTCTAAAACAAGCGGAGTAATACAGTTCACGCCTCTATTCAGGTCGCTAGCCTTGAACCTTCTCTTCGAGTGGCCGCGGCCTGTGTTACTTTTTGTAGATAGCCTCCTTTGTATTTATTCTTTTTAAAGTTTACATAACGCCAGTAAGTCACTTCTTCTTTGTTTGTATAGTCCACTACATACTGATGCCTGTTGTAAATCAGCAAAGGCTTCCCTTTGGTGGTCTCGGTGAACTCCATTATCTCAGCCCTAGAACACGGAACACTGCTTGCCAGTCACAAGTGAAGTGCAGTACTGAGCTCTAGAAGAAAGCCACGCACATTATGAACCGGTGCATGGGTAGGAAACTTAGCACAGGAAATGGGCTTTGGACTTTCGCAGGTAGCAGCGGACAGGCCGTTGTACCCTATTTCTGGAACACCGTGTCCACTACCTGCAGTGTCCTGAGCTCCGTGAAAATGCCAACACATTTCCTCTCTGTACAAGTGTGTCTCCGTGTGTCACAAACTCGCCACAACCTGGCGCAGGGCATGCCGAGGCACGCAGAATCACTCTGTGGACTCGGCGCAGAAGAGAGGTGACTCTCAGCGTCAGTGCCTCCCACGCAAGCGGATGTGGACAGCCATGAGTTTGTCGACACTGGTGATGACAGCTGAGCAGCTGCATGGCCCCAGGCTCGGACTGTAAATCCAACAGTGCAGGAGGCCGGCAGCGGATGGAGTAAGCCACAAGGTGACCCAACTGTTAGAGGGTGCTAAATCAGCAGCATCAACTCAGGGTGAACAACATGAACGCGGATAGCAGTGGCAGAATCCAGGGGTGGTGGTTAATTCATCCCTGTAGACTCGTATACTGGCGTGGTCCTCTCGCACAGTTGGTGCCTTTCAGACTGTATACTTCTGTCTAGCATTGAACAGTAGCTACACGGGCATGACCCATTCAAGTTTTGCCTAGGCATCGATTCCCATCACGTCAGCCTTAACAGAGCCACAGGTCGGACATGAAGCACTTAGGTTGCCCAAACCACAGTGCTTCTGACGTTCTGCCGTGTCAACGATTTTACAACCCCGGCCCTTGGCTGGGCTGCGCTGTGCGGTAAGTGCTCGAAGTCATCGTGACAGTACTTATATCACCATATCGCTCCCGACGTAAGCGCTTGACAGATCCTGCTCTGACCCATTTCCATGTGGCTTTCGCATTACCTGTGCCAGGTGAATCAGTTGTACCACAACAGCAAGTATAGGGCCTGATATAATTTTTTGAGCAAATTAAAGATGCTAAATTTGTTTATTGACTGGAATGTGTAATCATGTAATCGAAATGTATAAAAGATATTTTTATATAATCATTGCTCGCAAAATAAAGGGTGTTTCAAAATGAATGTACGCGTTTTAAGGCTTTGTAGTATTTATTACATTTAACTTACCATTATAGATAATACAGCAAATGAAAGAGGAACTCAAACAGTTTATCTTATAAGTGTTCAATATGAGCACCATTCGTCTAACGTCGAGTCGACATCAAAGGGTTATTTGCCATTAGGAGTATAAGAAGTGTTCACCATAACTGTAAAAGAAGTAGTGAATTTGCCCATATTTTTTGTAAGTCTGTTCTTGAGATCACAGAGAGGTTACTTCTTTTGAAGAAGGTAGCAGACGTGTGTGCTGGACAGCCTGGCTATTGACTTGGTGTTGGAAAGGATGGAAGCTGCCTTGCCGTGCAGTGGAAGCAGTATTAATTAAGAAAGATTTTTTGCTTATATTTTTTGAGGAAAGAAAAGAAGATTATTTCAATAGAAGAATATTAAATGGGGAAATTTTAACGTAATTCAGTTTTTTAATATATATTTGTAACTGTAATTTCTTATTGTTGCAATATTGCATATTGCTGAAGTTTACAAAAGAATTATTATAATGTAACATATGGTTTTGTCTTACAATTGAAAAAAGTGTCAAGGAAAGTAATTGTACATGGCAAAATTAGTGAGGAATATTTTTGTAACTCGCCTAGTTGTGAGACAATTATGAAATAGGAAACTATGAAACAGTGTGAAACTTCCTGGCAGATTAAAACTGTATGCCGGACCGAGACTCGAACTCGGGACCTTTGTCTTTCGCGGGCAAATGCTTTACCAACTGAGCTCCCGAAGCACGAATCACGCCCCGTCCCCACAGCTTCAATTCTGCCAGTACCTCGTCTCCTACCTTCCAAACTTTACAGAAGCTCTCCTGCGAACCTTGCAGAACTAGCACTCCTGAAAGAAAGGATATTGCGGAGACATGGCTTAGCCACAGCCTGGGGGATGTTTCCAGAAAGAGATTTTCACTCTACAGCGGAGTGTGTGCTGATATGAAACTTCTGTAAAGCTTGGAAGGTAGGAGGCGAGGTACTGGCAGAAGTAAAGCTGTGAGGACGGGGCGTGAGTCGTGCTTCGGTAACTCAGTTGGTAAAACATTTACCCGCGAAATACAAAGGTCCCGAGTTCGAGTCTCGGTCCGGCGTACAGTTTTAATCTGCGGAGTGAAAATCTCATTCAGGAAACAGTGTATTCTTGTTATGGATTAATGAAGTATAGTTGCACTTGGACCTTTGTACTCATTTATCAGTCGTTAATTTTAGTTCCTCTTTTTTCATTCTTTGACTTTATGAATGTGTTCACATACTCTCATTGCACATCGCAAGTTGTGTGCTGCAACAGCATTTTGTGAAAATTGGCGAGAGACCGTCTTGCACTGCACATCGCAAGTGCGGTAAATGAAATGTGATTTTGGGCAGTCAGCTCGTTATTCTCAATGGCGAAAGGCTGCAGAGCAGAAAAGCGGTCCTTGGGCACGGATAGGCCAACAAATTTAATTATCATCAAATGTCACGTCCACTGTAAGGTACAGTGACTATCGGACTGCATTTGTGAAAATATCATATGAATTCAGAGGCTTAATACCTGTATAAGATCTAAGTAAAAGGCCCTCTTGTTTTATAAGATACTGAGATGCCTTAATTTCTACGTCCAGTTGCTGTGTAATTACAGTGATAGTGAATTTTCCAGCCAGATAGAATTTGAAAATCTCATTGAAAACGGATTACTTTCTCGCAGGGGAATTGTTTGATATACCGGCTAGTCGGAATTTCGCATCGTGTAGCGTGAGCTTCACATTCTTCCATTCCAAATTAAATTTTTACACACATCTGTTGCCCTATACCGAAGTTTACATATTTTTCAGATGCCAACCAGACACTTACAAACATGAGTTTCAACAAATACAAACACTGTAAGATGTTTTACATTATCAGACAGCCGAACTCTTCCCAAACCTAGATCAGTGTGTCTCGTGTATTTGTGGCAACAATGCTGTTCCTGAAGTCGAGTAGATCAGCTGGTAGCGAAGGCACACACACATGGTCCTTTATGAACCTCCAAAGGTAAAAATCGCTTGGCATCAGATCGTCTGTGAATGTGGAGGTCACGCAAAAGAAGCCCTGTCATCCGACCCCTTGCTGCCAAGCCAGCGTTCGGGTACAACGTCGCTTAAGCCATCGCGTACTCAGTTATGATGCTGCGGTGGCGTACCCTCTTCCTGCTTGCAACTTTGGTCCAGTTTCTCCCAACTGAGGAAAGAGGTATACTTATAACGCATCAAGATAGGAAATGCAAGTTATAGTTGCTTCACCGAAAAAGAAAGGCCCATAAACTTGCCACGAAAATACGGCACAAAAAAGTTCAGTTCAGGGCACTCTGGTTGCAACTGTACCATCTCGTTAACTTTTGCTGAGAAAATCGTTATCGATATGCAAAATCATTTCGTTTGATAAGTTAGCACGTTAATCGTAGTCTGTAGGCTCCAGAAATTGTAACAACTTTAAACGATAATGACATAGTTGTAAGCGTTTGCTTGAAAGTCTCCACACCGACGCCACTGGAACTGCTAATTTCACGACTAGCCTTCCCAGCTTGTTTCTTGGGGTTATGCGTGAAAGACTCTCTCTCGTTCAACACGTTCTTCAATCACTCTTGGTCGTTCCATACTCTTACCTTTCTGCACAGGTATACAAACAAAACTGTTTGAGTTGGTCTTCCATTTGATTAATTATTTGTAATTTTAAGTTCAACGCAATAAATGCTATGTAGCGTTAAAACCCATCTATTAATTTTGAAACGCATTACTTAAAACTTCTAAGAAGTATCTAGAGCACAACAAATTGCATAGTCCGCGAACATCGTCACTGTACCATAGCACATTGACAGCTTGTAATCTGGTCCGATGAACCTCGGTTTCAGTTGTGTCGAGCTCATGGGTGCTGTTAAGCGTAGGGAAACTACTTTTACTCATCTTTCTTTATAATGTGGAACATGATAATTGCATGCATTTCTTGATTGTTTTGGGTATAACACTGTGAAACAGATCACTTTATTATCGGTATCAGCGCAACAACAATGCAAACATCAATATCAACTCTGATATGGCTATTAGTAGTTACTTTACTGCTTCTGTGAGGTTCTAATGTAAACTGAATGAATGTATCCACAAATAAAAAGGATAGATACGACTGCAGCAAATATATAATTCTTAGTCGTAGGACTAATAAAGTCAATTATTAAATACTCTTATTTAAAAAATTCCTAGAAATGCGACAAAAAATGAAAGAGTACACATTTTGTATTCAGAAAATTATGTGAAATAGTGAAAATTAGTCTTGATCATGCTTTTACAAAATGAAATAGTCTACTAAAAGAGGACGCAAATGTTTTTCTGCTATGTTTAGAGTTCCAGTTGCTTTATTAGCAGATTTGGTAATAGACAGCAACTGACGTTGACTAGCGACAGCCTCGTCACCGAAGTAGCTCGTTACAACAACAAACTACGTTCACGTAATTCGACGTGGCCAGTCAAGCGTTTCCAGGTGTTCCTGACTGGCCATTTCATAAATGAGAAATCGAAGAAAGAAATGTACGGAAACGTTTTCTTTCGCTGTGACACTGATACCCTCTCACCGTCTGAACTTCACTCGTACCGCACTGTGTGTGGCCACTTCTGTATACATACTCCTCAAGCTATTGTGTAATGCTTCCGGAGAGCATTTCATACATATGTAACCAATTCTATTCCATTCGTGTAATGACTATCTACATGCCCCAATACACACGCTGATTTCTTTTATTCTCATGATCCTCATGCCAGGCATACGATCGTGGCAGCAGAATGGTCACACACTCTTTTTCGAATACAATTTGTCTCAGTTTACCCAATAGACATACTTGAGAATTGCGACTTTCTTCCTAGGATAATCATTTAAGCCCCCGAGTTACACTTTCGAATAATCATTACTGATGTGTTATGATCGTAGCATCACGTCTTTGAATTCATTCGATGTCTGTTGTCATGCCTACTTCATAAAGACCAATAACACTGGGACAACACTGTAGAATTGGTCGTCGTACCGTCTGCAAGGAAACAGATCAATGTTACATTCTCATTGTCCAGTAAACAATATAATACACTATTCTAGTGTATAACAAGATACATTAATACTTCGTATACAATTTTCTTCTACGTTTACATTTACATTTTGTACACATATGTATCAATATGCAACGTGTATAGAATTGCACCTGCGGCAAAATGGCATTGATTTGAGGATACTGGGCACATTCTGTCATTTCTGTACATAGCACCATCTTTTGGGAATTGTCGTTGGTGAAGTACGTTTGTAATTATTATTATTATTAATACTGATTGCTGAAATATTTGTAAATGATCAAAATAAGTGCAAAATGAATAAACTACTGTTGTTAAAGCTGAGATTGTTATAGTGTCTTCGGTATGTGTTCTTTCATGTAACATTTTGGACACGAGTCGTATCATGACTTTTATGTGTGAATCGTAAGTCAGACTTTGTGTCTTTTGTACGTGACTGGAAAGTAATGTAGTAGTGGTAAAGCGTTGAATAAAAGTGTGGAAGATTTAATCCAACGACCTGTGATATTTCATATAATAATGTATATGGAATTAGTTAGAAGCCACAAAACGTTTCTGCAAGCAAGGCTTATTAAAGTTGATGCGGTTAACACAACATGATGAGGATTATATTAATAAAACAAAAGAACTTGTGAAAGCGAAGAGTTCTAGTAGTACAAAGGGATCTCACAAACATATTTCACGAGGACTTGCAGAAGGAAAAAATAGTTCTCAATTTCTAACAAGTATGAGGAAGAAGCAGCAGAAGTAATGAACAGTTAAGCTCTCTGTGTAAACCCCATAAACTTAGTAACGCAATACTGCCACTGGTGGCCTATGTGACATCTTCCACATACAAACTTAACAAAATTTTCAATAAAAAGTGGAAAGCAGCATTCATTTTCAATAAACACTACGAGATTAAAAACAGTACACAACTGGCAAATGAAATTAAGTTCCAGACGGAGTTTTTGGCAGCCTCACAGTAATGTTGACACGAAGGAAATTGGTGCCACTGTTAGAAGTTAACTTGCTCAAGGATGACAAGATTAGCTCTGAGGAAGCAATGAAGTTGGTTGAACTTCTGAAAACTGTATTATAGTTTTTAATTTTAATAATAAAGTTTATTGGTTTGAATATGGGGAACTGCCTTGGTGGAACGATAGTTGATATTTTCGTAATAGATTTGGACTGCAGATTTTTTTGAGAAATTTACAAAAGTAAACTCAAAATTCATTGTTTACCATCAGTATGTGGGTCCTGATAGATGGTAATAATATGAATATCGAAGGATTGCCACAATAGGTAGGCAAGATGCACTCAGAATGGAATATAGGAAGTCAACGTGTATTAGCAAGAGTATGAAAGCAAATTCCTTCGACCTGTCGAGATTGAAGAGGGGCTCTTTCACATCGGTGATTAATTAGGTGCTTCATTTAGACAAAATCAGACAGCGAAGTATGCAACAAACAAAATATCTTATGAACAGCAATAGATGATGGGTCCCCCAAAAAGATACGTTGCGCACCCTTACAACGGAATGAAGGAAAAAGAAGAAAATGTACTTATAATCAACAAATAGAAAGAAGTACAGTTAAGGTTGGTTAGGACTGTACCTCTGGTATCCAACTCGGTGGATGTTGATTGCCCGCAGAGGAAATGGACCTAGATAGCCGTTAGTGGGTATCCTACCATCGCAGCGCTACAGTCGAAGTGTGTGCGCCTCACTCGTCTCGCCACGTGAATACACTGGCCAATAGTGGTTCTCGCGGCTGTATACATACTGCCGCCTTCATAATGACCAGTCGCTCTGCACCCACGTTTCATATTGACGTTACTATTCGCTGTACAAATAACTGTGCAGAACCTTACTTGGCTCTTGATCTTTCCCTCTGATCGCAGTTCGGATTGTATCTCTCTTTTCTCTTGGCTTGTTGGTCGTTGTGGCGGAGGTTACCGCTTTGCACCGCATTGTTGGCTTAGATTGTTTGGGCTTGTCCTTGCCTGTGTCCTGCCCACCGTCAGTCAGCCATGTTTAGGCCGGCCGTTGTGGCCGAGCGGTTCTAGGCGCTTCAGTCTGGAACCGCGCGACCGCTACGGTCGCAGGTTCGAATCCTGCTTCGGTCATGGATGTGTGTGATGTCCTTAGCTTCGTTAGGTTTAAGTAGTTCTAAGTTCTAGGGGACTGATGACCTTGGATGTTAAGTTCCATAGTGCTCAGCGCCATTTGAACCATTTGAATCAGCCATGTTTAGCTTACCTACGACTTGCTGTTGTGTTCTCTTCTGCAGGCAGCTCTGCCGCTTTGCGGCTTCAAGTGTTTGTCTCCTGGGTTCTGTCACATGCAGTGATATGTGGCTAATCGCGGATATAGAATTGGTGACAAGGAAAAATGAAGTCGTTCGGTAGCATTAACATTAATTTAGATTGCCTATAGGAGCTGCAGTAGCAGCTGATGCAGAGCAGCAGCTTCAGACCGTTTTGTTACAAAAGTCGGTTCAGCTTCAGGCAGACAAACTCAGAATCCATGAGACGACTTTGTCCCAGGTCTCAGGGACCCTCTGCTCCCCTCCACCTCAGTTGACGTTCCCATTCGTCCTCCGTCGTTTCCACCTTTCAATGACGCGGCATAGGTCTGGGACACATATTTGCAGGGCATGAAGCAACATTTCATGATGTTTCAAAATGGTTCAAATGGCTCTGAGCACTATGGGACTTAACATCTATGGTCATCAGTCCCCTAGAACTTAGAACTACTTAAACCTAACTAACCTAAGGACAGCACACAACACCCAGCCATCACGAGGCAGAGAAAATTCCTGACCCCGCCGGGACATGATGTTTCAAGTCACGAATGAATCACTGAAGCCATCACTAAAGTAGTAGGGAAATGGGGTTGTCAGCGCAATGCAGATATCAAATTGATAGGCAAATTAATTAAATTGATAATTAATCACTCCGCCCCCGCCCACCCCCACCTCCGACCACGCCCACACCTGCCCCCGGATAACATCACGTGTTTTCTCAGCTGCATGTGTGCCCCAGCCTCCGTTTCTCCCCTCCCCCACACCCCCTGCCCCCAACCTACCCTATTGACGGGAATTTCTACAGTACCCTTTCCAGAACTCGAACCTTGGTCCTCCTGGACGGAAAGCTCAAGTGCACCCCACCCTAACAAAATTAAACAACCAGAAACGCTTGGAATTGACGGGAAATTAAAAATGGTTGTGCCCTTTCTGGAACTGGAACCCTGATTCCAATCGATGGAAGCCCAAGTGCTGCCCACTAACAAGTGAAAACGGTCCATATGCGGGAGAGGAAGGTTATGTTAGTGTACTTTATTTATTTTGATTGGGAAACTGGTGCAAAGATTGATCCTAAAAGCTTATCATAAAGACGGGCCTAATTACACAACTTTAGGCATAGTCCTACAGAAGGATGGCATAAAATCGCAATACAGCTCAAAAACTGACGATACCATACAACTGTTGTTGTAGAATGTAAAATGATTGTGTTTTTCTTTTTTAATAGTTGCTTCATTACAGGAGTCGAGTTGATGTTAAATAGTCCAGCGCAGAACCGCGGCCGAGATCCTTACGAGGCTGTGGCTGTCCCTTGGTTGGTATACCAACAGTTCTGAGTGATGCCGGCATCGAGCTCTTTACTGAATACACTGCGGGAGGGACTTTGTTTCACAAACAACCGACTTTTGAAATAGTCATGTGGAGCGTCCTCTGGATGGGCGGGGTTATGCTGCTTAACTTCCCTTTTGTGTTGTCTAGGACAGGCCGCCTAAAGGCATAGCGCGTATCGCGGGTGGCACAACCGCTCTCTGCCCAGAGGGTAGCGTGTTGGTGCCCTGTCACTATATTTTCGACAAACAAGTTGAGGCGGCCGTCCTTTCAGCTCCTATTGTTTAGTTGACTATACAGTATTCACGATATTGTGCAGGCGTCGCCTCATGTAGGGACTCTGCCATTGTCGCTTCCGCGAGGCCTCTCAGCAGGTAGCAGCTTGCCAGCCCGGAGGCATTCATGGCGGCTGCCTCGCACCTCGCGGGACACGCCTTGTCGATGCTCCCTCTTGCCTGCTGTGCGTCTCTCCACGTCAGCTAACGCGAGTGTCGTTAGATGGTCTACTGACACAACCACAACACATGAGCCGCTCGGCCACATGTTCGGTGGTCTACTGGTGACCACGTGTCTGCCTGCCTCCGACAGGGGGGCAGCAGGCACAAGCTGGAATCTGTATACAATTCTGCTCTCAAGGCGCATTTGTTGCTCATTACTGGTTACGTTCTCCGCCACAGCTCTGTCCTAAGGAAAATACACTCCTGGAAATGGAAAAAAGAACACATTGACACCGGTGTGTCAGACCCACCATACTTGCTCCGGACACTGCGAGAGGGCTGTACAAGCAATGATCACACGCACGGCACAGCGGACACACCAGGAACCGCGGTGTTGGCCGTCGAATGGCGCTAGCTGCGCAGCATTTGTGCACCGCCGCCGTCAGTGTCAGCCAGTTTCCCGTGGCATACGGAGCTACATCGCAAACACTGGTAGCATGCCGCGACAGCGTGGACGTGAGCCGTATGTGCAGTTGACGGACTTTGAGCGAGGGCGTATAGTGAGCATGCGGGAGGCCGGGTGGACGTACCGCCGAATTGCTCAACACGTGGGGCGTGAGGTCTCCACAGTACATCGATGTTGTCTCCAGTGGTCGGCGGAAGGTGCACGTGCCCGTCGACCTGGGACCGGACCGCAGCGACGCACGGATGCACGCCAAGACCGTAGGATCCTACGCAGTGCCGTAGGGGACCGCACCGCCACTTCCCAGCAAATTAGGGACACTGTTGCTCCTGGGGTATCGGCGAGGACCATTCGCAACCGTCTCCATGAAGCTGGGCTACGGTTCCGCACACCGTTAGGCCGTCTTCCGCTCACGCCCCAACATCGTGCAGCCCGCCTCCAGTGGTGTAGCGACAGGCGTGAATGGAGGGACGAATGGAGACGTGTCGTCTTCAGCGATGAGAGTCGCTTCTGCCTTGGTGCCAATGATGGTCGTATGCGTGTTTGGCGCCGTGCAGGTGAGCGCCACAATCAGGACTGCATACGACCGAGGCACACAGGGCCAACACCCGGCATCATGGTGTGGGGAGCGATCTCCTACACTGGCCGTACACCACTGGTGATCGTCGAGGGGACACTGAATAGTGCACGGTACATCCAAACCGTCATCGAACCCATCGTTCTACCATTCCTAGACCGGCAAGGGAACTTGCTGTTCCAACAGGACAATGCACGTCCGCATGTATCCCGTGCCACCCAACGTGCTCTAGAAGGTGTAAGTCAACTATAAGTCAACTACCCTGGCCAGCAAGATCTCCGGATCTGTCCCCCATTGAGCATGTTTGGGACTGGATGAAGCGTCGTCTCACGCGGTCTGCACGTCCAGCACGAACGCTGGTCCAACTGAGGCGCCAGGTGGAAATGGCATGGCAAGCCGTTCCACAGGACTACATCCAGCATCTCTACG